>NC_135538.1:1552521-1911343 GCF_045843805.1 Urocitellus parryii | reverse complement strand
TGAAAGGGAGTGAAAGACCCAACAGATCACCTGCTTAACCCCAGTGAATGTCTAGTGCTGGAGTACAGTGAAGTTTCAATTCATTCAACAAAGAAGAATTGCTGGGGCCCTGCTGGCGCCAAGATAATTGTTCATTCTTGTACCTCTGGGCTGTATCCTCTCCTGCTCCCTCTAGAGCCAAAGCTCATACACATACACACCAAAGCCCCTGCTCCAACTGCAGAACCCAAGGAGGAAACTAAGGAACTGCCAGCCCTCTGCACTCCGTACACCAACTTCGAGCTTCACCTTCTGCTCTCTGCTGAGAGACCCTTGAAGGAGAAGAATTCTTATTCTCCTATCTGTACAACGTCAGCAATCCCTTGGGC
The DNA here is from genome assembly GCF_045843805.1 of Urocitellus parryii. Taxonomy (NCBI): domain Eukaryota; kingdom Metazoa; phylum Chordata; class Mammalia; order Rodentia; family Sciuridae; genus Urocitellus; species Urocitellus parryii. Next base: position 1,910,975 of record NC_135538.1, on the reverse strand, counting down.
AGGGCAAATTAGAATGACTTCTGTGGCTTTGGAACAGCTCTACCAAGAGCCTTGGAGTTACAGGAGGAGCAAGCTGCCTGATAACACAGGGCGGAAACCAAACCCCTTGCAGTTACACCAAGAGCAGATACAGTCACATGACCAAGGGGACGTGACTCTACCCAGAAAAGGACCACACATTTTTCTATGACAATACAAACCCGTCAATTCTGAACATTCTGTATTAAAAATAGGGTTTTCAGCTTTTTTACAGTGACCACTCAATTATAGAAGCAGTTACTAAAACACAAGTGCATTCAGCATAATAGTAAGTTCAGAATGCACGTTGGAAAAATGAACCCAAGAGTTCCTCAACAACAAAACGCAGCCTGGCCCTCTGTGGACACAGCCCTGAGGTGATGGCAAGGCTGCCTCACCATGGCTCCAGTGAGGCCAAGACGGGGCCTGACCACAGGCATGGGCACCGGCAGCACTGGCACAGCTGGCAGGCACTGACCTGGGAAAGGCACCCTCCTAATAGGCAAGGGGCTTTCTCAGAATAGCAAACCACCACCAACAATGCCACAGGCTTAGAAACCAGAGGGTCAGATTCTGGAAACCTCTGCTTTGCCTCTGTTACACAAGTGAAAGACTTGTGGGGAAACCCAGCTCCCCCAGTCCTCGGGAGCTGCTGGGCCACAGCAGTGCTGGAGGATGCCCTTCACAGAGGCCCAGGCCTCCCAGCATCCATTGCTTGCCTACACACGCTCCACTCTAGGGGTCACCTATTCCCTAAGTCTAACTGAGCCACAGCATGATATCAGTCCTGCTTGTGGTTAGATTGTCCTGTAGCCTAATCCATCACCACACTACCAAAAGCTTCCTAAAAACAATGGCAGGGGATGGGGGTCCTACTGACACAGCTCACTGCACTATCAAGGAAACAACTGCTAATAAAACTAAGCTTTCCCTGTCACAAGTTGTGACGCTCAAGGCTTCGACCTTCACAGAAGGGAGGTGACTGGGGAGCACGGCCCCTCTGCAGCTGCACAGCTCCCTGTAGTCCCTGGACGAGTTGGGGTCTTCTTGCCCATGGGGAGGGCTGCAGCTATGCACATAGACGCGGATCTGGGAACTGCCTCACAAGGTGCCCATTTCTCAAAATCAGATGTCATTTTACAATTCAACTGAAGAATCACTTGAATTAATACACACACAGAGAAATAAATAACTCAGAATATAAATCAGGTTGTAGACTAAATTTTCCTTGAATGATTTTTTTTTTTTTTTTAAATAGCCATCTGTTCTCTTAACCACTACAAAAATGGAGTGATTTTAGTGAAAACCCTATCTGAGATGGTCAGTTACCAGACTGTCTTACTGTTTGTTCCTACTGCCTCCCATGGGGCCGACTCAAGTCAATAACTGAACAAGTGGCATCTTCACAAAAACGAGCTGGACCCTGTCCAGTGGGGTCCACACCCTGCGAGGGGGCCTGCGCCCAGAGGCCCAGCGCCATGCAGACCTAGGAGTTCGGGAGTCTGAGGGACCAGCTCAGAAGGCAAGGGGCCTGGAGGCAGTCCAGAAGAGAGGTAGCAGGCCAGACGGGAGAGAGTTTTTGGTCCGTAACCAAAGCTGGGGTTCCGGCCCTGTTCTGCCGTGTGCATCTGAGCCACAAGGCTAGCCCCTCTGCCCCAGCCAATCACCAGGTCAGGCTAACTGGCAACGCTAGCTGCCCTCAGAGGACCAGGACCTTTTCTTCGGCGTCCCGCTTGGCTCGCTCCTCCTCCAGACGCCGCTCCTCCTCCTGTCTCACGCGGTCTTCTGCTTCCCGCCTGCGCATATCCTCCAACTGCTGCTGGCGTCTGCGCTCCTCGTCCTGCAACTGACAGTGAACCACTTTTAACTCTCACCCCAGCCTCCCCAGCCAAGACACCAAGGGCAGACCAGACAAGCAGGACAAGGAGACAGGACACACACAGAAGGCCGAGTTTCTACTCAGGAGATGACAAGACTCACAGCTTTACTTGCTACTTTCAAAATGAGTGCCCTAAAAACCTTGTCTCCACAGTCCCAGGGTCATCCTCCCACTCATCAAGGCTCACAGAAGCAAGCTGTCACACAGCCATGCACGAAACCACCACTCTTCCACCAGAATGGGTCTGTCAGCCAGCTCCTGTAGACTGACAGACCTGCGTGGCCGAGAGCCCCACTTTATGGAACTATGGAATGCCTCCGCCACCCCAAACACCAAGAAGGACGTCCTCTCTGTGCCTGGACCCAGTTTCTGCTGACAGCTGTTGCCAGCAGCCCACTTCCCTGGGGAAACGAGAGGCCTAGCGCTCTTGCTCCTCTAGCCCTTGGCCACTGACTCCCTCCAGATCCCATCCTGGACCCATCCTGAACCTGAGGTTTGAAAGGAACTCATTTTGATTCACTTTTGTCTGCACCTGCAAAATGCCCAGGGACCACTGCCAACCCCTCACATGGTACACTTAGGTAACGACTAGTCAGAAGTTCTTATGTTGGTCCCAAATCCATCATCTTAGTTTTTCTTTTTCTGGTCACTTAGGTCCTACCTTTTTGAAATAACACAAAAATGTAATGTCTTTACTTCATGACATTCAAACATGTGAGGACATCTTCCCATTACTCCTTCTATTTGTTTTTTTAGCTCCTTATCCTCCTGGTCACATTTCTCTGTACATCACAGGTTAAAATACCTTTTTTAGACAGATACTCCGGATTATTGGCCAGAACAACACTAGGACTCTCCTTTTTTATTGGGATATGTGGCTATTTTTTACACTGACAGCCTGAGACAGTGTAACCCCTGCACATTTCTTCTCATCTGGCATGGAGCTGGGCTACAGGACACCCATAGCCACACCATGACACACCATCAAAAGAATGATTTAAAATCTCTAAGATTACAATGAACTCAAAGCCATCTAGTAGTTCAATCTTTAACCACTGCAAAACTGCCTTACATAAAATTGCTATGATGTATTTCAATATCTAGAAAATTACCAATTTTTCTATAAATTGATCCCAACAAAATTTAAAATGTTAACTTATGAATTTAATTTTTGGGGGAAGCAAAGAAACATTAGCAACTTCTCTATTCCTTGATTCCTGTGGAACAAAACACCATATCTGATTGGAAAGAAAAAATTAACCTGTGTTATTAGTTTCTTTATATCAGTTAACAATGCTAAAACAACTCAGAACAACTGAAGTGGCCTTGTAGGGGACAGATGAACTTTTCTTTTAGCATGACCTAGCCATCAGTGCAGAGAAGGTCAGCATGCTCAGCTGCAGGGTGGGTTTGCAGCAGGAGCAGAGCAGGCCCAAGTGGCCTGCGAACTAGGCAAGGGAGAGGCCTGTGAGAACTTCAGCCCTCGGCACCCATCATGAGAAATAGCACCCACACAGCAGCAGCAGAGCCGGGCTGTGCACCGCAGCAGGCGTTTCCCTTCCAAGCAAGGCGCTCCTCATGCTGCACTTCCCAGAGCCACGCTAAATAAGGCTGGTGCAGCAAAGCCTAGTGCCTGGTACCCGAGGCAAGCTGTTGGCAAGCTGTTATCTCTTCCAGCCCAGCAGGAGCGTCACCACAGGAGGCGAGAATGGCAGGATTTCCAAAAGCACCTGTCTGTCTTACAAATAAATCCATGAACAGGCATCGTCTACAGAAAAGCTCTATGCCTTTAAATCAGGATGGTGGACAGCAAGTAAGAGGCCTTTTCCTTGTGATCAGCTCATTAGTTACTAATTTTAAAGTAAGAAATATTAATTGGTGCTATTATAATTAAGAAGTTTCTTTCCACTCTTAGGCTAATTCATGTATTTTCATTTCCAAAATAAATTATTTTATTCTCCAAAAATATGTTCATTTATTTCCCCTCCTGCCCCCTCCAAAGCATTAATGAGAAAAAAAGAATCTATTGATTTACTCAAAATAACAGTTCCTAAAGTACATTGAACTGTGTGGTTTATGTTCGTTGAGAGTAAAAGGCATTGGAACATCAATTACAAGTCTGACCACTCTGCAACCTAGCGACACCTGCCTGATGGGACACTGGACTTCAGTCAGGTCAGCTCTTTGCTACACATGGAGAGGACGAAACGCCTGGGGAACAGACGCTCCGGACCAGGACCCAGCATGCATGGGTGGGCTATGGCCCTGCTGACTGGCAGTCCGCACATCCATGACTACTTCTGTTTTAAAAAGTGCAGGCTGAGATCTAAATGAGCAGTTTTAGGCCACAAACACCCACCTTCTCTCTCCATTTACTACAGGATCCCCAAGGCAGACAGTAGAGGTTAATATCTGAACAGGAAGTGGGCCATGATACCTTGGCTTTTTTGACATTTTCACCAAACAGACAATTTGAACTCTTGTTAAAGTCCTTAAGACTCTTCCTTCCTCTATACACCTTTCCTGCTCACTCCTACTGGAAGTGACCCCCACTACCACCACCAAAACAAAACAAAACAAAACAAAACAAAACAAAAAAACAAAACATTAAGGCCAAAAGATAAAGAACATCCACAATTAGGTAACTCATTACAACAGGCATTGGTTCCCTGAGCCCAGCTCTGCCATGCAGCTGCTTATCCAAGAGAAAGCTCCCCCATGCTATGGTCAAAGCTCTTCTTAAGAAACAGCCCTTCCCACGACAGCACCATGTGTCCCTGCCTCAGCCCAGCCTACTCGCTACTGCTGCCTTTTCCTAATCCAAGGAAACTGATTAAAATTGTAAGACCCAGAGCTCAGCTGCTGCACTGTCTCAGTGACAAACAAAGCAGAGTGACCCCAAGCAGGCAGTAAGACATGCACCTGGTGCTCCTTTAGGCCAGCTCTGGTCTTGCACCCACAGGTGAGTTCTGTTTTCTCCATAACACACACACACTGGCAGTGAGATGAACACGTTTCTCTTCCTGATTCCTTCAGTAACTCTGCCCTCCTTGGGGAGTCACTGTCCATACTGGGCAGGGCCTGTCTCTGTCCAGGGTGCTCTGGTGTAAATAGTACACAGGCAGTAACCTCCTCCTGAAGGTCACTTCCCTAGATAGGCTTTTGATCTCATCCCCTCCACTCTCTGTGTCTAATGCCTACTGCACACACCAAAGCCAGGCTAGCGAGTGGCATGGGATGGGAGGGCCAGATGGGGTTTTCACACAAGGCATCCAGAAGAGCTTCTAAAACCAAAAAACATCCTGGCCAAAGAGGAGGAGCACTGCTGTAGGGTCTCACATTATTCTAGTCAGCAGATGACCACTGAAGTGTGGTAAAAGGCAAAGCTGAGACAACCACTGGTACTGGCCAGGCCCTGGGACTGTCTGGTGGAGTGAGTGGCCAGCAGCACTGCTCTATGACAAGGAGGTGCTTTGTGTAGCACCAGGAGTACTTGGGACTGGGGGACAGGCAATGCTGCTGTGGCCGGGCCTGTGACGGCAGGCCAGACTCACACCAGGCTTGGCTCTTTTACTCACCCACTTGGCAGGTTTGTTGTGAGGAAAGGAGAAACAGAAGCGATTATTTGGCAACCTAGAGCAAAAATGGCAGGGGTTATACACACTGTCACTGGGCAGGAGGACTAGCAAGCTGCCCTGTGAACCTCTGCCTGTGAATGAAGCTTTCAAAAGCCCAGGGACCACCTGCCCTGGACCCTATTTGGATGGGCTCCATAGGCAGGACAGGTTCAGACATGCCCAGGTCTCCTGGAGCCAAATCTGCCTGTTGGAGCTAAGGGAAAGACCCTGCAGGCAAAGCTCTGCTGCAAGCTGGCCTGTGGGGCTCCTCTAGCTAGACACTGTGGGTTGAACAGGACGGTACATCACTCAGTAATCAAGACTCGGAGGGCCTCTCAGCCTCTCCCTCTCCACATGCCCTTGGAGTTCGGGGATCTGGCCCCAGAGCCACTTGCCTGGCCATTACTGACCATCAACCACATGCAAGAACACCTCCAGAAATGGACAGATATCACTGCTGCCCACAGAGGTGAATGCACATGTGATGAGCCATGTTTAGGGATGGAGGACACAGTGCTCAGTACACAAGCAGTGAGGGGGAAGGGTGATCAAGAGCTGTGGAGGAGGGCACAGGCCACAGCGCTGGGCAGCAAGCCCACAAGATGTCATGGCGGGAGGCAACCAGCCAGGGCAACCCCAGAGAGATGACATGGCGCTCAGGTACGAGCTGGCAGGCACACCGAGAGTCATCACATGGGAGCGGGCAGGCAGCCGCGTGGGCACTAAGGAGGACATGGAGCCAGACAGACTGCAGGGAGGACCAGAACGTGTTCTTGGGGGGCAGAGACTCACTCAGGAGGGCTGGGGTCTCTGAGGCTGCTACAGCTGCTCTGTCTAGAGACCCTGTGAAGGGTCAGGGGCAGAACAGAGAGTGCCGCCACACTCTCCCCATGACTAGGCAGGAAGGGACAGCAGCTCAGGCTAAGGGACCAAGGTGGTCAAGTGCTAAGGCGGAGAGGCCAACGGTTCTTGAACAGAGAGAGGGGTTATGGAGACGGCAAAAGTCCCCAGGTGAGCAGCTGAGCCTTCACTGGAACGAAGAGGGTGGAGGCAGGGGCTGCTGGGAGGCTGCGGGCAGAAGGGCTTCAGACCTGAACACTGACTGCTCCAGGAGACAGGCAGGAGGTCTCCAGGTCTCAAGGGTAAGGGGGTGTGGCACTGGCATTGTGCAGCCCTGAGGTGACAGGGGCCACTAAAGGGGTGGAAGGGCAGGAGCCAGCCTAGGCAGCCTCCCACTGTGGGAATGCCGCTGCTCCTGCCAGGAGTGGACCTGTCTCACTCGTCGCAGATGCGCTAGGACATGTCTCCAAGCTGCTCCCTGAAGACCACATGCTTGTCGCTGCCCACTAACCCTTCAGGAGGCTCCCAGGCAACCTGCGAGATCTGACAGCACGGGCATGCTACAGACAATGGCACATTATCAGTAACACGGATACTCACCAGGGCTGAGCTGAGAAATGCTCATAAACATGTGGGTTACGTGACTATTAATACTCAAAATACTTGTCTTTTTAGATGCTCAGAATTGTTTCTTTGAAATAAAAATCTAAGTGTGGGCTGGGGTTGTAGCTCATTGGTAGAGCGCTCACCTAGCAGGTGCGAGGCCCTGGGTTCGATCCTCAGCACCACATAAAAATACGTAAAATAAAGGCATTGTGTCCAACTACACTAAAAAATAAATATAAAAAAAAATCTAAGTGTGCCCATTATTCTTAATCATTGCCACTCATCCATCAATGTCTCATGGTAGAGCAGAGTCAGCCTCTTAGAGCCTCAGGCCTGTGCCTGCCACGTGGTGGACACTGACAAATGTTAAATGCTCTACCACCTGATTGATATTTTCCATTTACTTCTATGGACACCTCACATACAAAGTAGGGGGAATATATATATTTTTCACTTTTTCTTTACATAAAACAAAAGGAAAAGATGCAGAGCTCATAAAATATGCTTTCTGATTACCAGGGAAGTAACACATCTTAAGAAAGCTTTTCTGTGGGTGACACTGTCCCTGTGCTGAAGAGGGGACTGGTGAAACAGCATCAAGACAAACCCAGATTAAGAAATATTCGCAGTGCTGCCTGGGGCTGCCACCATTTCACCCCATAGTTGATCCAGAACAAAATGGCTTCAAGTCAGTAAGTACAGATCAGTCAGAATGTGACGGTCTAGCAGGTTACACATCTGCTTCTTAAGCGTGAAGAGCAGTAACTCTTCAACCAAAACTTCCCCAAACTGACAAACATGTTGGACTCACAACAGAGCACGACCTGACCATCTGGTATGGCTGATAAGCTAAGATTCCACGTTGGATTAGTAAAGAAAGTGGCAACTGAATATAATTTCAACTGAGCTTATAACAACTGAACATGTAAAATCTATTAATATAACAAGAATGAACTAGATTACTCATTGCAAACTTTAGTTGTTTAGCTCACATACTAATGACTACATAAGAATACACAGAAGCAAATTATAACTAAAACTGAGAAAAGATCAAAACCATAAACAAACAGTAACACTTAAAGTTAACAGAGAAAAGTAAAAAGTAACTAAATCTAGTAACATTCAAAAGCATGCTTCTAGAGAGTCACAGGGCCAGTCCCCTGGTCTAGGAGACCCTGGGCAGAGCTGGTCTACTGAGAACATAAAACAGCCACCACCAGAGGAGGAAGGAAAATCGAGACAGGAGAAGCACCAAAGGAAAGAAACAAGAACATACCAAATCTAGAACAGAGATTGCTGGCACAGCAGTCTGCTGCAGGCAACAGAGAAGGAAAAAAAAAAGAAAGATGAAGCGTGAAAAAAAAAGTTAGACTCAGACCTGAATTCTGCCATCGGCATACTTTGTTGCTATCATGCTTCATGTTTTTGGACAACCTGAGGAGAAAACTGAAGAACTGCAAGCTAACTTCTCATATGAGAAGCAGGAAAGTGTCCACATGGTATTAAATACTTGGGCTTCAGCATTAAGATATATAGAAACCAAAAAAGCCAAATTTCCTTTGGTCTCTTATTCGGACCTTAATGTAATTAATGGAGAAAAAATTATTACTTTTTATTAAATTCTTATAAAAAGCTTTCCCAAATATAATCCAGACTAAAAGGCTTTGAAACATTCAGGGTTTTAACCATTTGGAAAAACTCTGACAGACCTTCAATAAAAATTTCATCTTCACACAGAAGAATCCTACAGAAATGTTATGCTGCAGCTGCCCACTCTCACTGGCTGCTGGAGCAAGGCTTTAGTAGTCGAGTGCTCACATTGCCTGCTCGGGGAACATGGTCTACACCACAGGCAGAGCTGTGCTTTCCCTGCACCTGTGACTGCTGGGCAGTCACAGCTGAGCTGTACCTCCCTGAGCAATGACCTGTCTCCTGGCACACAGCAGGGCCCCTGGCCAGTGTGCAGCGGGTGCACCAGAGCTGGCCAGAACAGTGAGTGTTCCCGAGAGCTTCAGCTCTGCGTGCACTGGGGGAAACTACTCAAAGGACCAATTGCAAAAGTTCCTGGCTCTTACCAAACAGTAGCTCTTTCAAAGAAAGCACTTCTAATTGAAATACCATCATTCTTAAGGGAGTTTATTACTGATGACTTACTAAATAAAACAATATTGTCATTAAAATCACATTTTGGTCTCATTTAAGAAACTTATGAGTCTAAAAGGGACTCAGGATAAAGTTATGGGGCAAAGTTACTAACACATTTGGCTGATATTGATTTTATATATATAAAACATCTATATACACACATATACACACGTGTATGTACGTGTGTGTGTGCGCGTGTGTGTGTGTGTATGACTAAGAAGCACGTGTGTGAGCAAACTGAAAAGGACCCCACTATTGGCTCTTGTGTGCTCACAGGTATTCTCTAAAGTTGAATTTCATCATAGGGTGGGAGGATAAGAGGGCTGACCTACAATCAGTACTGTTACAGCCCTTCAATTCACTGCATTAAATTAGAGCTGAAATTAGAAACTAAATCCAAGACCAAGAGAACATGCTCGTGGCTGTCTCCTGCCAACACTGCACTGTGCAGATTAAAAAGGAACACTGAGATCACCAACATGACCTCGACAACAGCACTCTCCACAAGTTCATGTTCAATGCCAAATTAGTGAAGTGCCTCTCTGGATGAGGCAACAAAGAATCTTTCATCTAAAATTTGGCATTTAATAAGTAATTGAATTAAAGTAAATTTTGGTTTTAAGTTTTTATTTGAAACAAAAGTAATTTCCAAAATATAGAGAAATAAGGTAAGATCAAAAGTTCTCAATATCTTTATACTATAATAGTGAGACTATTAATCTGATAAATATCTGCTTCATCAATGGTATAATTACTATAAAGACCATGCCTGGCAATGATTTAACACTTTCACATTCTTTGCTCCCAGTCAGGATCAGGAGAGTGACCTGACACGTTTGTATGTGCTTTGTCAGCACAGGCACACCCACTGTGCCTCACAGCAGAGTCCATGAGGTCAAGCCAAGTATTTACTGTCTGGCCCTTTAAGGAAAGCTTTGCAGACCCCTGATCAAGATTATTAGTGGTCATTAGCAAATACCTATTATCTCCCCTTAATTATGAGGCTGCTAAATAAGACAATAGTGGATTTAATTCTTGTCAAAGCACAAGTACCAGAACTTCCAGCATCACATCCCGTCCCAGCTCACTTCTGTGGGTCAGGGGCAGACACCCTTCCTACAGCGAGCATGCTGAACCAAAGCCCACCCTACTCCTTCCTGTCCACGGGCCTGGCTGCCTCCGGGACACATATGCGGCAGCTCAAGCAGGGAGCACAGATACCACGACCCAGGAGCTTTGCCCTTTACCCTGGCTCTCCGCTCGGCCTCCAGGCGCTGCATGATCAGCATGGTGTCCACGTCATCATCCTCCTCCTCCTCATCGTCCTCGTCCTTCTGCTTGGACTCCTGCAGTCTCTTCTGGAACTGCCACTCTAGCATGAGCTTGCGCAGGCGGTCACTCTCCTCTGCAGTGCGCTCTGCCCTGCTCTGCAGCTCGTGGATCTCCTTGCTCAGCATGTCCACGATGTGCAGCTGTTGCTGCTTCTCCAGCTTCTCCCTGGCGTCCCGCTTCCAGGGGTCTGGAGACAGGCTGTCCCCAGAGGAAAGCTCCTCTTTGCTGATGGTGATATACTGCAAGTCTCTGCGCTCGATGGTACGGGGCTGCTGCTGGGGCTGCAGCTCTCGAATAACTGTCTCCTGGGGCCTCTGGAGTGTGGATGGCTTCTCAGGCTTTGCCTGAGGGGTGGCCAGGGGAGGGAAGGGAGCAGGGTGCAGAGGTGGTGTACGCATCTGGCCCAGCTTCCTCTCCTGCTCCCTGCGCTTCCTCTCACGCTCCTCTTCCAGGCGGGCCTTCTCCTTCTCATACCACCTCTGGTGCTCCTCCCTCTTCTTCCGTTCTGCAGCTGCCTGAGCCGACTGTGGAACCACCTGGTTGGCGGGAGGGGGTGGGAGAGGCAAATCCATTGGCATCCCATCAAAGTCTCCAGCGTAGTGGACAGGAGGTGGAGGTGGAGGCGGAGGCAGCTCTGTTCTGATGGGCTGGGAGATGGCCACTGGGGTGGGCAGCACTGCTGCTGGTGTTTTCCATCGGCCAGGGCCACTTTTGGTCAATGTGGAAGCAGGGGTGGCCGACTTGGAGGAATGGTTCAGGTGCTCTTGGCTGGAGGTGCTGGATTCCACCGAGGAGCTCTGATTTATCCACAGGTCACTGTCAGATTTCCGATCCATAACTGCCTCTACTTGCTGTCGCTCAAGCTGGTAAGCTTTCTCTTCCCGAAGCTCTTCTTGGGAACGGGCAACACGCTGGGAAAAGAAAAAGGAGAAATATTATACTTCAGTTATTCACCAGAAGAAATCACCCCCAATTCACAGACATTTCACATTTGTGGAGAAGACACACTACAGAAACTGATGAACGAGGGTCTAGACTGGAGGTTGGGGCCACCCTGTGGCTCACTAGCCAAGAGGGACTGCAGTGAACTGATCTGCCCAAGAAAGGATGAGCCGTCCCCTCTGCATCACAGGAACAGTCAGGCCCATGGCTGCTGGTGCCTTCCTTGTGCTCCAAGGACAGTGCACAAGGGCTACCAGCCTCGAAGCTGGCTTCTGAGAAAAAGTGAGTGAAGTCTTTACAAAGGGCAGAGCAGTGAGTCCTCTTTAATAAGAATTCTAATCCTCACAAAGAGGAATTATTATATTTAAGCCATTTAATCCACCCTTGGACCATTTCTGAATGAGTCCTGAAGCTTAGGACTAGCTTTATAAGCTCTTTAACAGAGATGTGTCCATGGACAAGGCCCATCCATCTGAGAAGAATCCATTCCTATCCTGGAAATGTAAAAAAGGCAGTGCTATAATCCCGATGGCCATGAGGTTTTATGTGCACATGAAAGAAAAGAGAAATGAACACACTTTCCATAAACAAAAAAGAGAACGTATCACTTTAAAATACAACAGCATAATGGAAAAATGGGACATTTACTTCCAACACTTAGCTACAGCTTTACTTTTCAAACAGAAAGAGCTTCTTCATTACCAGGACACATAATCTACACACTACACGAAGTATTGAATTACATGGAATCTGTGGAACTGCCTCAGGGTCTGCGACTCTGCACCTGTGGTCTGGCAAGACATCCAGGCAGGGGCGAGGAAGGGCATCCAACACTCACAGGACCAGGCTGCCGTGGGCCATCAGGAAAAGGCAGGATGGGCCAGTGGATCAGACCAGAGGACCACTTCTGCCCTCAGAAAATGGGCTATGGCTCTCCTCGTGCACTGCCCCCTGTGAGTGGGATGCTCTCCTCTCTGCCTGCCTGCTTCTCTCACCTTTCAAGGTTCAGCTCAAACCCCACCTTGAGGCTCAGGTCTTCTCTGACACCTGAATGGAAGATTGGCTCTCAAGCAGGTACTTCTTATTTGGTTCCACTCACACCAAGCCCTTGCTTTGCTGGCCCTCAGCGGAACCCTCCACCACAGCAGCACAGACTACCCTGTGTCTACCAGCCCCACTTCCCAGGTACATGACAAGCTCCAGGGATGGAGACAGAAACAAAGTGCAAATGACATCCCTGGTTCTCACTGCTCTGTCCTGCTTCAGGGAGCCCTGCCCCAGAAGTGCAAGGCCTTCTGCCACTAAAGCTTCCTTGCACAGACACAAGAGCATGCAGAAGCCATTCTCTCACTTATCCTATATTCTACACTATGTCTTTTTTCCTCAGACCACAAAACCATAAAAGAAGAAAGAGAAAATTCCAACTGTGCCTCAGAAATCGCTCATCACCCTGTCTCACTGGTCCCTTTTATTCCCTCGAAGGTGCAGAGGTTTGTGGAACCACTTGCTTCTAACCTGAATGGCAACACTGGCATGACTGCTATCTGTGTGCATGTGGGGCTTCTCTTCATAGTCTGGCCACTGGTTCTGAGGAGGAACCATGCGATCCTGGGATTTGGAGGCTGGGAACGTGAAATATTCTCTGGTGTATGTCTGAGTCGGGATGGGATAGGCTTCAGGTCTGGGTGGAGGGCTCTGCTCCTGCAAATTGTGAAGAACAAGGAAGAGTGAGTCATCTGCAACTTTAAACAGATTAATTCCATTTCCAGTGATCTGTTTTAAGATAAAAAAAACCCTATATATGTTAAATACTGTATTAAAAATTAAAAGTGTTTGACTCCATATTGTGAATAATAAAACACATTTCATTTTCTCCAGATTTAATTCAACATGAATTTACCTGACTAGTTACTAAAAATCCAAAAATTAAATGCTATAAATCTGAGAGTCAGAACCAAGGCCACTTTGCTGAGTAAGAGTTGCTTTTTTTTTTTTTTTTTTAAAGAGAGAGAGAGAGAGAGAGAGAGAGAGAGAGAGAGAGAGAGAGAGAGAGAGAATTTTTAATATTTATTTTTTAGTTCTCGGCGGACACAACATCTTTGCTGGTATGTGGTGCTGAGGATCGAACCCGGGCCGCACGCATGCCAGGTGATCGCGCTACCGCTTGAGCCACATCCCCAGCCCAGTAAGAGTTGCTTTAGGTAACTGGGATGGTCCCAGGGGACCTAAGGACCTAAGAGAGGTGACAGCCACAGCACATCAATCAGACCTCAGCGCAGAGGTTCCCCGTGGAGACAGACGTTATCTTGGCTGTGGTTCCAGTGGAATATGGGCTCTTCCCTCCAGGACTCGGCGGCTGATCTGTTGGAAACAGGGAAAGGTTTCATAGTAAACCAACCACCTGAGAGGCAGGTGAGAGTGTCCTTAAAGGAAGCAATGGTGTCTCACATACCACCATACTGCTCACACCACAGATCAGACAAACACATGAGGTGGGGGAGAATCTGGGTCCACCCAGCTTGCAGACCCAGCCCAGAGCTTTTTCCAAGACTAGGGATAGGGTAAATAGTGAGCACGCCAGGCTTTGAGAATCTTGTGCCTCACTGTGTTTCCTACTATGACTTCTCCCCCTGAAAAATGTCAAAACCATCTTGGCTTCAGTTGGTAATTTGCCAATCTTGGTCAAAGACACTACCAAGACATTTTGCCCAGAGCATCAACTGAGCTTTTACTTCTGTTACAAGAAGAGAATGTTAAGAATGTTAGTCCCGACATCCCTTGTCTCTCACTCAGCCAAAATACGCAGGTGATGACACCTGAATAGCTAACACGGAACCGTGCCCCCTCACTGCTGACTGTGACCACATGGGTTCTAAGGAAGGAAGTGACCCCTCTTACTTGCCACGTTGGGGCTAGAGCGATGGTCAGCTCTGTTTTTCATCAGTCTGTCATCTGGCAATTTCTTTGGCTCACTGTACTCTGCCCAGGGCAGCTGAGGACTCTCTGGCGACCCATTTTGAGCTGAATTATTATAGAGCTCAAAACCTTCACTCTTTGGTCGGGGTTTACCTGAGCCACGTCGATCTGAAACTGAAATGAAAGTACATTCAATATCTCTTCATTGGTTGAAAGATCTTAGACACCTTGTTTAGCTTTAAAAGGAAGATAAATTCTAAAAATATTTAAATTTCATAAGAACTTTTCCCAGCAAGAAAATAGTGATTTTTTATGTAAAGGTAGATTTTTTTGTATAGAACTGTTAAAAAGCTTTCAAATAAAAATCCTGAGAATATAGAAAGCATCTCACTTAACCAGTATCTACAGAAAAAAATATACTTCTAAAATTCTATTCTCATCAAATGACACCCATGTAAATAACCCCTTCTAAAGTAAATTTAAAAATCAGGAGACAAATGTGGTCTGCTTGTTCCTCAAGATTTGCAAATGGTCTTGTCACTGGATCGCTGGGGTCAAGGCATTGTTACGGTGCCAGCTGTCTGCGTCCCATGTTCTACCTGCTGCCGACTCTGATCTGCTGTGTGCACTTAGGGGCTTCCCTCTCTGGCTTCTAACTCAAAGTCTAGTTTGCTTGTGTCCTGTTGTAGGGGGTGGGGTCAAATGTAAGAGGCACACAGAGGCAAGGCTCATGATGAATGTGTGGTTAGCTGGGGTGCCCTCCCCGCCTGCTGGCTTCAGTAAGCAAAGGCGCAGACTGCCAGGGCCTGGCATGCTACTTCCAGCTACAGATGTCAGGTTCTATGGAGAAGAGGGCTCTGTGAAGACCACAATTCACAAGCTGTGCACATATTAAAAAGGGTATTATTTCAGAGATCTGGAAGGTATGCGATGACTTCAGAGAGTGAGTCATTATGTTTTTCTCCTTGAGGTTTCTGAAGGGATTCTTTAAAAAGCCTTGAGTTTATATTAATTTCATCATGAGATGTTTTTGATGTAGTTATACAAACACACTTCCCACAAATAAATTATTTTAAAAACTGAATTCTTAATTTAAAGTGAATTACATACACTAAGATACATAGCTTACTTCAGCACATGTGTGAACATTCCTTCAGTAAAGAATGCGCCATGTCCTTTAAGGACCTCCCACCCTAGGCTTGCCTATCAAAACTGAATCTTTACTCACTCAAGACTGGCTAAGCACCTATTTGCTCCTGGCCTACAGAAGCTTATCAGCAGCACGGGATCAGCTCCACGGGAGCAGAAAGGAACTGGAGGATCAGAATGGGCTCCCAGGGCAGGTGGCACCATCTGAGTCTTGCTATTGTGCTTTCAGCCTTGACATCCTTATTTTCAAAAATGAGACAGTGATAATACCAGCACTGGTTCTGCTGTAACTACTAACAAGTCATGTCTGATACATCTAGCACACAGCATAGGGTCAGCAGAAGCCAGCTGTCCCTGGTCAGCGAGCACTTCATGGTCCTTACTTCTCTGCATCATGGGGGATGGCTGGTTGAGGAGGGTGGCCAGGCCGTGATAGATGGCACCTTGCTTTGCTACCTCGAGTGTAACCACGGAACTTGTTCTTGTCATGAGTTCTGCTGCCCTGGGAAGAGAATGTCACCAGTGTAAGAAAAATGAAACCATATTCACTGTCACTTTGTCAGCCATGGCAAACACAGCCACCAATCATGTCACCCAGCCTCATATGCCATTTTGGACAATTCTGACTTTCAAATTACCTTCTGCCACTTCCTTCCTTTGAAAAATGAACCATAAATGCATGCTAACATATCCCCTAATATATTAAGATAGTAAGATTAGCTGGGTGTGTGGTGGCATAGCTCTCTAATCTTAGCTACTTAGGAGATTGAGGCAGGGGAATCCCCAAGTTTGATGTCAACCTGGGTATTTAGTGATACTCTGTCTCCATTCCCCCACCCCCTGCCAAAAAAAATAAACAAAATAAAATAAATGGGGCTATGGATGTAGCTCAATAGTAGAGCACCCCTGGGTTCATTCCTGTATTTCAGAAAGTATTGAGTGTGTGTGTGTGTGGGTGTGTGTATCTCTAGTTTACAAGAAAGTATTCTAGACTAAAATATATAGTTATAATTTGATAGCAAAGGAAATGTCAAATATACTAGGAGTTTACACTTAAAATACTGTAGAATAATAAGGGCACAGAGCTTTTTAGCTTTCATCTCCCAATTTCAAAACTGTATGTGAAAATCACATAAAAACATTAAGCTTTCAAATAATCCATGGGTCATACCTTTCCTGAGAGAGCCCCACCAGACTGCGTCCATCCACACTGAGGAGCTGGTCTCCTGCTGCTAGTCGTCCATCCTGGCTCACCATGCAGTGTGCAGACACATTATGGGAGAAGAGAAGCAGTGTGAGCAGATTGGCTGTCCCCCTAGTCCTGCCCAGTCCCGCTCAGCCAGGGGCACCAGCACATAGCACCCATCCCGTCCATCAAGCACAGGACATCAAAAGCCTGCCTCCTCAGCAGTGATACTGACCACATCTGCAGCGCCTCCTTTCACGACAGACTTGACATAGATGCCCAGTTTATCCTGGCCAGCGCCCTACACAAAAACAAGGTAAGAAGCTGAGTGCACAGCAGGAAATGAAATGGCCAGCAAAGTGCAACAAACCAAAAGTTGCCATGAGCACGCAGAGAGCTGCACTTCACTCCAGAGCTCTGAACTACTTCAACAGAATCAATACTCCACTTGCTACATCTGAAGAAACTACAGAAAATATTTCTACTTTTTGATTCCAAATTTGGAAGATAGAAAAAAGCTCCTGAAAAAAATCAATTTTCATAAATCAGCTGATAAGACTGAAATGGACTTAGAATCCTGAACTGACCAAGAAGGGTCCAAGCAGCTCGCAAGTCAATCATCAGCACTCACATGACACATGCTGTTAATCACAGGGCAGGATTTCTATCCTCTGCAATTCACCCTTACACCCATGTTCTTTTCAAAATTTTAAAAAAGAAAATGAGTTTTTTTTTTATGGTCAATAATAAGAGGGACTTAGGTAGTATGAGGAAAATTATGCATTAAATACTGTAACTTACACTTTGTAACTCTAAACAAATAGTAAAGCTACAAAACCCAAGCCATATAAAATTGTTACATTATTCTTTCATAATAAAATGACACATACTTAAATATATGTATAATTATAGAATCATCTATATTCTACTTAGACATCACAATTACAAGATAAAAATTAACACCAGATAGTTTTCTAGGATCATCAAAGGAACAATTACACATGAAATCTTATTTGGGTATTACTGACATTCTATGATTGAGTACATACATTTTTAAGCCATGACAAAGGTAAATTCATATCCACTTAAATACTTAGGAATTATTACATCATACAAGAAAGTATATAAGATACCACAGAAAGGGAAAAAACAATGATTTTAGCAAGTCACTTAATTAAAATAGATTTTTTTACAAGACCCTGTGATGATGCAATTTTCAGTTGGAAACTATCCACATTTCCCCCATTTGTTAACAATTTCCTGTCCCATGTCTACAGCTGCATTCCCCCAGTTGCAGGGAGCCCCGTAAGGTAGCCCAGCACTGGAAAGTAATCACTCTCCACGACAGCCACAGAAGCCTCCCTGGAGCAGGGCAAATCCTGCACCTTTCAGACAGAATGAACCCATACTAGGTACCCAACAAATGGCAATTTTCTGACCTCAGACAGTCACTTAGCAAAATCAGTAAACTATACTTTTTACCTGACCTCTCCTGAGCAGGTACCACCTTCCTTGGTCAGGGACCCAGGAACACACAAGACCTGACTTCTAAAACCTCACCTGTGCATGTACCACCTTCTTTGGTTAAGGGGCCCAAGGCACATACAGGACCTGACTTCTTTTTTTTAATATATATATTTTTTTAGTCGTAGATGGACACAATAACTGTATTTTATTTTTATGTGGTGCTGAAAATGGAACCCAGTGCCTTCCACATAAGAGGTGAGCACTCTACCACTGATCTATAACCCCAGTCCAGGACCTGACTTCTAAGGCAGCCCCAGCTGCTGTTAAACTGGGTTAATGATCTAATTAGTCCAAGTGTCACATATTGATATCTTTGTGAGATACAAACAACTTCTTAATTGCACAACACAGCTGTTCAAATGACCATTCTGCTCATTCAACAAGCCTCCCTTGCGTGCCCCTCCTGCCATGAACTCTTGTGTTTGCACATGTGAAAAGAGACATGGTTGCCTGGATGGAGCCTACCTGCCAGGAGGGTCTCTGCTTGCTTGTAGGCATCAATCACTCTGCCAGGACACTGAACCCCCTTCCTTTTCTGATACTGCTACATAACTGTTTCGTTACTTAGGCCAGATTTTTTTTTTTTTTTGGGGGGGTAACCAGGCTCAGACCACTGAGCCACATCTCCAGCCCTATTTTGTATTCTTTATTTAGAGACAGGGTCTCACTACGTTGCTTATCATCTTGCTTTTGCTGAGGGTGATTTGAATTCACCATCCTCCTCCCTCAGCCTCCTGAGCCACTGGGATTACAGGCCTGCGCAACTGCGCTGGGCTCAGATTTTTTTAAAGTTCTAAAACAAAGACTTTGTTGTTCTGTTTCCTGCTTGACTGATAGAAAAGCAATGCTTACTGAATGTCAGAATACCACTGCTGGTGGGAATAGGCTCTTACTTACCCATGTTTTCATGTAGTAGTATCTTTTGATTAATACAACACTGACTTTGTACTTTAAATAATAAAAACTATCCTCATGTGCTAGCAATAGGAGTATTTTAGTAAAAATAACAAACATATTTTAAAAAAATAAATCAAGATTCCTTTCCCCATTTCTGGTATGCTTTAGAATATTGCCATGAATATAAAAGACCCTCAATTGCCTACTTAGACAAACTGTAATAAGATGACTCTTTATAACATAACAGCTCTGCTCTGCCTCTGCCTGTTGCCCATCTGCAGGGGCTCCTTGGTACTCAAGCTCATCTAGGAAGGGCCATGTTCAATCAATCTGACATTCAGGAATCACAGCCCAAGGACTCCATTAAACCTACTACATCAAAATGACATTCTAGACATCTACTACACATGGTGAGGTTACAGACCCCATGTTCGTCACAAGTACATCTAAGTAACCTAAAATCCTGTGCTGCTTTAATTAGGCAACTTACAATATCACACACAACATGAAATCTGCAAGTCCAAATTTAAATATTAAAGTAAACTGATCATGAATTTCAGAAACCTCCAGCAAGACCAGGACGCCGTCTTGCAGCAGAGGTGTTTGCCTCTCCACTGCCAATCTGCCTCTCCTAAAGCCTAGTGGGAACCATCTGACCTGACCAGACTTCTCCATGGTCACAAGCTGCCTCTGCATAGGCACTTGAGGCTCCCCAGCTCGGGTTCAAGTATCATGCTCCACGTCACCCTACGCTGACTCATGTTCCTGATGTTGTCATTCTCTCCACACAAAACATCCTTCTGATGCCATGAATCTGCCCAGATTCATTCGACCCCTAGGCTCACCTGCCACCCACCAGCTGCCATCTCTTCTCATTTGTGCTCACATGGGGTTTTCCATGTTCCCCTGGAGTGCGTATTTACTGGGATAAGGAGTCTGAAGTTTTAATGAATGGATGAATACTTTAATAAGTGAAGAAGGAACAAATACATGTCTATTACATAGGAATTAGCAATACATCTTCGTAAAATTAGTTTAGAAAGTTAGAAAGCCTAAGCGTATCAGATGGTAGATGAGCTCACTTCCTGTGCAGCTCAGTCACATACCTTCTGTAAAAATCTGTGAACACAACTGCTGTAGAGAATTTACAATGCCTCTGGTGGTTATTTCAGAAAAACAAAATTATAGAGGAGTAGCTTGAGATGAAAGACCACTAAGGAATTTCTGATCATCTACATCAGAGCATAAGGATAGTTACTTTCATCCCCAATACCATACTGTTGGCCCAACTATAAGAGGCTCGCTGTGTCAATCTGGCCACAGTAGTCCTGGTCTGACAACCTGGACAGCAGAGAAAGAAGCCAGACATACTGGAATGGACAGCTACTGGACAGGTGTAAAGGAAAACCCAACTGCTGAGCCCTTACAATTCCTTAGCTGTAGGGAGCCCCCTTACTACCTGCCCATTTCATCTGAATAGAAATAACACGTTTGCCTAGGATAAAAAATATGTAAGATACAATTCATTAAACCACTTAATTTATGCCCAATTTCTAAATAGTAATGCACAATATAACCTGGCCCAAAATTTATTATGTGATACATTAGCTTCTATTTTACACAGACGCAAACGTGATTAACTCAATCTATGGTAGTTCTATCCCTTTCCCAGTTGGGGAAGGAAAGTGAGGTGCAGAAGTTATGCCTTCTCTGCCACTGCATGTTAGCAAACAGCACATCAGTCACTAAAGCTGAAAGCAGAAGCTTTGTACATACCAACTAGAAGCCAGTTCAGGAACATACAGCAGGTTATGGCTGTTGGTGGACTGGTATCCGTCAGCCTACAACCGTGCCATCCAGTACAACCCTTGAAACATGGCTTTAGAATAGGCATCTGAGTATAAGACACTGAGATTTCAAGGCATGTTTGGAAATACTGACTTTTACGCTGATCACATGCTAAAGCAACATTTTGAGTGTAGTAAATAAAATGAAGCATTATAAAAATGAATTTCACTTGTTTCTTTTTTAAAAAATATAGCTAATAGAAAATTTCTAATTACCGATGTGGTTCACAATATATTTTTATTGAACAGTCCTGCTCCGAAATTGAAGGATTTTCACAGTATGTATGCTATCAGTAACCAGAGTAACTAGTAATGAAATTATAATTATGCAGATAACTGGTCAAAATAAGATCTTATAGCAACATACACAGAAACATTATGCTCTGGTTTCTAACCATGAGAAAAACAATGAGTGCTATTGTAATTGAGAACACGACACAGTAGAGCAATACATAAGAGCTAAACAATATTAAGAAGTTATTGCCTAAAGGTACCTAAGATGGTATTTAAAAATACTGCATTTTGGTCTACTTATTATTTGCAAAATTAACATCACAACCATTTAGGATTACCCACTACTCATTCAACAGGCCGGTTCCCTTACACAGTAAGCAGGACATGCCCTCTCCCTGATTCCCAACAGGGAGACTGACAGGGGACACATACAGGGGTCAAGGGACACAGAGATGCCACCCACAGGGGATCTGCATCCCAAGCTTAAAATGCACTGGTAGCCACTCTCCTTCTCAGAGGAAAGGGGCTTTGAGGAGAGAGAGAAAGAAGGGCAGAGGGAGAAGAGGGCGCAACAGAACCTCAGCTCAGCTTTACCTCTAGACGGTCACACCCGAGTACAGCAGAGCAAACGCACAACCAGAAGACAGAAGTAACTCCACCTCGCCACCGTGTATTGCCTAGCTGCGAGACTGCACTTCCAGCCGCCTCAGCCGAGGAGGGGAAGGCTGCTCCCCAGGCCTGCTCTGGCTCCTCACCTGCCTTCTCAGAAGCGGGCAAAGGCACCCATCCTCTGCCTTAGGTGGATGCAGGCATAAGCAGGAGCCAGCACTCCAGACACCCCAGGAGCAAACAGAGTGTGTGGGAGTCCGTATGAGTAACAGCATGAAAACATCATTAAGCAACAATCCAGAAGGAAAAAAAAATGCTGGAGGAAGAAGGTGCTGCCAAGCTGCCTGGCCCAGCCCATTGTTCTCAGGTGTGGAGGCCAGCCTGGCGCCCGGCTGGAGCTGTAAACAATGTGGGCCTGAGACCTAAGAGCCCTATGCAGCACGCAGCTAGCTCACACCCACAGTTCTCAGGGCTTCAAAGGCTTTATCGCCAAACTACCAAAATCCAAACTGGAGTTTAAGAAACATTCGGAAGAGTTCTCTTTTTGGTAGGAATTACCCTAATGTTTAAATAATCAGTTCTAAAATTCATTCCTTACATAGCTTCAACACTGGCAACCCTGAGAGTAAATGATAAATCATCCTAACAGACATGGTATGATACACAAGGCAAGCTTGACCTTCATGGGCGAAATGCTAATCCCATTGGTTTGTTGCTTACTCTTTTTATATCAAATATAAAGAGGAAAAACCAAAACACACCCCATCACCCAACTCTTCTCTCTTCACAGAATGAAGAGGCAGAAGAGGCTGAAGCTGGGTCCCAAGAAGGCCTGAGTCAGGAGTCCAAGAAACCCCAGCAGTGTGTGTGTGTGTGTGTGTGTGTGTGTGTGTGTGTGTGTGTGTGTGTGTGTGTGTGTGTGTGAGAGAGAGAGAGAGAGAGAGAGAGAGAGAGAGAGAGAGAGAGAGAGGCTGTCACCAGGGAGGAGGCACCCCAAGCTTTCCTTGGACTCGCAGAGTGAAGAGAGGCCCTTCTAGGGACCCTTCACCTCCTCACAGAGCTTGCCACGGTGGATCTGCACAGGGGCACACCTGGACCCGTAAGCCTGATGGGGAGGCGGAACAAGGCCAGCACAGTCTGGGCTTTACGTGCACCACACTGTGAGAAGACAGTTCATCAGAGGACTGATAATTCATATTCTTCCTATTTTACTACTATAACAAAATCCATCAATATTTCAGTCAATCCAAGAAATTAGCCCTTGGGCCATAATTTTTAAAAAATCAGTGAAAGAATCATTCTTTTAAAATAATTTACTATTTTTATTTTGGCACAAAAATATACTATTTTCTTGTTCACAGGGTCCTTTCAAACAACCTAACAGAGTCACTCTGTGTGCCAGGGAGTGGTCTTCCCAAAGAGCCCCGACGAGGTGACTGCACTCTCCACCAGGATTTCCCACATGGTGGAATAGGGCCATGCACGCACGACACAAGAAGACGGTCTCAATCCCTTCAAAGGATGAAATTACAGTTTCTGGAAGCAAACTGCTCCTCAAATAGTGAGAGGCATATTAACCAACACTGCCTTTCTTCTTTTTAATAGAGGCATCTTGTGTTTTAAGATGAGTTTTAAAAACTTAATCAGTATCTAGTCTAAAAGCACAAACATCCTTAAAGCACTAATTAACCTTCCATTTTTACACGGGCTAGTAAAAGGTCCTAAGTGCTTTTAAACTTGTCACTCTCATGTTGCTTAAAAAAAAAAAAAATAGAAAACAGGTTTTGGAGAAAGGTTACAGGAACCTCACTCAGTGCAGCAAACAGTCAGGTGGTGGCTATTCCAGTCCTCAGCCCTGGCAAGCCACACAGCTGCAGTTATCATTGTTTAAATAAAGCGGTTTTCACCATTTTGTAACCAGCAGGATCAAATGTTATGGCTTTTCTCTCAAATAAAAAGCATATAAAGGCTTTATGTTTTTACAAACCTTAAGAATTTACAGCAAAAAGAGAGCACCAACCACTTGGGTGTGTAATCACAGCTACCTTCAGTGGTTCTTCACAAGCAAGTTAATTATCAACAGGCCTGAACAAGTGGCCTGGAGGAATAGCCTTTGTCAAGGATCCCGGAAGAGCCCTCAAGAAACTCACCGGTTCTGTCCTTCCAACCACGGAGAACCACATTCTCCTCTCTAGGACAACAACAACAGCTCCTGAGCTGAAACCAGCCGCCCACTTCTCAGTTTTCAAGCAGCCAACAGCTGGCTTCTCAAGATGGGGAGGGCCACAACCCCAAGCTGGACGCTCCGGCGCG
Organism: Urocitellus parryii; assembly: GCF_045843805.1. NCBI lineage: Eukaryota > Metazoa > Chordata > Mammalia > Rodentia > Sciuridae > Urocitellus > Urocitellus parryii. The sequence continues at coordinate 1,886,918 of NC_135538.1, read as the reverse complement.
GATGGCACCTATCACACACGGGCTAGCACCAACGCGACACAGGCTCTTACGCAACCAGTGCACTCCGACTCCCATTCACTGTGCACTTTATTAAACTTTAAAAAGAGCTGGAAAAATAAAATTATTTCTTTTTCAAAAATCTAAACTACACAGGAAGCATCATGTTGTCCCATAGATAGTAAGAAGTAGCAAGCCGAATTCCCTAAAAACAACGTTTCAAAACAAACTGTACACACACCCTGCTTCCCCATCATCTGGATTTCATAAAACTAACCAGCATGCAGAGGGCGAGGCGGAGAACTTCACATCAAACACAGTTCAGGGTTACAGCAGTTCAGCAACACACCAATTAAAAAAGGAAAGAGGCCTGGGCGGAACACAAACCCAGTTCCAGTGAGCAGCAACAGACGCAGGAAGGCAGGCTCCTCCGCAGGAAGGGACACTGGGGCTGGCTAGCCACAAGACCACAAGAGCATCAGTGGCCCTGCTGCCACTGTGCATGCTCTACACCAGGCACACAAATGGGGAGCTACAGCCACCACCAAAGCACCAAAGGCAAGGAAACAGGCCCCAGAGGGGTGGCAACTGCATGCTAGTAGCAGAATCAGAGTGGCTCAGAGTGGCACAGTGTGTCCTGAAGCCCGTGCAGCAGCAGCAGAAGGCTGTGTGGCACGCACGGCTGGGTAGGAGGCAGGGCCCACAGGGCCACCTCCTGCTGCAGAAGGCTGCCACACACTGAACCACCCTGTACCAGGAAACACCCAGCAAGCTCACCAACAAGTCCAGGGCTTTAACTCTGCACACCTGGGCACCTCTCAACCACATCATGTTATCCTGGTAGTGCCCAGGATGGGACGCCTGCCTTCTACTGTGGGCCTTCCTCTCAAGAACCAGGGACACCACAAGTAAGCCAGAGGAAAATGAGCTGCATGAGGACTGTGCCCAGGGCTGCTTCTCATCTGGTTTTCACTCCAAGGACACACGTCAAACAGACATCAGAAAGAGTCCTGTATTGTTATTTTTCGTCACTACCTCCCCGGGTCGGGAGTGGGTAATTTGCGCGCCTGCTGCCTTCCTTGGATGTGGTAGCCGTTTCTCAGGCTCCCTCTCAGGAATTGAACCCTGACTCCCCGTCACCCGTGGTCACCATGGTAGGCACGGCGACTACCATCGAAAGTTGATAGGGCAGATGTTCGAATGGGCCGTCCTCGCCACGGGGGGCGAGGTTATCTAGAGTCACCAAAGCGGTGGGGGAGGGGGGGGGGGCTGACCAGGTTGGTTTTGATCCATTTGCATCAAAATGAAACTGAATCCCTTTCTCTCACCATGCACAAAAGTTAACTCAAAATGGATCAAGGAGCTTGATATTAAATCAGAGACATGGCGTCTGATAGAAGAAAAAGTTGGCTATGATCTACATACTGTGGGGTCGGGCTCCAAATTCCTCAATAGGTCACTCATAGCGCAAGAGTTAACAACTAGAATCAACAAATGGGACTTACTCAAACTGAAAAGTTTTTTCTCAGCAAAAGAAACAATAAGAGAGATAAACAGGGAGCCTACATCCTGGGAACAAATCTTTACTCCACACACTTCAGATAGAGCCCTAATATCCAGAGTATACAAAGAACTCAAAAAATTAGACAATAAGATAACAAATAACCCAATCAACAAATGGGCCAAGGACCTGAACAGACACTTCTCAGAGGAGGACATACAATCAATCAATAAGTACATGAAAAAATGCTCACCATCGCTAGCAGTCAGAGAAATGCAAATCAAAACCACCCTAAGATACCATCTCACTCCAGTAAGATTGGCAGCCATCATGAAGTCAAACAACAACAAGTGCTGGAGAGGATGCGGGGAAAAGGGTACACTTGTTCATTGTTGGTGGGACTGCAAATTGGTGCAGCCAATTTGGAAAGCAGTATGGAGATTTCTTGGAAAGCTGGGAATGGAACCACCATTTGACCCAGCTATTCCCCTTCTCGGTCTATTCCCTAAAGACCTAATAAGAGCATGCTACAGGGACACTGCTACATCGATGTTCATAGCAGCACAATTAACGATAGCAAGATTGTGGAACCAACCTAGATGCCCTTCAATAGATGAATGGATAAAAAATGTGGCATTTATACACAATGGAGTATTACTCTGCATTAAAAAATAACAAAATCATAGAATTTGGAGGGAAATGGATGGCATTAGAGCAGATTATGCTAAGTGAAGCTAGCCAATCCTTAAAAAACAAATGCCAAATGACTCCTTTGATATAAGGGGAGTAACCAAGGACAGGGTAGGGACGAAGAGCTTGAGAAGAAGATTAACATTAAACAGGGATGAGAGGTGGGAGGGAAAGGGAGTGAGTAGGGAAATCGCATGGAAATGGAAGGTGATCCTCAGGGTTATACAAAATTACATATAAGAGGAAAGGAGGGGTAAGAGAAGAATAATACAAGTGGAAGAAATGATTTACAGTAGAGGGGGTAGAGAGAGAAAAGGGGAGGGGAGGGGAGGGGAGGGGAGGGGAGATAGTAGAGAATAGGATAGAAAGCAGAATACATCAGACACTAGAAAGGCAATTTGTCAATCAATGGAAGGGTAACTGATGTGATACAGTAATCTGTATATGGGGTAAAATTGGGAGTTCATAACCCACTTGAATCAAACTGTGACATATGATGTATTAAGAACTATGTAATGTTTTGAACGACCAACAATAAAAAAAAAAAAAAAAGAAAGAACTAGTCTCAATTCTGAAATCAGACGCTGCCGAGGGACGGTCGGTCTTCTCCAAGTTGTCTCCTTAGAGTGCCTCACACCAGCTCCAGAGGCTTGTCTCTGGCCCCAGCCTTCTCAGCTCCATTCCTCAAATCTGCCACATTCGCTTGTAAGGCTCCCCAACCTTAAGTGCAATCTGTTTAAACCCAGCTCTCGGGTCCTGGTGCCCCATCCCCTCGGCCCTCCCCTGTCTCTAGCGGCCCCACTTTTAGTGACACCTAATGTACCTGCTGCTCAAGACAGAATCAGAATTTATTTTGATATTCACCCCAAGTCACTGCCCACTCAAACACCGTCTTCCCACACATGTATGTCAGCACTGACTCCCAGCCAGAATCCACCAGCCCCTCAGCAGGGCACAAGAGTCGAGGCCTGCCTCCAACAGGGTCTGTGAAGCCACTCAGGCCTCGGCACAGCTGCACACCTGCCATGGACTGCTTCCTGCCACCCTGCTGGCTGCTAGGATCTTGGGTGGGAAAACAGCACTGAAAGACTCTGATGCATGTGCCACAGAGCGGGGGAGTTGAATTTCAACCTTTGCTTTCATCTAAACCTCATCTATAATCCAATCCCTGCCTCATCTATAATCCAATCCTTCACCCCCTCACCCACCTTCTCCAGGTCCTGCCTCAGGAGATGGCCGGTAGCTCAGCATCCACTCTTGTCATATAATTTTATTAGAAAGCTCAGTCATCTGCAAACCATCCTATACTTGCTTGCAGGTACACAGAGCATGTACTCATGCAACAGAGACCACGAGGCTGCAAAGTAGAGCCCAGCTACAGTCGGCCCCCTGCAAAAGCAGTTGCTGACAGCTCTGTGACCTGGCCCACGTACCCGTGATTTAGGCACACAGGCGGCCCCACTTCTCTAATCAGGCAGCCCTTGCTTTCCACCAGGTTTCAACTCAAAAGCCATTTCCTCAGTGCCACCTTCACCGAACCTTCTAACTCAGAGTCAGACCCTCAGCAAACATCCCTGCACAAGCAAGGTCCCACGATGCCACCTGGTACTTTCTGGCTCACTGTGTGCCCCCAGTGAAGAAGGGCCTGCTGACAGGGCAGCTGTTTAGCAATATGATGAAGGCAGAGGAAAACTTCGACTAGGTAACGAGCAACTTCTAGGAGAGCTGGGTCCAGACTCAGTCTCATTCAATCTGTTTCACAGCTGGGGGTAAGCCATGGCAGGAGGAACTGCACTCTCCTGTGGAAACACTACTTCTGTTTTCTTTAATTTTAAATTTATGTACTCTACTCACTGTACGAAACTTCTGAAAAGACCACACAGAAAAACAAAGTGAAAACTGCCTACAAGCCAAGGAGACGTCTGCCCTCCCCTACAGCTAGGATGAGAGGAGGGGCCTGGGCAGCAGTGAGGTGGTGATAACCGGCAGGGGCTGGGCCCCAGACTCTGCTCTTCACAGTGCCTGCCCCAAGAGGGTAGTGTCTGCTTGTGCCTCTTTCCAGGAGCAGTGGTGGGCGGGTCACTGTGCAAATGTAGCACAGAAGGAGAACTCAGGGACTCAGGTCCAGTGAGATGTGCACATGGCTATGTCACATGAAGCTTCAGGAAGCCCTAATTCTGTAACCCTGTACTGCAGCTAGAATCACCACCAATGTGGCTACTCTCTAGTCTTTCCTATGAATCTTCTTTTTTAAATATTTTTATACCTTTATTTTTATGTGGTGCTGAGGATCGAACCCAGGGCCTTGCATGTGCTAGGTGAGCACTCTACCGCTGAGCCACAACCCAGCCCCTCCTATGAATCTTCTTAACCATCTCCCTCAGTATGGGAAACAAGAGAAACCTAAAGATTAAAAAATGAAGAATTATACTCTACTTTTCACCACTAGGCTGTGATACCCTCTTTGGGATAAACATTCTAATAAGGCACTTACTAAGTTTATTCTAACACCAGGAAAGGTAACAATCCAGTCTTAATAGGACTCCATGGCCTGAATCTAACCTTGGGGGACACCCCCACCACTTTAGTCTTGGGTTCCACAGCTTGTACTTTTGTGACAAGGCCAATTCCTGTTGTAGCTCTAGAGGGAGGCTGTGTGCTCCTCAGAGGCTTCTGCACATAAGCAAGTGCCAAGAGGACACACAGCAGCTCCAGAGGCTGGGGTGGGGATTGCCTGCAGGACAGCTATGCCGGTGGCCCGGTGCTAAAGGTCAAGCAGCATAGCCTCCCAGGGCTCCAGAGCTGGCGTGAGGCCTGGCCAGCCCTTTCGGCCACAGGTCTGTGTTCCAGCCCAGGGCCTGTCTCTGCTCCTTGCACTCCTTCCCCACTCACCTAGGCCACAACAGGCAGGGCCTTCCTTCAGGGCTCCTACCATCTGCTCGTCATCTGACTCCTGGCCTGAATCTTCCTGGGGAAAAAGCAACACAGGGCAGCTCTCTGGTCTTTGGCATCTTGCCTGTGCCTCCGTGTAACAGAACAAAGGCTGAACTGTGACTTTTGGCTTGGCTCATCCTAAATGTCCACCTGACACCTGGCAGCCTGGAAAGGACAAAAGTTTGGAGCAGAGGGAGAGGATTGCCAGGTGGAGCCTGAGTCCCATCCCCCCTCCCTGCTGTGTCAGGACACCATACCGGAGAGAAGACCAGGGACCTTGGAAAACCAAATGCTACCCATGTCACACAGCAACAGAAAACAAGTGGTTCTGGATTGGGAGTTTGATTAAACTGCAGATGACAGTGAGTCTGATATTGGGAGCTCAACCTGCACATCCCAAACTCCGGCAAGATGGGCTTGTGAAGTGATTGTACATGTACCTTGAAGTACAAAAGTTAAGTCTCTTCTGCTCTGTTGTAGCTTTCTCTGCAGTTCTGGGGTGGAACCCAGACCTCTCCTGTGTGTGCAGAGCACACTAGTACTGAATGTATATATACCCCACCAGAAGTGAAGCCTTCCCTGTGTATCTAAGTATGCTGGGATCAACTGTGATCCTAATGTTTTCTTTATCCTGCAACTGGGTGCTGACTAGCTGGTAAGCGCAGAGGGAAAGGAATCACACAGCTGGTACTTCCCCTTTCATATCTTTACATGTTTTGAGGTATGGATCAAGGAAATGGCAAGAGTCTGGAACGTAACAGCCTGTGAGCCAGGCGCACCAGGGCTGAGCAGGAGTTCTGGACTGTGGCTGAGCTCACAGGCTCCACATGCACCCTCCTTCCTTAGAGGTGGCTCTCAGGGACTTGGGCTTCAGAGATGGCCCATTGAGTTCCACATGGGCTTTTTTTAGGACACTCCTGAGCGGCAGTCCAGGCCCTCCTACTCCACACCAAGCCAGAAAACTGTCAGTGTCGGCACCCTATTCCTCACCAGCAAACCCTTCATTCCTTGGTGGAGCTGGCTCCACACCGCCCTCCCTGCCTCCACCCCCTTGCCATGAGGGCCAGGCCATCCAGCACAGCAGCCACAGGGCTGGTCTGCTCGGCCCCACTGGTCTTGTGGCCCAGCCAGTCTCCCTCAGGCCTTTCTTATAGGAGCCCACAATCCAGGGACCAGCTGGCTTCAAGGTTTCCACAGGGCTCCACCAATGCTTCTAGGGCAGTAACCTCTTTTTTTTTTTTTTTTTTTTTTTTAGGACACACCATCTTTATTTTTTTATATTTTTATGTGGTGCCGAGGATCGAACCCAGTGCCCCACGCATGCCAGGCGAGCGCATTACCACTTGAGCCACATCCCCAGCACTAATAACCTCTTTTTTTCTCACTTTTCTAAAATGTGCAAATGCAGAGTTTCATGGTACTTGAACTGGATCTTTGTGACTCAGTCTATGGATAACAAACTTCAGAGTTAACCTAGTGAACATTATGTGACCACAGCTGGTAACATTATGTTATGTAAATTAACTTCCATAATTAAAGACACATGACAGTAAATCAAATGCCATTCTTTAAATTAAAAGAAAAAAAAAACTATTCTTGTTTATCCTTTTTTTTTTTCAAGAAATATTTTCCTCTACTGTTTGCCAAGGACTGTCAGGGAGTGAGGGTGCTAGAGAGAAGGCTCTGCAGTCAGCCCTCGGGAGAGCAAATGCCTAGTGATGTACTGCCAGCTGCAGAATGCGCTTCAAAGAGAATCACAGAGGGACAGCAATGAGAGGGTGGGCTGCCAGTGAAATCTTCAGACGTAGGACACCTGAGCCTTGTTTTGAGAAGAAGCATAAGGAACAAAGATTCCAAGAAAGGGCAACAGTGTCCATAGGAATCCCATGTTAGGAGGACTGCATGTTCCAGCTCACTGCCTTCAGGAGCCACAAACTCAGAAAGCTCCCTTCTCTTCCACATGTTTGGTACAGTGTTAGCCTCATGGTCTGCCTCTGTGCCCTCATGCCAATCGCTGAAATACTGTGGATCCCTGGGCAATGGGAACAGCAGGGTTTCAAAGGACAGTTTGTTTATTTCCAATGAATACTCAGTGTTATGATTTGGATCTAAAAATGTCTCTTGTTGTGTTATGCAATGTCACCAATGTTCAGTGGTGAAAAGACTGGATTATTAAGGCTGTAACCTCATTAGTAGATTGATTCATTTGATGGATTACCAATTTAAATGGACTACTGGGTGGTAACCAAAGGGAGGTAGGGTGTGGCTGGAGGAGGTACTTCACTGGGGTGCAGCCTTGGGGACTCTGTCCATGGCCCCTTCCTGTCTGTCTCTCTGCTTCCAGGCTTCAAGGAACAGAGCAGTGCTCCTCCACCATAATGTTCTGTCTCACCTGTCCCTCACCTGGACACAACCAACCATGGACCGGACCTCTAAAACTGAGCAAAAACAAACTTCTCCTTCTCTAAGTTGTTCTTGTTGGGTATTTTGGTTACAGTAACAATAAGCTGATGAACACACTCAAGATAATAGACATTTGGTACAAAGACAAATTTCAAACTATATTTCCGTTACTATTACCAGTTTAAAAACACTTCTCAGGATATGCTAACAGCCTGCAACACCCAGGGCACTGCTATCATAGTGCTGCACAGTATCTGCAAGCTTTCCAAACACATTCCCTAGAGATAACAGGTAATTTTACTGGTAAAGCATTATTTTAAACAAAATATTAGCAGAGTTCACTGAACTATTAATTGAATATTAGCTTTAACAATCATGTTTGTTCCTCTAAAAGCGTCTATGAACCCAACAAAGTTCAGGACACACAAACCAGACTTAAACATCCAAAGTGGAAGAGACTATGAGTAGTAATTCCAGTTGTTTAACTGAAAGAGAATGTGTGGCTGTCGATGTCCTGCCAGATTAGTGGGTGCCAGAACTCAGATCCCAAGAGCCCTGGGGGGCAGCCCAGCAGGAAACACCTGAAAGGAGAGTGATGAGCCGAGGTCTCCTGAACCCCAATCCACCTCTGCAAGGGAACACCTGCGAGGCAGGTCCTCAGTGGCTCTCAGACGCCAACACCCGCTGTGAGGAGGCGGTAGACCTGTGCAGGCTTCTCCTGGGCCCACACTTTCTCACTGCCTTCATGGGCACCACCCACCAAGCCACATTCTCAGAGCAAGAGTCACCCCACAGTCATCAGCCAGCACAGGGGCTCATTCAGGCTGCAGCTCCTGCCCCAGGCGGGGCGGGGTGCTGTCAGGCTCACTCCCCTACCTTTGCTGCCACGATGCTGAGGCCCATTCCATTCTGCTTCTTTAGGGTCACAGTGATTATTTCAGGCTCTTTCCTTAAAGGCTGGGCCTGAAGGAGGAAAACAAAGGCTCACTTTATGAGGAAAAGGAGAGGAAGACCCACCACCTCAGCCTCACACAGTGACCTGCAGAACTGAATTCTGGCGCTCTTGAGCATGGAGAGGACTGGCAATAGTACTATTTAAATGTTCTTTTAAGAACTTAATTAATAAAAACAAAGATGAATTTCCACTGCTCTCATGTTAGAAAACCTTCCCCTATGACAGAAATCCAATCTTCCCCTTCCCCTCCAGGTTCTTTTTGGGGGAGCGGAGGTTCAAAGAAATTTGAACATATTTCATATGGTCTGTAACGAGGATAGCAAAACCCAGCTATACCAAAGACAACTTAATATTTTAGTCTCTTGGGAAAATGAAACATCATTTTATTTTAAATGGAAAAGAAAGTGGCTGCAGGAGTTGTGTAGCGGCGTTCAGAGTCCCTGCCAGAAGCCCAGCGGGGGCGGGGGGTGGTGGTGGTGGGGAGGTCTACCCAGAGGGGTGAGTCGCAGCACAAGGCCAGGCTTGAACTGATTCATCAAACTGGAAAGAGAAGCCGTCCAAAGCCACGTGTCCTATACATGCCACGCCTCATCCCAAAGTGGGGACAAAACCTGAGACACACCAGCAGCACACAGGCCACAGAAGCTAGGCAGCAAAACCCAGGCCACGTGCAGCAGCGTGGCCATGCGTGGGCCACTTAGTTATGGGACAACAGCAAGCCTGAGAGAAAACATTTTGAAGGAAAAAAATAAAATCAGGTGATAAAGGAATTAAAAAAAAAATCAAGACTTGAAATCTCCTAAAGAATCCAAGAATTAGAAGGTGAAGAACTGGGGATTCCTTCCAGGAAAGTACTTGTTTTCCTATAAAAATCTGGTAGTCAGAAGTGGATGCTATAACTTTGAATTTGGCAAACAATAATCAGCGATGGTTTATCAGTAGTTAAATGTGATTACACATTTGGTCTAATAGAGCAATCAATCAATTTTTGGAGATGGCTCTGCTACTCAGATTTAAGGTATGCTAGAAGAGCCAAAATAAATTGCTCTGAATTAAATGAGCATCTTTTTGTTTAAAACTTTCTGTACAAAGCAAAGGAGAAATTTCCCTTAAGATGTAGAAGCTCTTTACTATTTCAAAAGATGCAAAATATTAGTGAAAAGCCTGATGTACATTTAAGAAAAGGTAGAACTGACTAGAAAAGAATAAAATATTTTTTGCCAAGGAAATATATTTTTCTAATAAACTCTGTTAAGAACACCATATTATTACATTTTTAAAATATGCATTAACATTAAGGCTGGCATAATTCTGAACTTAAGTATTCTTTAAACAGCACAATTTGTTAATAGATGAAAGTGTAAGATAGATGCGGCCCAGGGAAATGTATCTATATATAAATGCATGTTGTCTTCATAAATCATGGTTTTAAGATGTCTGAATCAAATTGGTATTTTAAGAGGGCCCTGAAATGTTTCCCATCACAACAGAGTTCAGTGCAAGCAAGGAACACATCCACATCACATCTTCAAGTCAGTACAGGCCCACCCAACACCCTCAGACTACTTGCCAGTTCTGTGTTCTCACGCAGAAAGTGGCTCTCATAATCTGCACCTTCAAAATGTATTGTCCAAGTACCTGGTGAGCGCACATGAGGAATCAGCCTGCAAAACCCTAGGAGGACACAGGTGTGTTAGGACAGGGAAAAGCCCAGCTCTCAGAACAGGTGGCCCTGCCAGCAAGCCAGACACTACCCAAGCATGGCATCTCACAGGGCCGACTCCTCTCTGCTCCTTCATTCTCTACAAATCCGATTATCAGATACTTAATTATATACTGGTTTTGATCCAATAGGATTTCAGCAGCAAAGTGAAATTGGGTCTTTCTTTCCTCTGGATCCCCAAATGACTTTTTTATTACTTCGGAAAGAAATTAAGTACCAGGTCATAAATTCCTGTAGAACTGTTTACTGCAGACTAGGAGACCCTCGGTGGCATTCAGAATGTTAATAGACGAAAATGTATATCAGGTTGTTTACTCAGCAGAGGAGAGGAAGAACGACAGGGCCAGAGAATGGCACAGATGTGGGCATCTGCCCATGCAGCAGACCTGGCTCACCTCTTCACTATTTTTCACTTTCTTAAAACATCAGTAAGCTGGTCTCCCTGCAGCAGCCCTGAGGGCATGGGTAGAAGCCATGAAGCAGCTGGGCCTTGCCAGTAACCTGAGCATCAGCTCTGTGCCCAGCTGTGCAGGAGGAACCTTTGGGAGCATGGCCCCCTTCAAGTACAGCGGAAGTGTAGAGCAACTGAAGAAATACAGAAGAGTCACTCTTGGGAAGGCTGCCAAGTGTGAGGGCCATAAACACACGCTGGTTTTAAAAGAGCTGATGAGCCAGGTGCAGTGGCCATGCCTGTAACCACAGCAACTGGGGAGGCGGAAGCAGGAGGATCACAAGTCCAAGGCCAGGCTCAGCAACTGAATGGGAACCTGACTCATAAAACAGAAAGGGGCAGGGCGCAATGGCCATGCCTATCATCCCAGTGGCTGGGAAGGACAAGGCAGGAAGATCAAAGGATAGCCTTGGCAATTGTGTGAGAACCTGTCTCGAAATAAAAAGGGGCTAGGGATGTGCTTCAGTGGTTAAGTGCCCCTCTGGGTTCAATCCTCAGTACCAAAGTAATTAGAAAAGTAAATAGAAAGGGCTGGGAATGTAGCTTCATGGTAGAGCACTGGGTGCAATCCCCAGAAGTGCAAAACATAAAAGAGCTGCTGGCAACAGGGCAGACTGAGCAGAAGGGGAGGCCTGGGCAGGAGGATGACAGAGACCACACATGATCAGCACAGGTGACTGTGGAGCATGGAAGAATAAAGCTGGCTGTGGGTTTTGACTTGTTGAGAGATGTGCACAGGACCCCTCCAAGCAGCCCTGTTGTAGTTGAATGCCTGCTGCCCCTGGTTCCCTACTCTGTGGCGAGGGCCATACTTCCACAGGCTTCCCATGTGCCTAGAGTTCTGGGCCAGGTCAGGTGCACTTCAGGGGGACTTGGCGGGCCTCTTGCTGCATTACAGCCAGTACTGGGTGGGCCACAGGTGTACCCTAAACCAGGACTAAGGGCTCTCCTGGCATACGCCTTCACATCCAGGCCACCCCACCTGGTCCTCTGCTCTTCTCCATGCACTCGGCATGTTGGAAGGGCCACACTACTCATACCATGTAAATAACACTCATGGGAAGAGGCAGTCTTTCTAACATGAACTTTTTAAAAACTACCAAAACATTGAGATACCTTTAAAGATAGAAAAACAAATTTATGTGGTAAGTGAGACATTCACTGAAGTTAAAAATCATATTCACTGAATTTATCCATCATGGGCCCATGGACATGACACTTAACTTCATCTTGCTGTTACTCCTTGTTTAAATAAATCCCTACATTTTTGCATCTATTTTTCTACTCATCAGAGCTTTTCTCTACTTTCCCCAAAAGTAGCACAATAGAATCAAAATTTAGTCTGATTCAGAAGCTCATACTTCACAGCAACAGTGAGCGATGGGAGGGATGTAGAGTTGGAGGAAGATCCTGACTTGCAGCTAGCTGCCTTTCCTCTTGCCAGAAGATGGCTATTCTTTCTATCAATAAACAAAAGCAAGACTATGTAGACAGGGTCATGTGACAATCTAGGAAGGCCTGAGGTGGACTCTTGACGGCTATTTCACAAGCCCCTCCATGCCCCACAGAGCAGTGTGTCTTGCACAGCATGCTGGAGGCTGGCCCTCACTGGCCTGGCAGGGCGGCCCTGCAGCAGTGCCAGGGTGCTCGGCACTGAGGCAGCCCTGGCCTCCTGGCAACTGACCCAGTCCTCAGAGACCTCTTAGTCCATTTTACAGGTGAGAACCTGAGGCAAAGGGCAAACTGCCCCAAGAGCACAGGTGGCAGGGTTGGGTGGAGCTGGCTGATTGGTGCTACTCTCCCCTGCTCTACTGGGCTGGCACCAACATCACTTCACCAGGTGGGCAGGACAGGTGCTTTCTGCAGGGCCACCACATACCCACAGTCATGCGAACGAACACATCTGACCTCACGTCACCATGAAACACTTCTTAAGTCCAGGCAGAGTCCTCAGGAGACAGTGAAAGAGAAGCTCGCTTCCTCCTGGGCCACAGCTCAGGATCCGCTGGGTAAGCAGCACTTACCTCTCTGGCACAGAGGGTCTAAAAACTCCTGTAAGCCATTTGGAATGTTTCTGACAACGTCACAAGAATAGCCATCTTCTGGCAAGAGGAAAGGCAACTGCAAGTCAGGATCCTCCTCCAACTGTACATCCCTCCCATCACTCCGGGCTAGCTCATCCGCTGTGTTCTCAGCCACAGCCACCACGTTGTCTATGAGATCCTGTCAGAAAAGAGCACTAGGTCACAGAACTGAAGTGTGTGACCAGCAACACTGAAGTGTGTGACCAGCAACACTCAGAAGCCAAGTGATCACAATGGCTCACCACCTCCCAGACACACACCTACATGGGCACGGGGCTCTGGAGACAGAGCAGGCTCTCTAGCTCATCCATGCTCACTAGCTGGCTTTGAGAAGCAACAACTCACAGGCCAGCTGCTCACATTTTAAATAGGGACCAAGATGCTCAGCTACTTATGGCTGCACATAGGAAGAAGCTGTTCAACACAAGAAAATGCTATTCCTCTTTTCCAAATAGTTATATCTGTGCACAGTTCTTAAATAGCTTTATGTTTCAGTCGTTAATCATCATATTCTTGTTGAATATTTAATGTGAAAATATTTAGGAGTGAAAAGACTGGATGTGGCAGTGCACACCTGTTATCCCAGTGACTGGGGAGGCTGAGGCAGGAGGACCACAAGTTTAAGACTAGCCTTAGCAACTTAGCAAGGCCTTCCCCCAAAATAAACAACAAAAGGACCAGGAATGTGGCTTCATGGTTAAGTGCCCCTGGAGTCAATCCCCAGAACAAAAAAAGAAAACACAGTAAAAAGCTTACATATTAAATATTAACAGCTGTGTCACAAGCCCTCCACGCCCAAAAGAGCAGAGTGTGGTGCTCTTCACTATTTTTCACTCTTAAACATTTTCACCACTTAAATATTAAAGGTTATATGTTAAATTAAAAAAATGAATAAGTTATCGACCCAGTAAATTTCCCACTTTGGAAATACATCAATAGAGGGAGTTTTTGAATTAGAGTCTCACTCGTGACTTCCATCTTAAACACATTACGGCATGTGATGCACAAAAGAAATGTCAGTCCTAATGCACAGTCCAACCAACGAAGACCCAGCCCAGCACCCTGCTACTCTCACTCCAGACACTAATACCAGTCCCCATCCTGCCTGCCTCCCTACAGGGGTGGGCCTCCAGCACATCCACACCAGAATGGTGATGTCCATCCCTCTCATGCAGATGGGAGGCATCATGAGTGTCCTCTGCACACACCCTCTCATGCCACTTACACTGGTGCACTCACGCAGGCTGTTGTGGAACCAGAGTCCACACTTCCTCACTGGAGCTGGCACTCCCTAACACGACAATGACATGCTCTACTGGCAGGTGGCACTGCTGTCTGTGTAGCTTCAAGTGTTGACTGTTTCCTGCCTCCTCCTGGCACAAAGCAACACTGAAGGGTGGCTCACATAGCCACCCACTCCATCCTCAGGGCTCAGGTGGTTCCCACGACGCTGTCTGAGCAGCTGCCTCTGAGTAAAGAGCCATCGGGGCAGACTCTGTGGTCTGGGCTCTTGGTCCCCATTCATTCCAGCAAGCAGCAGGCTTGCCTGGCTCAGCCTCTTCCAGATTAATAGTTTTTCTTCTGAAATACTTGTGCAGTTTCTGCTCCTAGCATTGAACTGTCTCAGATAACTATAAAATGGATTTTAAGTAAACTAATGTACTAAATAAATTGTGAAGTAGGTGTTCCTTTTTTCTCCTCATTCAAATTTTCCCTGCACAAACACACTCACACTTGGTCACAATGTAACACTCACTTACCGTGGGGATAAAAGGCTCATCAGGTGCACAGTGATAATTTTGTAGTAAGGCTTGAAGCTGCAGTGAATTTAACTTAAAGCAGGTGCTGTTTATATTTGGAATGTCATCAGGTGCATACTTATCCATGGTAAGCAAAGTAGTTGCCTAATTAAAAGAATAAATGAATATCACAAATTTTTTCAAATATATTCTCTGGGTCTAGGAATGTAGCTTAGCGGTAGAGCACAAGGCCCTGTTCAAATCCCCAGAAGCAGAAAAAATAATAATCTTTTATGTAATATTTATAAAGCCAATAACTTGCTGATATAATTTCAAAATTTAGGAAAAAACACACAAACACACTTATTGATATCAACTAATATATTAAACTAAGAATGTCATCCTTTTTTGGGAGGTGGGGGGTGCCAGGGACTGAACTAAGGGCCACTCAACCACTGAGCCACAACCCCAGCTCAATTTTTTATTTTATTTAGAGACAGGGTCTCACTAAGTTGCTTAGTGCCTCACCATTGCTAAGGCTATTATTGAACTCGCAATCCTCCTGCCTAGCCTTCTGGATCTAGATGCCTTCTGGATTTTACTATTATACATACATAATCAGATTCAATTATTAATGTTCATAACACATTTCAAAATTCCCTTGGAGCCAGGTGCAGTGGTGCACACCTGTAATCCCAGCAACTCAGAAGGCTGAGGAAGGAGGATTCCAAGTTCAATGCCAGCCTCAGCAACTTAGTGAGGCCCCAAACAACTTAGTGAGACCCTGTCTCAAAAAATAAAAGGACTGGGGAGTGGTTCGGTGTTTAAGCACCCCTGGGTTTATTTCCTGATACAAAAAAAAAAAAAAAGATATATATCTATATATATATCTATATCTATATCTATATCTATATCTATATCTATATCTATATATATCTATATATATATAGAGAGAGATATATATATATCTATATCTTGAGGCTACATATAACTCATTTCCTTATTTCCTTAAATACAAAACACAGTGCCTATTCTTTGATATAAACAATTTCCTCAGAGCGAGTCAAGGCAATAGGACATGATCTAGCTTGTGCATTTTAAAATTAGAATTTATCTTTCACTATGAAGCTTTCTGAAATACACTTCACTGGTCTCAATACTCTACCGGTTAACCACTTGTTACAGGTTGCACTGTGTCCCTCAAAATTCCAATGTTTAGAGGCCTAACCCCTAGCACCTCAAAACGTAGCCTATTTAGATGTGGTCTTTACAGAGGTAACAGGTGAAAATGAGGTTGGGGGGTCATGTGACTGGAATCCTTTTACAACTGCACACTTGGACAGGCATGCACACAAGGAAAAAGCTGTGTGAAGCCGAAGGCAGACCTGGGAGGATGTGTCTCGAAGGCAGGCTGTCTGGAAACTACCCGAGGCTGGGGAAATCTGGAACACATCCTCCCTTGTAGCCTCTGAAGGAGGCAACCCTGCCAACAGATTTCAACTGTGGCCTGAAGAACTGGAAGACCACAAACTTCCACTGAGCTACCCAGTTTGTGGTGCTTTGTCAGAGCAGGCAGGTGCTAGCACCTCACTGTTTCACTATTGGTACATGAGAAAACCCAACAAAAGGAAGGTTCTGAGTTCTACTGGATCCAAGTTCTTGTACATCATAATATCTGACACATTTGTCATAAAATGCATTACCCTGGGACAGGAACCACACACACCTGCACGATCCTGCTCAAGTGACAATCTGCAGCCAGTTCTAGCCCCTGCTTCTCTGCCCAGGCTTCGATATGTCCCAACTGCTGGCGGATAATTGCTCCCCAGTAGTGGGAGCACAGCCCTGAATCTGGGTCTGTCACCAATCTGTTGAACAGCCACATATTGATGAAGTGAAACAGCTGAGAGAAAAGCTGGATAGTCAGGGCAGCATTGACTCTGCAGCGCCGAAGCAAGGACATGGCTCCTGTGAGTGTGTGCAGCACATCATCTGTCCAAGATACAGAATGAAAATGAGCCAAACGTCCCCCAAGAACCTTCTGAACCACACCAAACCTGGATATGGCAGCTATGGAAGTAACTGTGTTTACTCACTTTAAAATACCAATCTCTTTCAAATAGGAAACAGTGGCATGGTCTTAAACTACATATTATTATTAACTAATCACTCTTTAGCCAACAGGTTCACTCAGAAAACTTAGAAAGTATGGCTAGTATGACATACCCAAAAAGGACATTCATAAACAAAACAGACGGTGGTTAGGAGTTATTATTTAAAGACTGCCAAATTCAATAAGACATCTCATTTACTCAAAAACACACACTTACATATTTTAAGCATGAAGGTAGAGCTAAATCGAAGGGAAAAAAAGGAAGGGATCACGGGAGAGCCTAACCTATTTTTGGTCTTTGCAGACTGTTCTCTTCAGGATCATCCAGAAAGGCGGGCATGTAGTTATTCAGTTCTGACTGAAGACAGTGGACCAGGTATCTGAAAGCATTAGACAAGCTCAATCATCTCAGCATGATGCTTCGGCACGGCCAGACATGCTACCACAGGGGAAACAACCTGTACTCTTTAGAAACATTTTCCATTCGCAAAACCAAGAGTGTCACTACTCTGAGGATTCCTGAAGCACAGCTCACTGAATCCAAGACTCTTAACCAACACCTCTGGCTTATGCTCCTTAGCACCATCTTCACTTAAGGTAAATAAAACATCAATACTTGCTTTGGAAACTGAACAAGAAAAGAGAGGATTCAATTCTTCATAGAATGGTGTCATCCTCAAAAATGTGCTCCTTACTTAAATGCCATCTGAACCAGGTGTGCTAGAACGTCCTGGGCATCGAGCGTGATCCGACTAAGGTCTCGGTCCTGCTTGATGAAGTTGAGCAGCTCAGATGCGTTGGCCATCCAGAAGGCAAGTGCCCCTGCGATGTTCTTCTGCTTCTGCGGGCAGAACATATTTCCATCAGCTATGTGGCACAAACCACAGTGACAGCAACAGACAGGAATGCTCCAAAAAGCTGCAAAGACAGACCAGTACCTTCCATTTTCACCCAGGAATTGACCACAGATACCAGATACTTGCAGAGGAATTTGGATGTGTACAATGGGAAGCAACAGCCACTGCAACTGCTTCCTAGGACCCATGTATACAGACCAGGGTCTAATTAGCTTCAATTTATGCAATCAGTGGAGAAATGCAGATATCAAGTAATAAAACACCAAATCGTAGATTGTGCATTATCTGGTAATCTGTGCAGTATACACAGATGTATCCACAGTTACCCACAGCCACCCTGATACTTGTAGTCACTGGCACGGACACCATGTGACTCAGTATCCAGTACTGATCTATCGCATCCTCTCCCGACCACATGTGCAGGCCAGGCAACCTCAGATGAGAGTCAAAGAATAGGAACCAAAGACAAATAATAAGGAGAAGAAACAGAACTCTGGTCATCTCATATCCACACTGAAGTGCATTAAGCAGAAATTATGAAATGCTGATAAAAGTTGCACAGTCAAAAGGGTTTTAGTACTGCGTGTTCAGTTGCTGGATGAGGGTTATGAACTTTCAGTCCAGGTGCTGTAGTGTCATACTGGACATGGAAGCAGCATGAGAAACTCAGCTAAGCCAACGCAGCTAGGAGCAGCTCCCAGCAGTGTTTCCTACCTGATCAACCTGGTCTACCTCCTGGCGAAAAACAGACGGGGAAATCAGCAGAACAAGAGAAAGAAACGTGTAAACAATCATGACAGTTTAAAAAAAAAAATCAAAACACTAACATGAAGGTACGACATGAAGGTACAACATTCAGTTATGTTATTCCCAATTACATTTCATTTATGATTCTGAAGCAGCTTTGGAAGTATATGACATAAAGGATTAGTTTCATGTTCTTAAAATTGGCACAGTAACTAAATGAATTTTATCGTTTATCTATAAAGATGATGTCACAATAAAACACACACAAACATACTGATCTCTTTAAAAGATAGTCAAAGGAAGGACTTCTAAACATCTTTCAATGACACTGAGTGTCCATTCCAGAAGTAACTAGTAGAAATGAGAGAGACAGCAAAGACTAGTACAAACATCAAAGCAAAAGCTGAGAATTTAAAACTGCTTGAAGAACTTACACTGTACCTATGCTAAGGGAAATAAATGGGATTTGGGAAGCAGAATTTAAATTATTCATTGCCATAGTCCACTAATTTGAAGCTTAAAAGCCCTGTCCTTCCAGCAGTGACTGCCCTGACTAGTGGACACTGGCAAGGACACATCTACTAAGGGCAGTCTGTGGCTGGCTTCACTCCGAGATGTGCTTTTCAAGTTCAAACATGAAGGGAGACAGCCAGTGCCTCAACTGAAAAGGAAACTCATGCTTGCCTATAAATGATGATACTAGAGTCACAAAAAGGTATCCAAATAAAATGTCCTTTGTTTTTATCTATTTCTTAGCTTAAGAGAATCATAACCCCACCAAATTTACATCATGCATGCGAAGGAAACATTTTCTTAAAATTTTTGTCTTTTAAAAACAATTCTGAGGGAATTAAAAGGTAATCTTAGTTTCCCCCAAATGGTCTTGCTAGGAGTAAAACAACCAAACCATCTACCCATATCATTTAACATCATATTACTAGAGTTTTATTCCTGAGTAAGAAACTTGAAACCTGTGAATCTACTGCTAAGGTCCTTAAAGATTGAATCTTCAAATAAATATCTGCTATCTCAATTTAATCAACCACAGATCGAGAGTAGTTAGAGGAACCAAGCCATTCCACCAACAGAATGCATCCTCCTGTCCTGAGACTTTCAAGATAGGTTCATGAAAGAATTTCATTCTCAGTGAGAAATCTGTTCTGATGCCCAGCACTCTTCTATGCATGTGGTCAGAAACAGACCACTCCCATAAAAGCACAGTGGACACACCCAGGGAGCAGTGCCGGCCTGCCCATGGCACACTAAGGCGGTGGCTACCAGGAGCAGCAGGCAGGAGCTGGTGATAGAGTGTTTTGGACGGGGGGTTACACCACACTGTGAATGCACTAAATGCTACTGACCTGTTCAGATCAAAAAAGGCAGCTGTTTTTTAACATGTAAATTACACTTTGATAATCATTTAAGGAAAATGCTACAAAAATGCACAACAGTCGCAACACTTGCTCACAACCACTGTGGCAATTGCGAGGTCTTTCCCATGATCAGTGTGTCATCACATACAGTTTCATCTTCATTTACTCTGAAGTACACAGGGAAGAAAGAGACAAAGGTCTACATTTCCTCTGAACATCTTAAGGTACACGTTTTCTACATTCTTACTATAACTTATTTAGAAAGAGCAGCCTTGGGACAGTCAAATATGCAGCAGGCCCGAAGTGCTAAAGGACCTGCCTTCCCTGGCCGAGTGCCAACTCCACAATTGGCAGGCCTCCTGCCACACTCACCTGAATGACCCCTTCCATCATGCTCACCATCTTGTTGACCACGGCGATGACCTTGTGCGTGCGCTCCGTGGGGCTGACATCGGGTCTGTGCTGGCTGGACAGTACGTGCCGACACGCCATGTACAGCACATAAGTGGGGGACAACTTAAAATGTACTGTAGAGCTATTCGTGTAATTGATAATGGCAGATAAAAAGGAGTCTTCAGCTGTAAAAAGATTGTAAGATAGAAAACAAGAACGTAAAAGTCATATGGGAAAAAAACAAACAAGAAATAATGCACTAACAGCAGAATCTGAAAATACTCACCACTTTCCCTGAATTCGATGCTGGCAGGCAGCATCAGTTCTGGCCCAGCAGCATCCTGAGTTCTAAGAAGGGAAGTTAAAATGTGGTCACACATCTACCAACACCACTGGCCACCTGCGTGGATCTCAACAACTACTTTAAGTCTCACATGACTTTCAAATGGGAAATAAAAAACAGCCCTTGCCTCATAGGTGATCCATTCAGACACTGAGGCAAACAGATGGGGAACGATCTTATCAGCACCCCCCACAGAATACCAGCTTCTCTGAGTACAGACTACCATGCCCGAGCAGCTCTAATACACGATCCTGTATTGCTAATAAGCACTCCTGTCTGGGACAGGGATCAGGTGTCCTGCACATGCTACACTATGGCTCAGGTGACAGTGAAAAGACTCCACAAGAGACACCCAGAGAAGCTGAGCCAGGGCGAGCTGGAACCCAAGTCCAACACTTCCTAGAAGTGGGACATCATTTGTCCTTCTCTATTAATGGGCACCAAGGCTGGGTGTGGCAGCGCATGCCTGTATTCCCAGTGGCTCAGGAGGCTAAGGCAGGAGGATCACGAGTTCAAAGCCAGCTTCAGCAAAAGCAAGGTGCTGAGCAACTCAGCGAGACCCTGTCTCTAAATAAAACACAAAATAGGGCTGGGGATGTGGCTTGGTGGTCGAGTGCCCCTGAGTTCAATCCTTGGTACCCTCCCCTGCCCCCCACAAAAAAACTACATTGATGGGTACAGAGAAGAAGACTTTTAGGGTTTTCCTAGCCACTCAGTACCAAAGCCTCAAATAGGCATCTACTTACTCCTGTCTTCTTAAGGTACTTTAGCATCAGCTGGCCTGACACTACATAAATATGGAACTAATTAAAAAAATAAAGAAAAACTAGAGTTTGGAGCATTTCTAAGAACCAGCATTGTGCTAATGTTTACCTATTTCCAGGTTTTCAGGATCAAGTTATTTCAAAAGATAAGGACATTTCTATTGCTGTTAAGAGTTCTTCCAACAGTGGGTCACCACCCAATGGTGATGCATCAGATGATCTTGGGTTGTGATAACAGTCAAAACACATCTGAAAGCCACTGCTAAGCACAGACTTTCTAAAACATGTATGGGAAATAATCACAACTCCAATTTAAATCTCCTGCTTTCCCCATTAGATAGTGCTTAACTTAAATATCCTTTCTCTTAGATTATGTAATTAGGACCGTGAAGTTAGTATTCTTTAGTTTGCTACTAGCTATACTTTATATGTAATATTTACCAAAAGCTAGACATACACACACACACACAGATGAGTGATTAGCTTCCGTAACATTTCAAAATCTTTATCATTTAGTGAATTTTAACAGACAATAAGAACTTTCAAATATCCTGTCTTTGAGAAATCAAGAAAATTGACAGCAGAAGGTAAAGAACATGTGTCCTACCCTTTGTGCATACAAAAGAAAAATTGAGTTGTGTGGATTGGTGATTTATATTGCAAGGAAAATATCCATTGAGTTAAATACTGACTTCAATCAACCTGAAGTTAGCTCAAACTCAAATAAACCGTGTATCTGTGAGATGGAAAGCCAGCGCAGCTGTTGGTCATCTGAAACTGAGCTACTTAGCAGACCCTGGGTGACTGCCTGCCAGCAGCAACACTTCAGTGGGGACTGACAGCTGGTGGCGAGCTGCTGAAGCAAGCATTTAGAAACACAGGTGCGTTCACTGAATGAATAAACAGAGAGCAGAAAAAAAAAAGAAGCCTGGGCTGGGTTCTCAATCTCCTCCCTCTACCCTCACCCTCCCCCAGCACCAGGTAAGCAAGGAGAACAGGAATATCATGTGTGTTAGCATAAGTTATTACACTCCTAAGGGTAAATCCCCTTCTCATCAAATTGTGCTCTTTAAAGTTTATTTTCTAGATTATGATTTGATCATTTGGATTTAACTCAATAATTTAGAAAAACAAAGATGTTCTTATAAGCAGAATATAATTTAAATTCTCAATGACTTTACTATACCTCTCTCTTACACTGCTGAATTTACAGACACCCAAACTGCAAATAGACAGTTACTTAATGGATTTTGTCTTTAATATCCCACAAAACGAACCTGGATAAACCTTACCAATTATTTATTTCATAATTTTAACAAATCTGGTAAAAGTAAGGTTAAACTGTGATTAGAAAAACAAATTGTGACAAAAGGATTTTTTAAACTAAAATTAGTACTTAAGGAGCAACATTGTGTATAGGTAAAGGAATGAGAAACGTGTCATAGTTTTCAACTTACGGATGTTTGAGTGAGGACATGAATCCAGTTGGGGAGGGAAAGACTGCTCAGGATGTATAACATTAATAAATACGGGTGCTGTGTCAATATGGTATCAAAATACCCATATGATGGTTAATTGTATGTCAGAAATTTATTTTTTATAAGAACACATTTTAACTAAATATTTTGCATGGTAAAATCAGTTTGCAAAGACTCAAGGTTTTGTTTGAACTGTAAACATGTTGCTTTGTCGATATTAAGACAAGATGAAAGCAGATGAGCCTTTCTTTCCATTCCCACCCTATTCTCGCTGTCTTCACACCACATAGCTTTGGAACAAGTAACACTTATTTAATTGGTGCAGTCATGAAATCCGAGACACTTTAATAAACACATTTAAAATACTATATGTAATCACTCAGACGGAGGACACTGAAGTCTTGCAACGCACAGTGACCTCTGCTGGAAGATGGGAAACTGAACAACTGCTTCCCCACCAATTGCCTCCGCTACTGCAGGGCTGACAGGGAACAGTCAGCTGGCTTCCTCCAGGCTTGCAGAGCACCTGCAGCTCCCTGCTCTACAGGACAGGATCCCATCGACATTTCAGAACAGGTACTGGACAACACAAGCTCTGGTATTACTGTTTAACACGTAAACTGTTCTGGAAGTCACAAGGACACAGAATTTCAACTTATTAAGGTGAGACATTAAAAATCCTAAGAAAAAGAAACAGAAAGCAGAAGTTCTCTACCCTAAAGACCAGTTAAAAACAAAGCCATGGGGAAAAATCATTTATCCTCCACCTGTCTGCCACATCAGAAACAGGGGCCACACATGGCCCTCTGACATGCTTCAAGATTCTCTTCAAAGTCAGTTTGGCTTTGTATCTTTCTAAACATTAAAGATTTCTTCTAGAAATAGGTGAAATGACTGGTTTTCTCTAAATAAAAGAATTATCAATATTAAGGTCCTGTAAAAACTTCTTCCTCTACACATTGTCACAGAGCAGGCCATCTGGAAGAGCTACCTTATTACTCAAGGTGCAGCTTGCATCAACTCAGTAATGCTACAGCATATGAGGGACACAATTACTAATCAGGTAATTTTTTTTTAAATTCAATAACACAGAAAGGAAATACCTTAAAAATATAATTGAAAGCATTCTTAAAATGTCATTCTAAAATGCAGTTATACATAGTTTGGTATCTCTTGCCTCCAAGCCCTCTAGGAATGCTTTCCCTCCTAGAGGCTTCATACAATAGTCCCTACCTGCTCTCCTGCCTGCGGTAGTCCTGCTGCTGATCCACGCGGATCATAGGCTTCACCATCCCTCGTTCAGCCGTGCTCGAGGTGGAGGACACCCTGTCGCTGTCCAGTCTGGTGGTGCTCTGTGCCAGGGGAAGCACAGTGTGTCAGTATGCGTGCAAACCAGGCTCTGCATCTTGCACTCAGCACTCTAGGCAGACATCGGATTCAGGACTGCCTTGCGGGAAAGGAGCGGGAAAGCCCAGTCAGCTCCTAGCAGCCAGTCCACAGCAGGATGCCCAAAGCACTTGGCACTGAGAATAACATGACATACACAGCCACTTCTGTTTTCAAGAGCTGGGAGTGGGCTAGCAAACAGAAGAGAACTGCGAGCTGTGTGTACAGCAAGAGCTGTGGGTCTTTTGTTTATTTATCAGTCTTACGATCAGATGTAGAAAGTCTGCTTACTTTACAGCTCAAAACCTAGAGAATTCAGCACAGAAGCTGATTTCTAATCACTACAAATCAAAAACACATGGTGGTACAATATAGACATAGTTAAGTACTTGTAAACAGTAGACTAACCATTTGCAAGGCACACAAAAAAGAAGAGAAAACCATCAAAACACATTCAAAAAAATTAATATGATAAATTATTTAGGGCAAAAATTCATCCAAGAAATCATCTACTATAGAAACTGAATGTAGGTAAGAAGTAAATGAAGACTGTCCTTATCTTACTACCCACAGATTAAAATTGAGTATGTATTTTTTTCAGTTTTTCATATTTTCCATAAATGGGATTATATAACCCATTTTGTGCAATACTCTTCATATACTGTAAATACCTTACATCACTATTTTATATTACAGAATTATAATGGCTCTACAATATTTGTTATCTATTCATCATAGTTCACAAAGTCATTAATGCTTTATGACATTGCTAGGGCTAATCACATAAAGAGTGCTGTGACAGCTATGCCATGGATACACATTTCTGTGCACAATAATCACTTCAGGAGACACACTTGGAGACTCCAATTCCCTGGCCAGTCACTGACAATACTGTTTGGATGACAAAAATCTGTTACAAATGCTAGTAACAAGGTGATGGGTAAATAAATCACAGCATATTTACATCCACATGAGTCTGTTTTACTTAACTTTTAAAAACACAAGAACATGCTCACAGAATGAAGGAAGCAGGACACAAAGGTATGGAAAAGAAACCTGCCCATTTGTGCTGAACTGTGTCGATGAACACGTGTACACAGCTCAGAAGCGGGCCAGCAGCACACACTGGATGAACAGTCTTCATTCTTTCTTCTCTCCACCTATCAAGGCTGTCTTGTCAACTACAGCTGCTTATGAGTAATGGCTCTGCTTGGCTCCAAGAGCACTTACTCAGTTCTGCATGAGATAAATGCTGTGAAGTGCCAGGCACTTTTCCAGGTAAGGGAAGCACAAAAATGGCCTGTGGAGCAAGAACCCGGTGTCCAGAGCTCTCAACCCCTTCTGATGGGAGAGACAATCTCATGCAGGAGCAGGCCAGTGGGACCGAGTAGCAGCAGAGCAGAAGCAGATTAAGAGGGAAGGTGAAGCCAGGCAGGGCTGTGATGGGGGCTTAAAGCAATGCACCAGCACCATTGCATGCACATTTTTAAAACAGGAGGATGGGAGACAGGTGGAACCCAGCACCCGTGATGCCAGAGCTGTTCCAGAGTCTTCTGAGGCAGATGTACACAACATGCCTGTCCTCATCAGAGGCTGAATGAAGGAAAAGAATCAAGGGCAACTTCCATCAGGTTTGTGTTAGGCAATGTCATATGGATGATGACATTACTTACTAAAGGTGGAGAAGGATCAGGAGAAGTAAGTTTGAAACAGATCTAGTCTTGCATTAGCTATGTTAAGTGTGAAGTTTGTTCAGACACCCACATGGAGATGCCAAGCAAGCCTCTGGAGACCAAAGTCTGAAAAGGTCAGACCCTAGGCACACATTAGGGGACAATGAATGTCAGATGGTGTAACCTTAGGTAACAGGGCAATTCAACAAGAGACGTGCATAAATAGAAGAGTAGGGGCCTAGGCTAGGCTGAGGGTTGGGCCCAACCCTCCCAACTTCAGAAGACAAGCCTTCAAGGAAAAAGGATCAACCAGCAATCAGCCTGAGTAGGGACTACCAGGCATCGAGGAAGGGTCAGAAAAGAATAGCCTGGAAACCATCAGTCAGCCTGAGCAGGGACTACCAGGCAGCAGGGAATGCTCAGGAGAGGACACCCTGGAAATCAAAAGCAAGCACTTTCAGGAGTGGACACAACTGCACACTGCCAGGAAGCATGATGCAGAAAGCCAGGCTGCACCTGGCAGTACAGAAGCCAGCAGGAGCACATTAGAGTGTGGGGTCAGCGGTGGAGACAGCCATTATATACAACTGTTCTCAAGAAACTGCAGTGTGAATTGAAACAGGAAAACGGGGTGGACAGCTGGTGGGGGACACAGCAAAGGTCCCTAAAACCAGGAGATCCTGTGACATGCTCTGATGTGGGAGAGTACTCCCAGGCCCTTGCTGCTTCATGGCCACCAATGAGCAACACCCTCTGTGGTGCTCCTCCCCTAGAACCAGGATGAGCCTGTGGTCTGCTTCAACCAGTACAAGGCAGAGGCATGACACTGCGCCACCCTGGGCCTACCCCTTAGAAAGGTCTGGAAGTACCAAGTTCTGTGAGCCACCCTGCCACTACAAGACCAGCAAACCAACTGCCCCAGTAGTTCCAACAAGACCGTACAATTGCAAGCAAAGAAAACGCCTACTGTGGCAGCCACTGAGCTTTGGTGTAGCTTGTGATCAAATGAGGAAAGGGACACACTGCACAAGAACTAAGGATAACTGTGGAAGGGCCACGTCTGAGAGGTCAAGCAATAGGAGTAACAAGAGCAGGGCACCACCTGCAGGCCCGTAGGCACCTGACAGGACACACAGGAGGAGTCTTGGGAAGTGTGCAACACGTGGGAAAAAAAGCACAACATCCCTGAGTGGGAAAAAACAGCAGTCCTCTGACTTCTTCCATGCATCACTCCGAACTCACAGCAGAGCAGGAAGACCCATGGGTAGGACCGCTGTGGTCTGTCTTTACAGGGGAGTGCTGTGGATGCATGGCCAGCGTGTGGCCAGTGTCTGCCCATGGTGTCCTCTCAGGTCACAGGCATGCCACCACCTACCCTGCTTGTCGGCAATGCTGTCCCACTGTGGACATCTCCTCCCAAGTCAAAGGTTGTTTCCTGAACAGTCCTGGCCAAATGAAAAGAAACGTGGAATTAATTTTCAAATGACAGGGCAAAGTTTCTCAATGATTCAGCAAGAGCAGTTAGTTAAATATCTCACGGTTCTAAACGTCATCAAGAAAATTCTTTATTTTGAGCACGTGGATATAAAATTTTTTTAAAAATTACAGTAAATTTATGAACTTTTCTTCCTGGCATATACTGAACACTCAGGATTGTATTAAAATCTATACTTTAACAACAAGGAATTAATTGACATAAACAAAGAGGATATTTCATCATATTTGGGCTGCAAATGACGTATAAATGAAGTAAGTGCACAGACTGAGGTGCCCAGGACCCTCTGAGGATGCAGCTACAGGAAAGGTGAGCTGCGGCTAAGATTGAGAGCCACCCTCCTGCTGAGAGACGGCTGGTGGGAGTTGTGAAGCACATGGATATCACCACTTAAGCTATACGATAGACCTTGGAAACTTTCAGTAATGCTATCTCAAAATACCAAAACTTCTAAACGCATCATTAAAAAGTAACTCAGAATAAAACA
Organism: Urocitellus parryii; assembly: GCF_045843805.1. NCBI lineage: Eukaryota > Metazoa > Chordata > Mammalia > Rodentia > Sciuridae > Urocitellus > Urocitellus parryii. The sequence continues at coordinate 1,859,332 of NC_135538.1, read as the reverse complement.
AATATCATTTTTCAGAGCAAAAAAGGCTGAGGAAAGCTGTATTCTTTGGCACAAAGAAAGGGTGAATCGATCCATTGGTTCCAACCTAAGGAGAAAAAGATCCTAAAATCACCTAGAATCAATGGCTAATGTCCTGTACTGCTTGCTATACAGAATCAAAAAGAATGAAATCACTTTTGTTCTAATATTTGAAAAATATATGGTCTATAATTTCAAAGCACCATGCTACTTGGAATTTTTATTTAAGCTCAATTTATAGAATTAAATAAGTATTGTGGTAGCATATACAATTTTACAAATTAGAAAAGCAGGTATAAATTCCTCTACCTCATCACTAAGAAAATGAAACTATATTGTAATGTAAAATAATACAATGCTTTAAATAATAGCTTTTGAAAGAAATTAAAGCTTTTACTGCAGGCTAAACACTTATCAGCTTTCTATAAACATCACCAAGTTTTTCTTAGTCATCATCTGTCACCAAGATATTCACAAAAACATGGAAGTGCTTTGCTGGCCTCAGGGGATTTGAATGAGACTCGGTTGCACTATTGCTACTGATGTCTGATGGGGACAGAGAGACACACAGCTTGCCCTCTGTGCTGCCCATCATACACACGTCACCCTCCTGTGCTCTCTTAAGGACAGAACATGAGTATGACCACACCTTCTTGCTCTTCATAATTAATGTCCAGTAACCAATTCACAGCACCACACAAAGCTTTCTAATCCTTCCTCCAAAGCTTCCTCTTTCAAGGTTGGCATGGGCCATCCATGCTGTTTTGGCATCTGAAAGTCCAGAGTGACTTACTGCAAGGCCATGACAGGTCCCATCTCCCTGTCCTCAGCACTGAAAACACAGGAGCACAGCCCCTGGGCTTCCAACAGACACACACAAGATGCACACATGAGGCATCAGTGCATCATTCCAAGACCTTCTCATCCCAGACTGACCCTCAGTACCAAAATTTGCCACCTGCCGGTAGACACCCACAATGACCTGAAGATGGGCTCTGACATTTGTATCCAAGAGCTTGGCTATTACCTCAGAAATGAATGTGGCAGCTGGACAGCAGAACAAAGTGAATGTTTAAAAAAATAGAGCTCTTTTAATTCATGAGCCACAACAGTTTTCATGAGCATTGCCAGAAAAATTGTAATAATAAAAAAATTTCACATCACATTCTTCTTATTGAAACCTAAGCCACATTCTTATATTCTGGCCAGAGACATAGTGAGAAGAAACAACTGCAGGCTTTCAAAGCAGGAGTCAGAGGGCAAACACTCAAAAGGAGCTTGACCGACTCAAAAACAGAAAAACTACAATAGCAAAACCGAAGGGCCCACCAACATGGGACAGGGGTCCCTCCCTCAATCACAATTACCTGCAGCAGCAGACACCGGCGAAGTAGAAAAGAACACGGAAGCAAATCACAGTGCAGAAGCAAAGGGCAACTGCACACAAGAGCAGTAACCGTGGACAGGGGCTACCACTCCAGAAAAGCACAGCTTGGGCTGAGGTTGTGGCTCAGTGGCAGAGAGCTTGCCTAGTATGTGTGAGGCACTGAGTTAGATTCTCAGCTCTGCATATAAATAAAGACAATAAAAGGTCCATTGACAACTAAAAAATTATTAAAAAAAAAAAAAAAAAAGCACAGCTTGTGTGTGGTCTTTGGTGGAGCTCAGCAGTCAGGAGTGAGGAGGAGGACAGTCTGCACACAGGCACACTTCACCCCATCCAGGGAGACCCAGGCTAAGAAAGAGTACAAGTGAGACTCAGGACAGGAGCAGGAATTGGGGAGGTGGCTGGTGAGGGGAAATCTGAACACTGGTGGTCCTGGACATAGTGGAAGGATGAATGCAGACATATTCAGTTTCAAGATGAAGGAAGGTGGTGGAAAGGAATGGGTTTTCCTAGGAAGGTACTTGCTAGTTTTCTTTGGAAACCTAGAGGTTTGGCCTTTTGCTGAAACCTCAGCTCAAGTGGAGCTAGGAACAGATCTGACTAAACAAACGTATGTGATGAGCCATTTAGTGTTTGTTTTGGAGAAAGATCAATGTCTAACTAATAATACCTGGCCCAAAGTGTAAGCTCCGGGTAGATAACCAGAGATGTCATGGGAAAACTAACGGGAGCAACAGAGCCCGTCAGAAGTCTGGTTTACGTCTGTGCTGGATGGAAAGCTCACACTTCAGTGGACTTTTCAAGATGCTTTAAATAGCACAGATGAAGAGCTACTGCAGCTGTTTTTCCAAGATCAATACCTATTAATCTGCAATACAGATAATAAAGAAGCTCGACGAGTATGCTTCAACATTACCATTATCAAAAGGCAATAATGCCTTCCAGGGTTTCAGCAACAGGCCACCCCGAAGGTCCTCAGAGCACCTCCAGGTGGAGCTCATGTGCTCTGAATTCCTTGAGAGACCTGGGTGTGCTCTGTTACCAGCTGTAGAAAAAAACGCTTCCCTAGAAAATTTCAAAATCCCAATCACACAAGACGATTACATAGAATATTGTGATCTTCTACAAAGGAACAAGTATTGTTCTGGTGTACTGGCTTAAAAAGAGATTAAACATAAACAATTCAAAATCCATTAGAAATTCCAGTATCAAGATGAAGTCATGCTCTTTTCCCCTCTAAAACAAACCCAAATTAATAAGAATAGGAACCAAAATTACAAATCCTGCTTTAACTTTTTTCAAAACTAAAATAATAAAAAAAATAAAAAGTCAAGCCATTTACACCTCAGCCGATGACTCCTAGTCAGAACACACTGTTCCCATGGCTCACCCAGGCTTATGTCTTGGGCCCTTCCCCATCAGGCCTCCATCCACAGATCTCTTGGCAAGAGCATGGTCCTGGCTGGGGTCCACAAACTTAAACACATGCGACACCCCAAACTGCACTTTCATGCCACTCTGCAGCATGGTGGTCTCCGAGATGCGCTGGCCATCCACGTAAGTCTCCGCATCCATACTTCTAGGTGTCACGGTGACCACACCATCCATGTTGGTGAGGTCACAGTGATGAGGCTGGATTCCTGGGCCAAAGAGCTGGAAGCACAAGGGAACCAGAGGCTTGTTCAAGCACACACAGATTTAAAGACAAACTGAAACTGAGTTCCCCTTCTATGATCAATATCACCCAATGAGCTCTGGATTCTTGGTGCTTTCTTAAGTGCATTTTCCCCAACACCAACAGTATAAAATCATGCAACACTGCCAAAACACTAAGGCATTTTTAGCATCTAGTATCGTGATTTAAGGAATATTTTAACTCTGCATTAAGAAGCACACAACTGAGCCTGGGGATGTAACTCAGTGGCAGCACCTGCCTAACACACACAAAGACTGGGTTCCCTCCCAGCCCTGGGGAACAAAAAAGACAGCGGTAGCAGCATCACATGGTTTCTTAAACATTTACTAGGTAATTTATGGACAAATATATAGAGATAGTTTTGATTAAAACTCCCCGATTTTGTGTCTCACTGCTGTGCTAAGAATGAAGGAATGTAAAACTAAAAACCCTACCTTTTCACAACTGAAAATCAAGAAGATCGAGAGTGATTTGCTGGAGTTCAAACAAGTGATAAATCCTGTGCTAGGTTCTGTTTCAAGCTCCCAAGAATCACCTCCACTCCCTGATCACTGAAGGCCAGGACTGAGCATCAGACCCACTGGCAGGAGCTTCCACAGTTATCTCTTTCACCATCTTGTGGAGAAAGTCCACAGCCCTTGAGGAAGGCCGCAGGCCCACATCTCACTCACTGACTCAGAGTGGACAAAAGGTCTACAGTTTTCCTTCACCCACGAGTGAGCTCTGTGGCAGGCTCTCCCCTGTGCTTGTTGCTAAGGACATGTGGGAGCCACCGCAGAGTGTGGGGCCCAGAGTTGCGGCACCACCACTGCATACCTGGATGGAGTTGTCGTCCAACCTTTCTGTCCCAACTTCAGTCACACTCAGCTGAAGGCGGTAAAGCTTTGGCTTGTCTCTGGAGTCAGAGCCATCTGTGAAGAGAGAGGGAGAGAGCTCTGCGTGCCAAGTCTAATGTTCTTGCTATTTGAAACAAAGGACTCCCTTGGAAAAGACATTACATCTCAGCCTTCTCAGAATTTTTAAGACCTCTCCAACTTGCATCAGAGAGTTCAACAAACCAAGTGCAGAAACTTCCAAGAGAGAAGCGCACTAGCTTCTGTTTACTGTGAAGTGGGAAGACTGCCACTCACCCCACCCTCTCATCTCATAAGAGGAAATATTCCCCACCACACTGCCAGGGGCTTCGCTAGGATTCCGAGGTAAGGGAATCAGCAACAGTAAGATCATTAAAGACACGTGGGCCTTTCCTTCAGCCCAGGACCTTCACAGGGCAAACCGGCCACCTTCACGGCACACCCGGACCTCCTAGCGCACAGTCCCAGGGTGAGTTGTAGGTGTAGACTCCCAACAAGTGACTCTGACGACCATCCCTGAAGAAGACAAGCTGGTGAAGAGCTCAGTTCCTTAAGCAGAGCTGGAGTGAACAGCAGGAAGGAAGACTGGGTCTGTCTGGGTTCTGTCACTTTACCATCTCTGGACTGTCAGCACTCGTAACTTCCATGAGCGTGACTCTTCACGACAGGGGAGGGGAGGAGGTGGAGGAGGAGAGCAGGCAGTACTGTCAGGCCTCTGTCCTGTTTACGTGAGGCATATCCACTCACTCCTCAGCCACTATACCCCTGCTGGTGCAAGAGGGTATCCCCTGAAGACTTCTCTGGTTTCAGAGTTCACATGTGAGAATGCACACCTCACAGAATCCAAGAATTAGACACCATCTCAGACCCCAATGTACATACCACAACCATACTTTTCAATCCCGTGGCAAAAACAACAAGCAGTTTCCTCAAGAGGCGCTTGTGAGTCTGCCTGACCTGTTTCAGGACTCTCTGAAGAACTCCTACAATCTCATTCCCGTGATCAGGAATGTGAGCTTCAGGGCTTCAGAAGTCGGAGGTCCTTGCAGCGTGAGCGTGTGGAGTTCTGGCCAGCTGAACTCTGCTGAAGTGAATCTGAACTCTCACAGACAGGGCACCATGAATACACTAGACTCTACAAAATAGCATTCTAATGACAACTGCTTTCTATTTCTGAAATGTTTTAGAAAGCTATGACTTGTGGGTAAGCACAGAACAGCATGTGACTTTACAACACTAACCCATCTGGACATTGACCTGTCCTGATCCAGGCAAGGCATAAAGACCTCTGGGGGCTTTTCCTGGACCTGGGCACTTCCCTTCACCACCTGGAATTTTGTTCATTTTAAATGCCCTGGGCAGTTCTAAGACACACGCCTCTTCTGTGTCCAGAGCACCACACCTCTTCCTCTTAACCATGCACCATGTTTTATGAAGACTCCTACCAACCCGTCTCCCTGCTCGTCGGGCTCCTTAGTGGCCAGGCTGTACCTGGCCCTTGGCACTCAGTGAGTGTCCACACAGGCAGTTGTCCATTGGCAGTGCATGAACAGCAACTAATACTAGGTCATGCAGTCAACACAGGTGCACAGACACTATGCCAACAGAGCAGAAAGGAAGCACAGGGGACAAACATGCAAGCAGGTGAAACAAGAACAATTATTTCAATATAAAGTTAAAAATGTTAAGAACATGCCGGGCATGGTGGCACATGACTGTAATCAGGTGCTTGGGAAGCTGAGACAGGAAAATCACAAGTTCAAAGCCAGCCTCAGCAACTGTGAGGCACTAAGCAACTCAGTGAGACCCTGTTTCTAAATAAAATACAAAATAGGGCTGGGGATATGACTCAGTGGTCGAGTGCTCCTGTGTTTAATTCCCGGTATCAAAAAAAATATGTAAGAACATAAAAGATACATCTGTTAGGGGGAGACAAGAGAAATGCACACCAATATTCCTTTGAAATGTCAACCTCCGAAAGCTTCCAAAAGCTGGCCCTGAGCTGCTGTGTGCCTTTCTACATCCATGGATTTGGAAAGAGAAAGGAGGGAGAACACAAGCTGCTTCTCCAGGCTCTGCTTTCTCCCCACATTGCTACAGAAGAAATCAGAGAGGATACCTGTGCAGACCCAGAACACCCTGGTAGGGCCCAAGGCCAGTGGGCAAGTGGTGTTTGGTCCAAGGTAGGGGAGCAGGAGGAGTGAGCAGGGCGGCAGGGTCTGGGTGCCTCCTGCCCCTTCTGTGACACCTTAGGTCCTGCTCCTGACCAACAGCAGCTGATCATCTCCAAGCCAGACAGTAAGACTGCTCCCTCAACAAACACCCCAACATCCTCCCCTTCCTCTACAGACAGCCAACTTCAGCCCCAAGAACTGGAACATCTTTCTCCCAGTAGACAGCTACAGTCAACCTGGAACACCCTGGCACGCAGGTGACTCAGCAGAGTGGTCCTCCTCCCAGAAACGTGCCTCTGATACAGTGTCCCTTGTCCAAAACCATCAGGACCAGAAGTTTCAGATTTTGTATTGCTTAGGTTTGGGGGCATTTGCATGTACATGACATTCTGGAGATAGAGCCCCAGTTGAAGTATTGGCTTCCCTTGTGCCTCATATACATATGCTATGTTCCAACCTTGACCCATTACATGAGGCAGGTGTAAATTTCCATCTGCATGTGGGATTTTCAGGTGTGGAAGGCTCCACCTTAATGTGAGGGGGCAATGGACTGGCATGAACAAAGCCTACAGACACCCTAAAGGCACTTCTGTTCTCTGTCTACAGCAATGCTGCAGCCAGCTGGGCCCAGCCACAATTGCTCCCCAGGGTGAACCTGGAAAAGCAAGAGCAGCAAAATAGGCTTCTAGTCAACCAAGTGGGTTCTGACACAGGTGCTGCACAGGCGTGAACAATAGGACAGTACATTACATTTCTTGGACATGCAATAGCAGGTCATCAGTGTTATTTTGCCATGAGGTTGTTAGTGCACAGTTACAAAAGTAGTATGAAGCATAGCATTACCTTCGTAAGTGTGACAGCTGTAGTAGGCAAAGTGACTCCTTCTCCCTGGGGCTGAGACACAACCAGGACCCAGGTGAAGGCAGCATCAGCAGGACAGAAACCATGCAGAGCAGCAGAAGAGGGAAGGAGGAGAAGAGACGCAGAGGTGAACTTCAGTGAGACTCGGCTCAAAGGAAGAAAAGGTACACTTTACCCTCAGCTTTCAGAGCTGTGCAGACAAGACTACAGTAGTGCCCCAGTCAGTGTTCTAGAATCAGTGAGACTGTTAGGAAAAACAGGACAGCAGGTGAGTCACCACGTGGCAGGACAGCAACAGCGAGTGAGCTACAGAGGTCGCCACCCCGCCTGGCCGACAGCCCTGCTTAAAGAGCACATTCAGATCCACACAAAGAAAGCTGCGCCCTGCCCATCCCTCCCACAGCTGGGGCAAGCTCACACCACATATCAAAACCTCCCTCTGCATCCAGCAGGACCTCACCGAGGTTGTGTGCTTGGTTGCCCGTGTGCCCAGTCAAGATGCAGTACTTTTCCATTTATAACAAATTAATATGTGCAAATATTCTTTTCTTATGAATGGAAAAAAGATCAATTTCATTCAGCATGCAGACTGAGCAATCTGAGAACCTAGGAACACCTCATAACCTAGTGAAAGAACACAGCCTTTGGTGCAGGAAAGACCTGGCCTAGCAATCAGGCCTTCCACCAACCCTGTGGCCCTTAGGACAGCACAAAGAGCTCCAGTCCTCGGGCACCTGTAAAGAAAGAGGAAAGTTCTCCCTGGCAGCCACAGAAGGTGGAGGCCGCGCAGGCTGGAGATGGTCATTATTACAGAGCTGTGGCTATTTCCTGGCATGGGGACTCCCTGACAGGATGGTCTTAGTCACTGCTGCACTCGCAGCTCTGCCCACAGCAGGAAAGCAGCAGAGTGCCAAGACCTGCCAATCAGCATCTGGCAGAAGTAGCACAGAAATGCCATGCATCTAGGGCCCATCATCTTCCCACCCCTAAAAAAAATCTATACATTTGATTATGTGAGAAACTGAAAGTATAAAATAAGCAGCTCAAATGGGAATTCCTACTAGAATGTGAGGTTGGGTTTGATCTGCTTGGTCAGGGCTCCACCTGTATAGCCCAGAAGGTGCCCAGTGTTTAATAAGTAAGTGTCTAATAAACAAGAGAGACAAACACAGCCTGGCTCTGCTAGCCACCAGAATCAGCTTCCCACTCTTCACTTGAAAATCTCTGTTGGCTGCTTTTTATCAACTTCTCTAAGGTCTAAACATTCAAAAAAATGGTTTTAAAGAAAATAATCATAGTTTCCAGCATTTAATGAAAAAATTTTAAAGAACAGATGGTAATTTCAAAAACAAACAGCTGTCTCTCTGTCACCATGTCCTCCCTCAGGTACACAAGAACCAGCGCTTTCCTGCACATTAGAGCAGTGATCCCAGGACAGCGGTCCACACGACAGTGCTGAGGCAAAGCAGCACTGCTGCACTCCCTGGGCATCCTCGAGCATGAGGGAGTGGGGGCTGCCACCTGCAGCCCCACTGCCACCAACCAGGGTGGCATCAGCACCCTGGATAACTCCTAAGGCTGCTGGGCCACAAACACCATGTCTCTGCCGATTATAGGGAACAGCCCAAGGAACTAAACAACCTTGGAAATAAAACTAAATGGTGGAAAATCAAAGAAGAGAAAGTACAATTTCTGCCTACAGACCCACATGTTTTCTACACAACAGATGCATTTTTAGGCCACTTTTTTCCTATAATTACTAATTGGGCTGTATTTAAATGAGGTTTCTTTGGGGTGGGGAGGATGGAATAATATCTTCATAATAATACAGGTCACACAATCCTGTTTTAAATAATAAATTCCATAATTTTGGCTGAATGATAAACAAAATGCCTCCTATAGAATGCCTATGCAATATCCACCACACAGGAATGTGTCTGTGTGGAACTGCTTTAGGAACGTGGGTGCACTGCTCTATCCAAGGGACGACCACGCCATAGCTTTAGCTCAAGCACATGCTCCACGCAGGGTAAGAAAATAAACTTAAGTCTGCTACTTAAAAATCCAGATGAGCTTCTTAAATGCCCTGTTACATTTAAAGATATTCCTTTTCAACACTGTGCGCACATTATGAAGAACACACACATATACTAAATATGCCCTAGGAGGAGTAAATTTCAATTTGCTGCTTTTAGCAGATTAAGTATTTAACTAAAGTTATTTTGGGAAAAAAATTTCTTAAAAGAAAATAGACTGCTTCAAATTATCTTAAAATGCTGTACACATTATTTTAAATTTTATTTAATACTCCTTTTTGTCCAAATGAACTTTATTTTTATATATTTATGATATTAACTTTGCTTGTTATTTTAAATAAAAGTCATTTTAAGAAGATTCCTTTTTTAAAAAGTAAGTAGTCTGGAAATGTTAAGTCAGCCAACAGCAAAGACACATTAATATGATACATTAAAAAGCAGAAACAGTCAAAGCTAAAAATGCCCATTTTTAACACTCTCTGGCATGACCAGCTTCCTCACCTGGGCTTAACTCCACTAAGTAGGGCAGCTTCTCAGGGGGGAGAGCAGATCCGTAGCCTGAGCTGTCTGCTCTCTCCTTCCCCTTCAGTGGCTTCCCTTCCACAAGCTTCTTCGATTTCTTTGGGATGTAGTCTGATGGCCTCCTCTTCAACTGAAAGACTAAAATCCCTGGAACAGGAAAATTGGGAACCATCAGCCAGACAGTCTGGTGTGTAGGTGCTGATGAGCAGTCAAATGCCCAGACATTTATCAAGATGGTCCATCTTAGTAACCTCTACTGAGGAACAAGTAGGCGAAGGCTCGTCCAAGTTACAGGTTTACTCAGTGAAGGAAGCACTAGCCTCTGGTGAGCTGCAATGGCTCCAGCAAACACTGCAAGGATCTTTCAATTAACAATGGGCTTCCAAGGGCATCTTCTGCTGCAAAATGCACATCAGTGTGAGAGGATCCGAGTCTTACACTGGTGGATAGCCCATGGTCAGTGACTATCCCCCCCCCCCCACACACACACAACCTATTTTAGTTGAGCTGATTTTGATTTAATTCAAATGAATAAATCAGAATTCAAAGCAATTTTTCTTTAATGAAGTTTACCTTTGTACCATCCAGAAAAGTGCTAAGTGTGTGTTTTAATGAAGTTAGAAATCTACTTGCTGAGGTGTTTGCTTGTAGGTATTTTTAAAGTTGTCAACCTATGTTTAATACTGATACGATCTAACTGGCAATGAATTTTTATGTCTTTATTGGTGCAAAAGCCCCCACTACTTAAAATTAAAGCCCAATTAACTTATGATGCAACTCTGAAAGTTAAAAACCCATGTTTAATAAAATAAAACCCACAGCTTTAAGCCATCACTGTTTTGAAATAATTAGGGGAAATTATTTGAACAATGCCAAGGATGAATTCATTACAAGTTGAGCATCCCTGATCTAAAAATCTAAAATCCAAAATGCTACAAGTTCCCAAACCTTCTGAGTGCCAGCGTTTAACTGGTGGAAGGCAAAATGCAGGTGCACTGAAACAGTGCCCAATGGCACCTGCAGCTGTGTGTGAGGTGCACACCACATGAATTTCATGTTTATAGCTGGATCTCATGTCTAAGATATCTCATTATAAAAATGCAAATGTTCTAAACCTTAAAAAAAAATTTCAAAATCCAAAAACTCTGACCCTAAGCATTTCAGATAAGGAATACTCAGCCTGTTATCTGAAATGACCACAATACTGGGCAATATGTAGGGTTGTAGGTTACTTTCACTAGCATAACAAATCTGTCCAAATGCCATAATTCATCAGATCAGTTTAGAAAGTGTTTCACTGCTAACAGGTAACAAAGACCTTGAGCACTACTAATAGTCTGGTGTCTTCCTGAGACATGGTTTTCACCTGTAGTATCACTGTGCAAGATCTGTGCAGGAGACTCAGAGGAGTTGAGCCTGGTCCCACAGACCATGGCACCATGGAGGAGCTACCCAACAAGCCCACAGAGGAGGAGGAACACCATGCAACAAAGAGCCATCAGAAACCATTCATGCAGACATCTGCATCATCTGGTGAACAACAGGTGGGCCATGCGTAATCTGAGGTATCACAGAGGTAATCTCTAATAGTGAAGTCTACCTTTGTCACTTGGCCATTCCCTGAAGATCTGTAAAGGACACTCTTCATCATCAAGGATAATTTCTTTAGCACCTCTTTCATCAGAATGCTGGGCTCCAGGGGGAAGCATAACCTAAAGAAAAATAATTAACAGTGAATATGCCTATAAGGTAAATTAGCAGGCATTTTTAATGTTACTGAATGAATATAATGTCACTGTGATATGGGTGAGGTGTTGTACACCTGTGATCTCAGTTGAGATAAGGCTGAGGCAAGAGGATTAAGTTCAAGGCCAGCCTGGGCTACTTAGTAAGACCCTGTCTCAAAATAAAATAAAAATGGCCAGAGATATAGCTCATGGCAAGCATGAGGCCCTTGCTTCATTCCCCAATACCAAAAAGAAAAGTTTCTGTAGAATGAAATTGATCATGCATAATAAACAATTTTCACTAATCATAAAAATCAAATCATCCACAAATATGAAAGAAATAGTTTTAAATAAATAGTTCAGTCAACTGATTGAGCAGTTTTTATTCACTTGGCCTCTAAAATGGACTAATCTTGAGTATTTTTATTCGTTACAAACTTGTATATGGAAAGATCATACGTGAGAGCTAATCCCTAAGTAACTTCCTGAGGCAAGACCACTTCCTCATGGCAGTCTTCAACTTCTCCAGTCCCTGGCCCATCTTTTCACTCCAACAACTCTCTCTAAAGCAGTTTCAGACAACATGTCACTCAAAACCAGGTCAGTTTCCTGTACTTGTAGCTATGTCTTGATGATCAGAGTCTAATCAGATTATGTGATACATGCATGACCATTTGTTCTACACACATGTAAGCAACTGTTTTGTGATAGTATGCTTACTTGTACTCTCAACAGATAATGCTGCTGCTTCTTACTATGTGTTCTGACTAGCCAAACACGTTTTCCTAATCACCCAAGAAAGCCTGAGATGGAGAAGACAGTGGCAACTGCCACTCATCTTGTGGCCCTGCACATACTGCAGAGTCTATGCATCCTTGTCACTCCATTCAGGGACATCAGGAACCACAAAGAGAAGGAAAGCCAGAGAATCCAAGCCCATTTCTACAATTACCGTGAAAGTGCACCCTAATAGGCCTCACCACCAGACATGTCACCTTACTCACAGACCCAGTGGGTCGCACTCCTGTAGAACCTTGTCATGACTCTCCACAGGGCTTCAGGTTGCCCTGAAGAAGTAAAGCTGTTACAGTACTGCACTCCAGCTTTTTAATCCAACTTCCTGGCCTAGCGCACACACTGCCTTGGGACTTTATTTCCACTCAACTCCATTGCCTCAATCTCTTTCACACAACTTCTGAGCCAAGCCACATTGAGGTATGTGCACTTCACAACCAGGTCATGTTCCTCAGGCTTCCAGCACCCCTCTGGCCACCTTTCACATCTGGCCAACATCCACTCATCCTGCAGCTGGGGCTCAGCAATTTTTTTTTTTAAGTTGCAGATTGACACAATACCTTTATTTATTTATTTTTATGTGGTATTGAGAGGTTGGAACCCAGTGCCTCACAAGTGCTAGGAAAGTGCTCTACCACTGAGCCACAACCCCAGCCCCGGGGGCTTATTAGCATTTTGAAGAGCTTTTGCCAACCTCACTTCAACTGAGAAGCCCTGTTGTTTCCTGGCCTTTCTATCCCCCTTAACTATAAGCTCTTCCACAGGAAGCCTGAGCACCTGCCTTCACAAAAGCCTTCTCTGAAGAGTGAGCTGAGAAGTGGAAGCAGGCCAGGTGTCCATCCACAGGGACATGGCTCATGACTGGTGTGACTACACACTGACACTACTCAAAGCACACAACAAACTGGACAAGACCAAAGCCTCCATGTAAGTCCGAAGCCAAGCAACAGGGTCCTGACTGTATGCCGCTGGTCACGGGGCAATTCTAGAAAATGCACAGCCCATGGCAACAGACAAGGTGAGCACGAGGGAGGGACAGGTCCCAAAGAGGCAAGAGGAGCCCTCTGAGATGAAGGGCAGTCAGTGGAACCCTCATAAGCTCAGAGCTCAGACTGCAAACGTGGGGTTTGCTGAACTTCATTCCTTAATAATTTACTAAATTTTCATTATTCAACAATTGCTTGCTGAGATAGGAAAAAGGGGGCAGCTATGTTTTAAAATCTACTCAGCTTCGATTCTGACAGAAAGATCATAGTAGGTCGGTCTATGGCTGTGGCTGACTCAGAAATTAAGGCAAGAGTCCGAGGCAGCAGGACTGCAAGTTCAAAGCCAGCCTCAATAAAAGTGAGGTACTAAGCAACTCACTGAGACCTTGTCTCTAAATAAAATACAAAATAGGGCTAGGGATGTGGTCAAGAGCCCCTGAGTTCAATCCCTGGTACTCTGGCACCACCCCCACCACCCTGCCAAAAATTAAGTTAACTATGTACGCAAAATTAAAAATGACATGATGTACAACAAAATGTGAATGGTATGATTATCATTTGGTGACAAAATTTTGAGCTATCCTTATTTTCTTCAATTCGCCTTTTCACATTTTTATCTTTTATAACAGGAACATGTATTATTTTGTAATGGAACAGAGATTGCTATTTCTTTTATGTGGATCTAACACATGGTTTCACCATGTCAGATTCTACATGATGCAGTGGGAGAGAAAATCAGCAGAGCTGTTACAATTGCCTCTAAACCCAAACTCCTGAGCAAGGTGCTACTGGGAAGAATAGCACTCCAGTTACATACCTGAGCAATGCAGTACTCCTTAGGATTTTCTTTTTCCAGACCATATTTCTCTAAAGCTTCCGCCACAGCAAAGTCTGCAGGATCCGTAGTAGACAGTAGGATTGTCTTATAGGGAATGTTTGGTTTTAAACTATCTGCATAAATTCTCAACGTTCCACCTGAAAAAATATTTTGACACCTTTGAGTACAACTTTATTTCACACCAATGACAGGGACATCAGACATCTGCAGCAGCATAGGAGAAGGCTCTCAAGTACCAACTGCGATGGTGCACAGGCAGCCTTAGCACCGCCACTACGCTTTCAGCCCCCACAGGAAGACCTGCACCAAAGGAAGCTACTGCAGAGAGTGGGGGCAACCCTGAAGGAGAAGGCTGCACCCGTTCTCTCTCCACACCAGAGCCTTCTCCCCCAGGTGCAGCCCTGCTCCTGCTCCTGCTCCCACTTCTGCACTTGAGCATCACTCAACCTGTTCCTCCACTTCCACTTCCTGAACCTCGATCTGAAGTAAATGAAAAATTAAACCCACTAAGCAGATCCTCTTTTAAAAAATGAATACGAATGAGGAGATCTCAGGTGCACAAGCCCAAAGACTTTTCATGAGGGGTGTGCCAACAGAGCAGGGCTCTTTAATTCCTCGATAGAAATGACATTCTAGTTTGTACTAACTGTGAACTCATTTGAGGGGGGGAAAAAAATCAGCCAGAGCAGAGCACTCTGGCACCCTGAGGTTCTGTTGGTTCTTATTCATGAAAATCCACAAATGCACACGTGGTGTACTATTGCCACTCCTAGGAGTCCGCATTCTACTTATGGCCCAGGCTCGATAAGCACAAAATCCCCATCTACAGGAGAGAGCCTGAGGAAAGAAGGTAACAGGCTCCATGTCCCCATACCAAAGCATGATGTGCACATGCTCCTGTCTTCAGTCTTCAGTTTTCCCACCTATTAGGAGCTTCCCAGAGGTCTGAGGATCTCTTGGAGCAAGTTCTGAATCTCCATGACTCCCTAGGCCTCTGAATTCTGAAGCAATTATTCTGGCTGCTGAGTACTTCCCATGTTCCCTTCTTCAACTACTCTAGCATGAACCACATCTTGGTGATTGAGTCACAGTAAATTATAGTCTCCTAAGAATCTGGGAGACCACACCAGTGTAAGGATGTGAACCTGCTAGGCCCAGCCCCCTTATCTGGTGGAGATAAGGCTGCCAGCATATCTCCACCACGGGCACCCTCACACCAGCCAGAGCTGAGGACATGCGTCCTCTAAGACTCCCATTCTGGATGGGAGGTAGAATGCAGGGGAGAGAACTAACAAGAGAACAGATGCTGCGAGATGGCGATTCACATGTAAAACAGGAAGTATGGCTATGAGAGAGTGAGCAGCCAGGGATTCCTAAGCTTGGGGAATTGCCAAGGCCACTGAGACCTGAGGGACTTGACAGGGGAGCTTCCTGAGCAGGGCACCTATTCGTGCCAAGGCCCTTGGTTGATGAAGGCCTAGCTGGGCTCACTGGTCAGGGTGGATAAGGTGAGGGGAAAGGGGGAAGATACAGTCAGAGACTGGCTGAGATCAGATCACACAGGACTTCCTGACCTGATCATGACCTTGGGTTTTATTCTAGTTAGAGTTTTGAGAATGAGTGTGAGCATGTGTACCAATGCATGCAAACATCTCTACCCATGGGCACCTGCAGGGAGGAAGGCAAAATACCAGTGAACAAAAAGGACTCCAGCTTTGGGCAAAGGAGGGCAACTTCAGGAGTGAGCCAGAACAAGGCATGTGTCCACCTACTGGGACACTTCCCCTCCTAAGCTACGATCTGCCCCAGATGCAGATTTGAAAAAATCTATAAGCCATGTGTGTACGGCAGGACAGGCATGAAGTGTACAGACAGGCCCAGGTGGCATCTTCATGTTGCACACCAGACAACCAGGGAGACCAAGACCTGCTCTAAAAACTGACAAGATGAGTCTGCAACCTCACTGAGATGTCCACAGAAAAATACAAATGCATTTGACAAAATTATACTATGTGAATGTGTAAATACACCACAGTGAATTCCACCTTCACATATATCTATAACACACTGATTAAAAATGAATAAACAAGTGGAAGGAAGACTACAGAATAGAGGAAGGTCACTGCAGAAGATGACTGGAAGGAGGGGGTGGGAAGAGGTGGCACCGGGAACTGAAATGGAGGAAATTAAAACCCATGGGTGTATGATTATGTCAAAATGAACCCAACTATTGTGATAATAAGAGCAAATAAAGTAAATTGCAATGGGCTGACACCTAATTTTTGTTTAAAAAATGTACATTTTCTAAATCCTCAAAAATTCCTTTTTGATCCCAAAGTTACAGACTATTTTCACTATTTGGTCTGGAAAAAAATTATGGATGAAATTTACCAGGTCACTTTAAAAATCAGCATGGGTCCCACAGATGATTTAATCCTGAGCCACTTGGTACTCTTTTAAAAAAGACATCACAATGAGGCAGTTGTACAATTCATATTCTTGTGGCCAAATGAATTCAGTTATTGGATAGAATTACTTTTATTACTATCTGAATATTTTAGAACATCTGTCTAAAATGATGATTCAGTTTTAGTATAGTGAATGTTGAGTCTTTATGAAACACTAAAAAGCAATAAACAGGTACAGTCCAATTTAAGAGATTTCTAGTTTTATAAGCACAAAACTATGTTTTCAGAGCACAGATATACCCTCCCACACATGACAAGGAAGGAGAAAGTGAAGAGGAGGACTAAAGTCCATCACGTCAGTTCTAAGACCGACAGATGCATTATTTCCCCATTTTGAAAATGAACACACTGAGGTTCAGTTTGTGCACAGGTTTCCAATGCACCCTAACTCCAGGCCCATGTCTTTCTGTAGTGCCCCAATGCTCCCAGGATTGTGTGCCGAGAACTGGTAGACAAAGGAGTGACTCTCCAGAAATTCTTACAGTTAATGAATGTCTCAGTGAGAAAACCCAAGACAACAATTGGTAGAATATCTGCACCACCAATCAATTAACTGAGGTATACAGAGCATTTTGGGGCCAACTGCACTTTGAAGACCTCACAGGGGGAACACACTTGCATGTTAAAAGCCTGACAAGTGCAGTACAAGCCTGTTCGCATGGAAGACTTACCCTCAGTTGAGCCAGTGGCTACTGGAGGCTATCAGGTCCATTTTTCAAAGTAATTAATTCATTAAAACAGACAGACAACAACTTGAATTTAATACTTTTGAGTTCCTTAATATTAACCATAAAGAGTGGAGTTTTTTCAAGATGGCAGAATAGAGGAGATCACTTTCCTGGCTGATCCATGGTGTGAAACCAAGAAAGCAGACAGGCAACTTCTGAGGAAGGCAGGTGAGAAAAAAAGGACTTTACTGGGAATTAATACTGGACCTTCAAAGCAGATTCGGGACTCAGGAGGTCGGATATAATAAAATAAGGAAGAAATCCCCAGCTCCACTCCTGCTGCCACAAGCTAAGACACTATCCAGAGTGGGCCCACTGCAAGCCAGGTGGAGGATAAAGGAATTAGGCAAAAGAGGAAATTACAGGATACAAATGGTAAAAGAAGAGTTCCAACTATCCTATTTGCTGATGACATGACCCTATACCTAGAGGACCCAAAAAACTCCACCACAGAACTTCTAGAACTCATAGAATAATTTAGTAAGTAGAAGGATACAAAATTAACACCTACAAACCAATTGCACTCCTATATACCAATGATGAATCAACTGAAAGAGAAATTAAACCAATCATTCCATTCACAATAGCCTCAAAAAAATAAAACATTTGGGAATCAATCTAACAAAAGAGGTGGAAGATTTCTACAATGAAAACTACAGAACACTAAAGAAAGAAATTAAAGGAGACCTTTGAAGATGGGAAAATCTCCCATGTTCTTAGAGAGGCAGAATTAATATTGTCAAAATGGCCATACTTCCCAAAGCACTATACAGATTTTATGCAATTCCTATTAAAATTCCAATGACTTTCTTCCTAGAAACAGAAAAAAAGCAGTCATGAAATTCATTTGAAAAAATAAGAGGCCCACAATACCCACAGCAATCCTCAGTGAGAAAAATGGAAGTAGAAGCACAATACCAGACCCTAAGTTATACCACAGAGCTACAGTGACAGAAACGGCATGGCACGGGCACCAAAGCAGACATGAAGACCAGTGGGACAGAAAAGATACAGTTATCTCGCACTAGACAAAGGCACCATAAGCATGTACTGGAGAATAAACAGATAGCCTCTTCAGCCTCTTCAACAAATGGTACCAGGAAAACTGGAAATCCATAGGTAGCAACATGAAATTGAACCCGTATCTCTCACCCTGCACAAAACTCAACTTGAAATGGATCAAGGACCCAGGCACTAGACCAGAAACCCTGCACCTTCTAGAAGAAAATGTAGGACCCACTCTCCAACACGTTGGCTTAGGAATCGAATTGCTTAACAAGACTCCAAAAGTGCAAGAAGTAAAATCAAGAATCAATAAATTGGGTTGTAGAAACTAAAAAGCTTCTTCACAGCAAAGGAAAGAATACAGAATGAGAAGAGAGAGCCCACAGAATGGGAGAATATCTTTACCACAGGTACCTCAGATAGAGCACTAATCTCCAGGATATGTAAAGAACTCAAAAACGTAACCCCCAAAATACAAATAACACAATCAATAAATAGGCAAAAGCTCTGAACAAGCACTTCACAGAAGAAGAAATACAAATAGTCAACAAACGTATGGGAAAATGTTCAACATTTCTAGCAATTAGAGAAATACAAATTCCATGTCATTCCAGTCAGAATGGCAATTATCAAGAATACAAGAAACAATAAATGTTGGTAAGGATGTGGGGAAAAATGTTCACTCATACATTGCTGGTGGGACTGCAAATTGGTGCAAGTACTAAGGAAAGCGATATGGAGACTCCTCAGAAAACGTGAAAAGGAACCACCATCTGACCTAGTTATCCCACTCCTTGGCTTATAACCAAAGGACTTAAAAGCACCATACTCAGTGACACAGCCGCATCAATGTTTATTAGCCACTCAATTCACAATAGCTAAGCTATGGAACCAACCCAGGTGCCCTTCAAGAGATGAATAGATAAAGAAAATGTGGTATATAAATAAACAGAATATTACTTAGACACAAAAAAGAATGACTTTTGCTAGTAAATGGATGGAACTGGAGACTCTCATGCTAAGTAAAATAAGCCAATGCAGAAAACTAATGGCTGGATGTTCTCTCTGATACAACAAGGGAGGCAGGGAATAGAAAGTCAGTGGATTAGACAAAGGAGAATGAAGGAAGAGAGGGAAATGGAAAAGGAAAGACAATAGAATGAACTGGACATAACTTTCCTGTGTTCATGTATGAATATGTGACCAGCAAAACTCCACACCATGTACATCCACAAGAATAGGATCCTAATTAAAATAAGTTCTACTCCATGTATGTATAATGTGTCAAAATACACTCTACTGTCATGTATATCTAAAAACAAATAATAATTTTTTAAAAACTACAAATAGCTGCTTTGCCCACAGCATTTACTTTCTTAAAATGTTTTCCTGGGAATCTAACATATATAAAAATGTTCCTTTTGTGCCCAGCCATCCCTTTAATAGAGAAGCTCTGCTTGCGAATTCTACTGTTTCTACTCTGAATTCCTGGGGTCTTTTTTCTATTTTCTTCCTGGGCCCCTAGAACACTGCCTAACTGTTCTGCTTGCTGTTGTTTTTCATCACCAGTACGCTTTCTCTCCAACGAGCCTCACCCACACCCATACAGATAACCTTCTCCACCTCCATCGGACACCAAAGAGCTGGGCTCTAGTTCAGTCACTGAGTCACCAGCCCAAAGATACCCCACACGATGCCAGCACCTCACCTGACACAGGTTAACCCATCTTCCACCCCAAACATTCCCTCGCTCCACAGCCCATCAACCTCTGTCCAACACTGCTGAGTAAAACCCAGTCTTCATGGGGCCCAGTATTCCACCCTCCAACATCCCTCTATGCGCTGTGTCCTCTGCCTCCTACGGGCAACACAGGCTTTCCTAGATCTGCTGCGTCTACTCACGATTCCCTCAAATCCAGCTTCTATGCTGCCTCCACAATCATCTCTCTAGATCTGAAGCTGAGGCTAAATTCAAAGCTTTTCAAATCCCTAGCTTAAAACTCTTCAGTAGCTCATTGACAATGCCCATCAAAATTTCCTATCAAAATACCCAGACATCAGTGGAATATAGGTATGAGCATCTGGGAGTACCAGCTAAGGGACATGCAAAAAGCTTCCTATTTTCTTAAAAAATGTACATACATGTTACATTTAACACACTAATGTGGATTAGAAGGTTTAAATAAACACTCAAGTGACTTATAAAAATTGATACTGCAAGCCAGCTTTTAATTGCGACTCACATGCACCTGAACTTGTGCTTGGGGCTCCTCCAAGGAGCAACGGACTCTGCTCA
Source organism: Urocitellus parryii (assembly GCF_045843805.1). NCBI lineage: Eukaryota > Metazoa > Chordata > Mammalia > Rodentia > Sciuridae > Urocitellus > Urocitellus parryii. The sequence goes on along the minus strand of NC_135538.1, from coordinate 1,838,941 downwards.
TTTCAGGGACACCTCAGGCTCCTTCCTCTGGCCAGTACCTTCAGGTCTGACAGAGGCTGGCACAGGGAGGTATTTCTGAATACTCCTCTTGAGCTTTTTAAAATTTTTGCTTCTTCATATTTCTCTGCCTTTTTTGGTTGCATGTAGTTATAAATCATGACAAATTCTTGATAGAACACGGGACACATTTAAACAAAAAAATCTTGGTTCTCAAAAATGCCTTATTAAAATATTTAAAGAATCAAGAAGTCCCTCCTGCTCCAAGTCCTAGTCTGTTTGTTTGTTTGTTTGAAGTCACCAGTCCTACAATTCCTGTGAAGTATCTAATTAAGACTTGTTTTCAGTGCACTGAGGATAGAAACAAGGCCCCGTGCTGGGGCGGCTGGGGTGGCAAGCTGGAGCCGTCTGGAACCCACGCTGAAATGTGCTAGAGCCCCGAGTCCTCAGCATTCACTGGCCTAGGGCAGGACAGTGACCACACATTTCCGAACACAGTCCATGGAGCCCACCTCCGGTGTGGAGACCAGAATGATACACAGACAAAACACATTAATACCAGCCCAGGAATGAACACAGGTGTGAAACTGCCTCCCAGTCACAGACCCAGCCTCACGCGCCGGACCGTGGCTATAAACTCAAACTGGACAAGCAATGACACCTTCGACGCAGGAGAGAAAGGCCTGGAACCGAGCAACCCTTCCAGACCAAAACTATGATTAAAAAGGGCTTCAGAGAAATCCTTCCAATCCTCACATCCCAAACCCTACAACTATCAAGTAGGCTAGCAGGTGTAAAAAGTAAATGTCCAAAGGTACAATTCTGAAGCCCCTGATGTGACATTACACAAGAAACGTGGAGGTGGAGGCCAGACCAAACCTCTGTGGTCAAGCTGGATCAATAGAGTGATTTTTTGTTGTTTAAACTCAAATGGATATGCTATTGTTGTTTTAACAAGTAAAAGAACTTCGTAACTAATGTGTAATTTTGTAACAACTAACTTGTAACTTTGTAATAAATATCTTCTTTGCTGAATACAATTACAGATTGAAGTAAAAGTTTTAGGTCAAAAAGCTAAAAATATTCACAACCCATGCATAATTAGAATAGCAAGATTATCTATTCCCATTTCCCTCAAAACTACAGAACAAACTCCAGACATGCTGGCAGAGGGAAGATGAGGTACGAGAAGAGAACACCGCGCACTGCTCACAGGACCACTTGCCACGCTTCTCCATGAGCACCTTAGTTTGTAGGACTGACTTTGAAACTATGAAAAAATGTAAGTTATGAAGACACAAACTTCTAAAAGTAAGAAACAAGTGTAAATCAATAAGGGAACATGGCCATACAGATAGGAACTGTGTGATTTTAAAACACAGCAATTTAACAGTACATCTTTGTAAGAAACACCAACTCCCCAAAAATCTCAACATGTTTTTTGAACCCTATTGTTAACAGTAACACTGTTTCTATGTTTACAGAAAAAAAAAAAAAAAAAAAAAAAACAATCATGTTGATGCTGTTAGGAAGAAAGAATGCTACTGTAAAAGATACCCAGGTTTTCTAACATCAAAATAATTTAAAGGAACAAGGACTCCTGAGAGAAGCAACCATCTCAAACCCCAGGAAGGACATGCACAGGAGGGACATCCCACCAAATACCAAGTCACTCAAGACCACCAGTAGCCAAGGCCCAGAAAGAAGCTTGCTGGAAGACTCTGGCTGGCTCCAGGTGTCACTTCAAGAACCACAAAGGAAAACAACTGCTGTGGATCAGAAACATAGGAGGGCTGTCCATCCACAAGCTTGATAAAAAGCCTTAAGTCACTGCTCCTTGTGAGAAGACAATCAAGTAAGTGTTCTGGACCTCTCTCTATCTACACCCAGTCAAGAAAAGAGAGAAAACAAAAAGAAAAACAAGGCAACTGACACAAAAAGATACATCCAGCAGAATCTACAAGGTCAATGACAAACCAACTAAAAAACAAAGAAGTAAAATGTAAGGGAAGAAAAGGAATTTTACTGTAAAAAACTTCAAAGGCATATTAATCAATGTGTAAGTCACTTCTGGATCCTAATTAAAATAAACATTAATCAATTTTCATGTGTGTCACTTGGTTCCCACTCCAACTAAAGGAATTACCAGAGACAGCTGGGAAAATGGAAACAATGTTATTTGATCAAAGTAAAAAATTACTATTAATTTTTTATATGTAATAATGGTATTGGAGTTATACAAAATAATAGTTTGGGAATGGAGCAACGTATATTGCAGAAAAGAAGAAAAGGGTTGTTGATCACTGAAATTCTATGATAAGTGCATGAGTGTTCACTACTTCTTTCTCCTTTTTATATATCTGAAATACTCTAGAATTTTTTTTTTTTAAGTTATGCTGGCTATTTCTTTATGGAAGAGAATTCTTTTACCCAAGAGAGTGCACAGATCTGCTTGGTGTTACTGAAGATCTGCTTGGTGTCGCACAGACAGAAAACCAACTTGGTGTGTACCTGAATCGGGCCTCCCATCTGAGCTTCGGAACTCCTGCATCCTCTTCTCCAGCTTTTGCTGCCGCCGTCGTTTCATAACCACTTCAGGATTAGAAATGGTTCGAGTAAAGCTGGTTTCCGGCATGTCCTTGTATACCTCAGCAGCCAGTCGGGAATTCTCACTGAGGAAAGAAGTGGTAACAGAACTTTAAACCTTTTTCCACTGTAACACAAAACTATATGAAATCAAAAGAGTAGATGCTACGGCTACCTCTTACCCCATGGAAAAGTTGTGTATACTCACCATGTGCTAATCAATTACTATGAAATAGAGAATATACTCTCTCGATAATATACCAAACTAAGCAGATATCTTCAACAAAATCCTTATCATTAGGTCACACAACTTAAGTGCTGTATTATATTCAATAACAAAACAAAAGGAAAATCTACAGAGTATACATTAAAGAAATTCTGACTATTGTTATCCTAAAACTAACCAAATGAATGATATTATATCACAACTTTCTAACCATGAGAAATAATTATAGGATTCATTGCACTTAAGTAAGAATCTTATTTAAAATTATAATAAATCTTCAAGATCTCAAATTAGTGAAATCTCATGATTTTGTAAAACCTAAAAGATTTACCAACATCACTTTACTAAAGTTAAGCTTTCAAAAGGAAATTGTTCTAACAATTTCTGTAAAGGAATCAACTACAGAGTGATGAGCAGAAAACTAAATATTAAGACAAAATGGAAAAAGTGATATGCTATTAATAAATACACCTAAGTACATAATTTTCATAATTAAAATCAAATTTTAATTAATCAAGTTAACAATATAATTCATTTTAAGTAGCTCATTTTCTAAATCAAATTATACATAGTCTCAAAACCTAAACTGACAAACACAGCAAACCATAAGGCATTAGTTTTAAACAAGACTTTTTTTTTTTATAAATGACCAATTGATCTATGCAAATTTCTTCTTCCTTACAACCACATTAAATACAACCTGCTACACTGTGCCCAGGTGATTATATCCCTGAACTGCTTATTAAACTAGTTTTGCTATATCTCAAATAGGCGCAAATTCCACTCTAAAGGACACGTCATTCATGGACACACAGAAAATATCAACTCATTCTAAAAAGTGGGAAGAAAACAAACTCAAGGAGACCACTGCACCACAAAAATATAAATGGCTAATGAACACATGAAAGATGTTACCTTTTGAATAATACATTAAATTTAGTATGTGGAGAATATCATATAACACAGAGGTAATACACTGATCCAAGAGGTATGAGATGTAAGCATGTAAGAAAATGAGAAGGGGTGGTCAGCCAACAAGCTGAATACTCAAGTCACAGTCCTGGAAATCTCCCAAGGAGACACACAGACCTGCTCCTACCCACTGTCCCTCGGTACCTCCCCAGAAGCAATTGGATGAGTGCCTGTAATACCAGAAGGATGTTCACTGGGTCATTATTCAAACCTAGGGTAGGGAGGTGGGCTATAAACAAATACAGGTACATTAAAAAAGAATCAGGTACATAAATGATGGAAGAACCATGTGACAGAATGCCATACAATCTTAGAACTGTTTTTGTGAAATACATATATACAGGAAAAATACCATGTAAAAAGTTCCAGTTGAAAAAGCTGTGATTGTACTTGTTTAAAAATCTTCTATGTAAACACTTTAAGTATATATATTTGTACGGAAAAACAGACAGGATTAGCTTCTCTTGGGTTCCTCATGGGTTCCGGCCCATCTGCTGTCTGACTTTCTGAAGTGTATGTTCCTTACTTGGCCATGTAACATACATAGTACAAGGCATTCAATACCAGGGCACAGAAAGCTGCCCAAGGGCAGGTTGAACTAGCAACTGGATGGGGCAGAGTGCACGCTGGGAACTAGAGTCCACCTAGGGAAAGTCCAGGATGTGACCTACATGTCTTTCTGTTATGCAGAAACACAGAGATTTCCCTTATTCCCTCATCTCTGAGCTTAGGAGCTCAAATATCTTGGGACAGATAAAGTGCACCTACCATAAGGCTGGAGTAACAGGGCAGGAATGGGGGACTTGATGTGTCTGAACCTTCAAAGGGAAAACCTGGTTTTCCCTGGCCTTGCCCCTTCTACCAGACATCAGTGTCCCGAGGCACACAGGAAACCCTGCCGCCCCATTCCAGATGAGGCCTCTGGCAGCAATGCTCCACTCAGGAAACAGGCACCTCAGTCATGTATGCTGGGGTGAGCAGGAGGGTGGGCAGGCTTCTAACCTCAGGGGACCTTCCTTAGGTAAGACCCGTTTACTCCCTAACTTGGTGGGTCAATCTGCATCCTTCGCATAGCCCTCTGGGAAGGCCAAAGCCAGTTGCATTAAGAACATCTGTGGGCTGGGGCTGTAGTTCAGTAGTAGAGCACTTGCCTAGTACATGGAAGGCACTGGGTTCGATCCTCAGCACCACATAAAAATGAAAAAAAATAAAATAAAGGTACTGGGTCCATCTGCAACTAAAAATATTTAAAAAAAAAAAAAAAAAAGCACCTGCTTGCAGTGCAGAGCAATGGGAGTACTTCCAGAGCAAACCCACCTGTCATCCCCTCGAGAAGGTCCATCCTCCTTATCAGACGTCTGTCTCAAGGCCTCCTTTTCTCTCTTCTTTTTTTCTTTCTTTTCTTTCTTTGAGAGAGTTCTCTTGAAGTTCTGTATAACACCTTCTTTTTCCTGCTTTTCTGGTCCATTACTTTGAACCTTCTGATAGAAGTAACATCGTCACTTGTTAGCCACCACCCAGGAATAGCATAATGTTCCCTGTGGGGAGGCTTTCTTCTCCACACACAGCATCTCAAACCAGGTGAACTCTGGGGTGTGGGGACATTACATACAGTGAGGACCCTAGAGTGACACAGGCAATTTTTCAAAACCAAGTGAATTACGTACTCAAGTCTGTGTGTTCAATTTATATAAATTTACCTAACTTTCAAACTAATTGAGCAAGCAGGCAAACAAACACTCAAAGCTAGTAAGAACACTGGGGTTTGATTCATGAAATCTGACTTTTAATGACTAAAACTCCAATAAGTTACCATAAAGTAACCTCAGTAAAAGGAGCCTAATAAAACATAGAAATGAGGAGTCTAAATCACCATCTGCTTAGTAGGTACATTTCTTTAACTTCAGAAGAAACGTTAAGAGTAGTCATAATAAGTGGCTTTCACAAACCAGGGTCCTACTTATCAGCTTTCTGCAAAACCCCTGACTGCTTTTTCAGGCCTTGTATGTGTTTGCTTGTTCTTAATCTGCTTTTCAACTACGAAAAGGCCGTCCCACATAGCCACATTATTTTTAGGTAGAAACTTAACAGGTGAAGAATTTTAAAAAGAAGAAAAAGATAAAGTACTGGAGAGAAAACTGCCTTTTACTTTCTAAGATGGGGGAGTAGAGAACATTCATGTTCCTGTTTCCATTCTGGAATCTTTTACACTGCACTGGTCCTAAGAAGAGTTTGCACCTGGCAATGAAGGTTTGTGGCCCTCAGCAAAGTGAACAGAATGCACAGCACCAACTGAAATCACAACACAAGGATGAAATGAAATGTGAGTGCAGGACCACAGAAACCCATTCAAACCTGTGTGCATCACTTCAGGTACAGTCAAGTCACTAAACACGGCCACGAGGAAATCCAAGACCCCATGCATAGGTGTGAGGATCAGCAAGCAACACTGGCCTCACACAGAAGGAAAGTGTTCTGCCACTGTGAGCGAGCAATGACAGTCTCTCTCAGTGTACAGGGGGTTGAAGAGAAGAATCCCTCAAAGTCCTCTGAACTTTGCATTTGCTACTACTTGCTAATACTGAATTCCTGGAAAAGATGCTATCTGATTTAGCAAAGATTATGTAGTATTTTGAAATTATATCAACATTTCTAGTATTCCACAGAAAAAAGAACAGTAGTACAGAAATTCCAGATGACCCAGGCAAGATTTAGAACTGACACGGCTCCCTGGCCACCAGCCACACAGCCAACCCAATAATCCCTTCCAAAGCAGTGAAGCATGACTGGCGCAGGCCTGAGGCACAGCAGGCCAGTGCCAAGGTGAGCCAGGGCATGCTGACATGTCACCCAGCTATGGCCCAGCCTAGGCCTGGTGCAGACGCCCATTGCAGAAGCCCGCTCCACACAGCACCACAGCTCAGAACCACCAAGCTTCTATAATCCAATAACCTCAACCTCTTACTTCCCCATGAGCAGTGGAAAAATGAAAGTGGAGCAGACCTGGAAAGGACTGCAGGTGAGTCTGGGCTGGTACTTTTCCAAACCCTGATTAGCATAAATCTGAACCAAAAATATTGACCCAAGGATACATAAACCCCTACACTAACACACTCCAATATGGGAATCCCCTTTCACCCAGCAGGAGATGTGTTTCTATTCACACTTGAATAAATCCTGTTCTTACACTCACTCACCCTCATCTGTGGATTTCATTTTTCAAATCTGCAAGTCAAGAACTCAGAAAGAAAATATTGGCAATGAGCTGCTGAGGTATGCCTCAACACCGAAGGGCATAGCCGGCCTTTAAGAGCTGCAGCACATTTCTTGGCTGCAGAGCCTGCAGCCTGTGCAGAGCCTACCTGCCAGCATAAGTGGAGAATCTAGTTTCATCCCAAACTCCAGTTTCAGAATCATCCCTCCATCATCTAAGCACACCAAGAGTTTGCCGATTCCTAACCTCACTTGTGCACTGTGGAGGGTTGTCATGTGCCTTTTGCAGTGGCATCTGAAAGTTCACTATAAATAGATTATCAGAGCTTCCTCTTCCTTCCTGATTCTCATTAAAGCAATTCTGATTTTACAGCTTGGGGAAAGAATGGAAGGTGATAACTTGATCACTAACTCAGTCACAAAAACTTACTCCTCTTTCAAGAAGTGAGCAGCAGCATCTGGGGCTACTAGATGAAATGAAGGGTAAAGCAGACACCATCAGGCTGCTTTTATGTTCTTTTCTAGGAGGACAGTAGAGGGATTTAGGGAGAGAAGACAAATAGAAGGAGCTCCTGTAACAAAAAATCCAGTTTGCTCCCACCCAACCACGGTCAGCATGAGATAGGGAGGCACCACCTTAGCAGGGGCTGCATCGTTCTCATTCTTGAGCACAAATCTGCCTTCCCGGTCATCTTTGTTCCAATTCAACTGCACAACTAGAGGCTTCTCATCAGTGTCCAATCTTCTTTCTTCTTTAAACATGAAATGGAAAAAAAAAAATATGCCGTAGTTATTTCATGGCATCAGCACAATAATTGGCCAAGTCATATAATTTAATTGTATACAGTATTTTATTCCCCCAAGGATCTGCTGACAGACTGAAATGCACTGTTCAGAATGTCAAATCAGTGCTTAGTATTCTGTCAATACTGTGTGCCCACTACCGTGACGAGTGCCAGGTACTGACAGGGGCATTCCCCTTGTTCAGATATAACTGGGAAAGAAAGGAGAAATATACATGGACGAGGATAAAGTAAACACAACTCTGCTGTGACTTTATTTCTGAAGTCAAATCATCTCTTATGCAACTAGAAAATAAGAAAATGATGTTAATACACTGCAGAAGTTCCACAGGCTTACTACCTTAATGTTACATCCTACAAGCAACAGCAATAGCACACAATCAGTGTAGAAGTGACTGCAGTGACCTTCTGCTCTTCCTACCTGCATATCCATCTCTGAAGCTTGCCAATCTCGACCCTCACTCAGCTCGCCTTCACCAGAAAGCTGCCATGCCTTTCTCTGTGTTCCAGTGAAGTGCGTGACTGGTGCACTGAGTCGCCCAGGGAGCAATTCCCAAGTGCTCCACAGAGCCTGACATTTCCAAAATCCAGAAGCCTATGGTGGGGTACAGGCTCCAGGGAGAAGGCCCTGAAGGATGGAGCAGGCACAGCATCACTCAGCAGGGAAAAGACTAAGGAGCAGGGCCAGTCCACCTAACTCTAAGAGCACATTCCCAGGTGTCCTCCTCGTCCCTGGAGAAACCCATTCACCATGCTTTTCCTGTTACTTTGTTATAGCCACTGCTACAAATTTAAATAGTTTTGAATAACCTGCCCATTTTTTCTTTCTTGTGAAGTCTGCCCTGGCATACATTTGGCAGAACATGAGCTCTTCCAGGAATTCCTGCTGCAGAAGCACCTGTACAAAGCTTCCTCCCTACACAATGCTTTACAACCCTTGTGAACAGGAGGACCCAGCACTCCCAGGCTTAAATAAAGGAAACTCATCATAAAACCAAAGTATCTGATAAGGCAGGGGACAGATTCCCTTTCCTATGGGCATCCTCCCGTGTCCAGCTTTGCCACTGCACAGCGGGCTGGCCAGCACATCACCAGGAGCACGGGCAGTGCACACACTCAGCCACTGTCGGGTAGGTGCAAATTCTGCACAGAGTGAGACTACATGGTGCTAGTCAGTCAGCAAATATCTCTTTAGTTAAAGAGTTAGCTGGCAAGGGCGGTGACAGGAGAAAGGTCCAGCTCCTGAAGGCTGCAAGAGCAATGAGGCGTGCTGGTTCCACGATGGGCCAAGGCTGCTCCTCATAACCAGGCTCCACAATGGCACAGAAAGTAAAGAAGCAGAGCCCGGACTAAAGATTGTTTTGTGAACTGGCCTGTACATGACACTAAAACACTGTTAAATTTGAGATTGACCTCATTTCTCAAACAAGGTCACTATCAAAATGCTTTTGCAGGGCTGGGGATATAGCTCAGTTGGTAGAGTGCTTGCCTTGCATGCACAAGGCCCTGGGTTCAATCCCCAATACCACAAATGGCACTGTTCACTGTACAATGTTTTCAGATTGACGTGGTGTTATTTTAAGGAGCTTGCTATAGGCATTACGCATCTCTGGGTAACAGGCTCTGGTGTAGGTAATAACACATCAGTGAACACACCAGGAGAGGCACTTCAGAGCCACCCTGGACTAGGGTTCTCCAATGAAGAGCCCCTCTAGAGCACAGACCCAGACAGGACTTGAAGGGAAGGAAAGGTGTAGGATGGTCCAGAGAAGGTCAGAAAGACAGGCAGGGAGTGTGGCAGAACTCTGGGCACTGGCATGAGCATAGCCCCACACCAGGTGAGAACTGTCATCTGATCAATACTGCCAATGCCATGGCCAAATTAAGATTCTACAAAAGCACTAGCATCCCCAGCAAGGGATGGCACCACAATGATGGATGACGACATAATGGTGCTCTCACCAAGGCTGCACAGAGAACCCAGATGACCATATCAAGACCCGCCACCATGAGGCCAGCCACAGGCTCACTGTGACAAAGGAGGCAAGCATGCCAGAAAGAGCTAGACTTCCAGAGGTTCTTAGTAAGCACTATATACAAATAGTAAGGCAACGTATCAGAATGCAGGAATAATAGGTTATGAATTAATCAACTGAAAATCAGCTTAATAAACTAGTGATAAAAATCAATAAATTTGGTCAGGTGTGGTGGCACACACCTGTAATCCCAGCAGCTTGGGAAACTGAAGCAGGAGGATCACATGTTCAAACACAGCCTCAGCAACTTAGTGAAGCCCTGTGTCAAAATTAAAAAAATTAAACAGGTTGTGACTCAGTGGTAAGTACCTCTGGGTTCAATTTCTGGTATCAAAAAAAGAATCAAATTTGAATTCTTGTATAAGCAAGAATTATCAAACTGTTCTGGTTACAAAATTTATACTAGATTGAAATTCCTCATGATGTCATAATTAACATTAAAACTAAATCATAAAAGTAAAACAAAATAAAGGTGAGCTGTTCTTAAAGCATGGTGAGAAATCACTAAATGTAAACATAAGGTGCTCTGGGCCCCTCTGCACTTTAGTCACTAAAAAGTCTTTCTGCCTTAGTTTTTCATGATTTTTTTATTTGCATAATCTTTTATGTTTCCACTTAAATTCCTATAAGGAATCTTATCCAGAAAAAGAATAAAAGTGGAGTTTCCCTGGTGGGTGACATAAGGGTCTGACCCCAGAGTTATCCCACAAGGGCTGGCAGGTAGACATGATGAGTTGCCCTGTGACAACAGGCTACTGGGGAGCACTGAAAGGTTTGAAGGATCCAAGTACACCTGCCAGGCACCAAGAGAGCCCTGACTCCAGGACTATGTTGACTCTGCAGCATCACCTTGGTCAGCACCGTGGATGCTGAAATAAGTGAGTACTGTCTGAAAACCCACATGCACAGGAAGTGAGAGCCAGAGTGTGACAGGTTTGGCAGACCCAGGAGACACCCCCCATCAACAGCAGCAGTTGTGATAAGAATGAGATGAAAAGCTTAGTGTGCTTCCCATTTTATATGTGCTATTTTTTTCAACCATCTACCAGATTATTAACTAAGTATACACCAATTGTCAGAGTCTACCTATTTAAACTGGACTACTGTGTATTTCCTTTGGCCTAGTAGGGTCATTAAAAAAATCACTGAGATACTAAGGACTCAGGGAACCCTGAAAACATGTGTGCTTGGATTCCCGGGTCTGAGGTCCGGTGCAATACATAGAGCAGGCAAGGACACCAAAGGGCTAGGGAAAGCACTTCCTTTGCCTTGAAATTCCTTTATTTTGTTTAGCCCATACCAAAAAAATAAAAAAAATAAAAAAAATAAAAAAAAAATAAAAAATACCTATTTTACTTTTTAATTAAAAACATCATAGAAAGTTTAAAGGAAAAAAGTTGAAACCATTCAACTTTTAGATATCAAATACCAGTCTTTCATCGTATTACTCCAGAGACTTTGGTAGGACCAAATAACCAGACAGCATGGATGGAAAAAGCATTTAAGACAGATATCTTCTTTTCTTTGTAACAAAGGTTCTAGGATAAAAGAAGAACTCAACCTGAGAAAAAATACCCAAAATTGCAAACATTCTCTATCGCCAAGTTTAGTTTGGGTATTATTTATACAGGGAATATGCTCAAATCCTTAAAAAGTAATGAACATGGCCCACCTCCTATACCACTGGGCAAAGGGTACCCTACATCTAGAAATCCCCCATGACAAACATCTCAGTCCAAATTCAAATGCAAAAAAGAAAGCTGTATATCTGAAAAAAATGGATTATGTTCAGAAAAGATTTGTAGTTAAAATTTACAACGGGGTTGTGTCAAACATAGCCTTTAACTTGCTGAACTAACTAACTGTATCCTGTACTTTTTCCACAGTTCATACAACACCTATAAAAATTGTATAAATTTCTACATTTCTAATCAATCCAACTGGAGTTGTCATTTGGTATAGTTAAGCTGTACATAATCATACAGAATGTAACATAATTTCCAACGTTCAGTCAAGGAGGAATGACAGCTACGTCAGGGGACTTTCCTTGAGATACCCAACACAGCCTGGAGAACAAGGAAAGCATGTTGCTCACCAGGCAGAAACACGACAGCAAGACCCACAACTTACACCACAAACATCTGACTGGCCACAGCTAGTTACAGAAGCACAACTGTATACCAGGCACACCCTCCAAAGGCACGAAGCACCCCACCACCATGCAGGCAACACAAGACATGCTGCACAGCATGAGCCGTCAACTGTCATGCCCCTTCCTTCACAGAAGCAAGCACTTCATGAAACTGAAATGTTCATTCTACTTCCAGTGAGCATAGGCGCTGGGAACTTCCCAGGCATAAGAACTGTTGCCAACCCACCCATCACTCCCCGCCCATGCAAAAAGGAGGCAGAGGGCTATGGTGACTGAAATGCACAGTGCAAGCTGTGCACTCCGGGTCAGGGATGCCTCCTAGCAAATGCTCTGCAAACACTAACCTCCGCTGACATGCACTTCATACAGTGAATACTTGGGAGACGACAGCATGCGCATGTCAGGGCGGAATTTCTCTGCCAGAGTTTCAATCACATCTTGGGTGGTAGCAGTGCTAGAGACGCGGATGCATTTTGTGGCAAAGTTTCCAGCAGCTTTATCTTGAAAATAAAATCTCATCACTCCATGGAACTCCAGATCCTAAAAAAAAAAAAAATACATTTTGAAAAAAATAACACTTTGAAGACATTCACTTTTGATAATTATGCATAATAAGTAAAAAAGATTAGTCATCACTTTCTAAAAATGTTTCTTTACATAAACACCTGAGGCACAAATTAATATGAGATTTTAATCTTCGAGTTTAAGTGACTCTGGACAAGCTGTTTAAGGTTCTCACTGCCTCACTGTCCAGATGGAAAACAATGGCTATGAGGAAACTAAAGTTGACGGCCAGCTTCACTGGTCCTCCCCAACACAGGCACATGTGGCGTACACTGTCTACTTCACCACCACCACAGAGCTGGGGAGTTTGCTTCAATCACCAACTCTGAGTCTCTGCTTGAGAAGAAAGGTGTGAGACAGACCCAGAACCACAACCCAGAGCCACTGCACTCCGAAGCCCAGCCCAGCCTATGCTGCCCCTGTGCTCTGAGCCCAGCTCTGAGCTTCTGAGCCATTCTCTTCTGAAAGTAAGGGGGATATGTCAGCCACAGTATGGCTACCACTGTGGATGAATGGAATTCTCAACTTTTCATGGAGTACAAGTGTAACAAATTCCCAACATGAACTACTCACCCTAGACAAACAATGCCCTTGATCCTTGTCTCAAAGTCTCACTTGCAGAGAAAAGCCACAGCAAACCCAGCCCAGGGAGTTCCTGCACAACTCCTGCTGTATGCATAGGAGACACCCTCTTTGGCTTCTCCCTTGAGCACAGAAGCACAATTCCTGAGGGGGTTCCCAGGAGCATTTCCAAGGCCAGGCCACTCCCACAGTGGCCAGCAGGAGGAGGGACTAGGCTCACCCTTGACTCCTCTCACCTCTCACTCTGGTTAGTACTTTCTCAAGAACCAACCAGAATCTAACCAAGAATTTGTTTCAAACACTCCCCCGGAACCCTCATCCCAACCCTGCTAAGTGGAATCACATCCACCCTTGGCTGCACACTCCATGGAAGCTTCCCCTTCTCTTAGAAGTCAATCTGACCTGGGGCCCAGAGCCAGGCCCATCTGAGCCTCTATTTCTCCCCAGTCCACTGGTCTTTTCTTCACAGTTACTTATAAACTAAGAAGTACTTATTTAAAGAGAAATACGAGATACTGGAGAGGGGTTTATAATTGTATAAACAACATGAAAATAAAATCAGGAAGCAAGACAGTAAAGCACACTTGCAGTTCAAATCTTCTCTGGGCCTGTTCACCCTAGACCTGCTCCATCATGCCTACCCCATTCCCCAGGTGCCAGGGGGTTTGGGGGAGGCAGGGTCCCCATCGTGGGGTGGACTTGAGAAAGCTTCCTCACTTAGCTAGGTAGAAGCTGCATTAGTAGGAGTCCGGGTCTGGTCTCTCAGAGATTATTAGCAACCACCTCTTTGGTATGGATAGAGTAACAAAGCAAACTCAACTGATACGCCTTTCAAAGTCCCATGTTGCTCTGGCAACCCTGGAACCTCCAAGTGACAGCACGTGAGAGGAGGCTCAATTGCAACCTGTGGGCCTGAGCTGGTCAACACCAAGCTACACCAGGCCCTTGCCAGACACTCTCAAGCACCCTGTTCAGCTTTCCTTCCATTCAAGAACCTTCCATTTCAGAATCCACTCTCCTTCACCAGCTCCAAAATTACTATAATGTTTAGTTATATAGATCTAAGTTTTCCTATGGAAGATGTATTTTCATCCCAAGAATGTGAGACTGCTACTGCCACCACCCCAAAGTCTCAAAGGTGAGCTGGCAGAAGCACCTTCCTTTTGACAGAAGTGACACCAAAAGGGTCCACCAGCCCCATGACACTCGGCCATCCTGTGAGCAGAGCCTTCACATTATCTGCAGCACAACCCCAAAGAACATGAAGGTACCAACCTTCCTGAGAGCAGTCAACAAGGGATCCCAGGCTAGGAGACGCTGAAGAATCATAACAGCGACATCACCAGCAGTGGGGTGGGGAGACTCTCCATCTGCATTAGCAGGATAGAGAGTGAATGGATAATGACAAATACAGGAAGGTGGAGAAGTCCACCTAACTTCTCATAATTCCTTACAGACAGATCACTACCCTTTACAGTGAAAAGGAAACTACAGATATAAACCTCCTCCCTAATGCTTCAGTTTCCAACCTTGCCTATAATGCTAGGAGGAAAGGGGAAACACAGCCAGTCAGAGGGGCAGAGCAAGTGCCCCCGCCCACAGCACTTGTATAGAGAAGCACAAGCAGTAACCTGAGAGGCCTGATGAGACCACGCTTCAGGCCTTACAACTTGAGTCAAGTACACAATGAAAACTACCTTCGATTTGATTTCAAATTGGTATTCCAGGAGTGTTAATAAGTTTGACATCACACAGAAGCAGCTGTTAAAGTTTAGATATGAGGTGTCCCCCAGAAACTCATGTGTGACAATGTAAGAAATGACTGTGTTATATGATCAGGGACTGAACTTCTGAAATCATGAGCCAAAATAGACTTTTCCTTCTCTACACTTTTTTTTTTTTTTTTAAAGAGAGTGAGAGAGTGAGTGAGTGAGAGAGAGAGAAAGAGAGAGAGAGAGAGAAAATTTTTTTTTTTTTTTTTTGGTAGATGGACACAACACAATGCCTTTGTTTTTATGTGGTGCTGAGAATCGAACCCAGCTCCGGCCCATGCTAGGCGAGCTCTCTACTGCTGAGCCACAATCCCAGCCCCCTCTACACTGTTCTTATCAGATCTTGGACCACACAATGAAAAAGCTGACTAAAACATCAAGTATACCTATGACCAGACTATTCCCTTAATAAATTAATAGGTTAACATTCTGTTCAATTATTTGGCCATTCCTAAGTTTGGCTAATATAAGTGTATAGAATCTTATGAAACCTGATAAATGGGGCTGGGGTTGTAGCTTAGTGGTTGAGCACTTGCCTTGCACATGTAAGACACTGGGTTCGATCCTCAGCACCACATAAAATAAATAAATAAAACAAAGATATTGTTTCCACCTACAACTAAAATTTAAAAAAAAAAAAAACTGATAAAATTGAAAAAAAAATCAAGTTCCTGAACCTGAACACTGGAGTGTAAGGACAAAACTAACAAATTATTATTATTATTATTATTATTATTATTATTATTATTATTATTATCATACAAAAAGGGTTCACTACATGTCAGGTACTAAGAGTTTCATACTTAATTCCCCAAAATAAGAGTTGGGTGTGATCACCACCACCACCACCAAATGAGGAGAAACAGAAGAGACGGCACAGAGGGGCTAAGTCACCAAGCCTGCTAGGAGCAGGACTGGGATGTGCCAGCCCGAGCCATCAGAACAGGATTCGACATGGGTCTCTGCTTCCACAGGGAGGGGTGATGACTATTTTTCTTTAAGGAGAGTAGGAAACAAATGGCCCAGAGGTCAGCAACCTGCACCCATTGCCTTCCTGGACTGAAGTGGCATGCAATGAAGGGACGCATGCTCAAGCGGGGCAGAGGCCAGGCTGGCTCTGCCTCAGCACTACTGGCCCACATGTCAACCACCTGGGAGAGAGTAGAGGATACATGTCAGCATGTCAGGCTGCATCTTTAACTGAGTTACTTAACAATGCTGAGAACTTAAATTTCCTCAATTCTAAAAGGAAAATAAGCTTGTTTTGAGCATTAAACAAAACACATATAGCAACAAACATGCTGCATGACACAGAAGTAAGTGCCCAGTGGTCTCAGGTCTTGCTCTGCTGCCTCTCCCAGGGGAGCATGGCTGTTCTGAGGCAAGGAACCCACTTCATTCTTTATGCTAGGTCTTTCCTCAAGGCACAAGGCAATGCTCTGCAGGTAACTGTACAGCAAATTTCAGTCAGAACCCCGAAAGCAGACCCAACTCTTCCAGCTGAGGTATCCATTCCAACTGCTAAGAACCCTGGAAAGCAAAATGTTAAATTTGTAGTAAACAGCCATAAAGGCTTGAGGACAGGGCTACCATCCTAATAATGCTGCAGCCAAGCCAGCTATGATTTTTAAACACAAAGGCTGCCTTCGGGAAAAGCAGCACATCTCCCTCCCACAACACTGTCAGCTGTACAAACCACCAAGGACAAAGGATATAAATATTGCCATGTGACAGGTTCTCCAGGCTGAAAGGAAGAAACTGCTCACAGCACAGTATTTTTGAAAGAAAATGTTTTTATTTATTTTTTTATTATTTATTTTTTAGTTTTCAGCAGACACAACATCTTTGTTTGTATGTGGTGCTGAGGATCGAACCCGGGCCGCACGCATGCCAGGCGAGCGCGCTACCGCTTGAGCCACATCCCCAGCCCTTTTTTTTTTTTGAAAGAAATTTTTTTAGAACGGATAATAACTCCCCATAATCAATCCATCAGTACAGTCAGCGTACAATGCTAATCTAGGTAATTTAATTTGAAGGGAAGGAAAAGCAAGCCAGCAATCACCAATGCCACCTTCTTACAGGTAATTCCCCCTAACAAGACATGCATCTCTAGTATATATTTACCTTTGTATAGATTTCTCCCTCAGAAGTGATATCACCAGAAACAGAAACTCTATTTAGGATTAATTTCATTACAACTACAAACAAAATTATTTTATCAGAAAGAAAACAAAAATGCTACATTGTAGAATCACTAAAGAGCCAATATAAATGCCTTACCAACGCCTCACCAACTCATGAGACTGATGATCAATTGGTATTATTTTCCAATTTCCAATTTCCCCAGTAGGGGCTCAGTGAGAAACCTAAACCTTCCCTTGATAAAGCTAACCAGAACCATTAGTTCCACGACAAATGGACCAACCATGCACAATTCACTTCTCTTGCCTGTGTTCGGCACATATTGAAATTCACATCCCTCTCTAGCCTGTAACAAAAGCATTCTAACTTCAAACACCAACATCCCCATTCCAGTTCCCTGTGAGGAAACAAGGGGTGGCAGAACCAACCACTTTCCAGAACATTATCTACTTCTAGAGCTGGTGCCTCCAAAATATATAGCCACTCAGAGGTAGGGCACACGTTCCAAGCCCCCAGTGGATACCTGAAACAAGACTGTACTGAACCCAGTCTATGCTACATACTTTCTATACATACCTATGAACAAGTTTAATCTGTAAATAGGCACAGCAGATTGATAATGATGACAAATACTAAAGCAGAATATGGTGACAAGATTATTAATTGAATTAACTAATTTAAACTAATTTAAATTATTTATAACATACATACATATTTCTGAAATTTTCCATTTAATATTTTTGGACCATGGGTGACCATGGGTAACTGAGACTTTGGAAAGCAAAATTGCACACAGTGGGGGACTGCTGTATGTGCACATATTAAAAAACACAGCTGTGCCCTCAGCACATCCTTGCACACACACTGCTAGTACACAGGACAGTGAAGTGGACAGCAGTGGCTGTTCCTCCTACTTCTGCTAAACCATGATGATCTGAGTGTTGCCAGTTTCCTGTAGAGGGTGGAGGAAGCATTTGAATGGGGGTTGGGGGAAGGTTATATGAACACTTTAAATGTCAGCATTTTGCAAATACTCTTTAAGATGATTTTTGTTTCATAATCTAAAACTTTTGGAAGACAAGCAATACTCCTGTAAGTCTAAGGAAAAAAAGAGGCTTCAGACACCAAGGTTCTTCTCCTCAGGGTCTCCTTGCCAGCGACCTTCCATGCCCCACTCCCAGGGGGAGGAGCACCCACCAACCCCATACTCTTCAAGGGCATTAATTATATGGCCTTGTAATTATCTGACTTCCCCAATACAAAAGCACTTTCTACAAAAATTCAACAAATGTGCTTTATATTGAACTCTCTCTTCAGATAACTACAGGACATAGGTTAAGAATTATGCCTGAACTCAAACCCCAGTTTTACCACAATTCAGTTTAATTTCTCTGAGCCTCAGTTGCCTCTTCTGTAAAATGGGAACAGTAAGAGTGTGGCTTTCATAGGATGCTGTCCGTTACCTTGGTCAGGATGCCCTAGTCTGCAGCCACTTGAGAGCAGCTAAGCAATTGTGCACACTCTGGCCCTGAGACCCACAGAAGAAAAGGTTCACTCAGCACCCGCACACATGCACTTGGTCTTTATAATAAAAATGTCTGTGTTAACCCTTTGCTGTCTAAAACCACAAGCATAAGCTCTGGTACATAGCAGCACACACCTTGGCAACCACTGTGAACCAACCACCATGCTCCCAACGCTTCGATGCTGGTTCACCAAGTCTGAAAGACCATGTTCACTAAATACGGAAGGAAAGGCCATTGGTCAAGTAAAGAGCAGAAGTTTTCTGAACTCAAACACTGACAAGGCATGAGAGGATGTCAGCAGACCTCCCTTTCTATGCAGGCATGCTCACTGACACCCACCCAGTACCCAAACACTTAAACATTTTTTTAAACCCTCGGAAAGCAGCCCACTGTGAAAACCCAGGAGCAAACATTTTTTTAAACACCTCAGTTATAAATGCCAATACTATCTACCCAACAACTATCTGCTCATCTGCTCGTAGCTGCCAAAACTCCATAAGCCATGACTGTCAACTTTTATAGCAAGTCAGATTCCATAGAATCTCGACCCAGGCTCTTGGGAGCATCACAGAGGGCTCAAAGAATGGAGGTCCCCATGGTGCTCTTTGGCTTTCTGTTTTTTGAATAATGAACCACATAAACATCTACGTATATTAAAGGAGACATCAAGCCCACATGATACAAGAGCAGTTACTATATCTTCAATCATAATATTTAAATACAGCATGTATACACACACAGAAATGTACAGATATAGCTCCAGAACCAAATCCATGAGGCATTACTGATTTTTCCATGTGCCCTTCGGAAGTCTGATGAAACCTATGAATATGTTCTTAAAATAAGGATTTTAAATGAATAAAATACAAGAGATTACATGAAAACACAATTATTCAAGTATTTTAAAACCTATTAAGGAATAAGTAGTACTTCATCTACATATCAAAGATCTGGAAATTTTCATACAACTATTATTTTAAGGAAAACATGAGTAATAAACTCATCAGTGAAGAAAACACTAAATTTCACTTAGAAGTTAATTTAAAAAATCTATTGAAAATAAACATGTAGTTCTTTTCTCATCCAAGTTCTGAGACCCTATGAATCTCTCCACAGACCTCAGTTCAGAACTCCTGCAGATACCCCAGCAATGGATATATCACCAACAGGCTGCTGTGCTCCTTCTTGGAAGCTTGTCAGCAGGAAGTCCTGCACTGAATGAAAGCAAAACTCATGTCACACAGCTTCACTAGCTGAGCTCATTGTAACACAGTGGTATTATCTGGGCCTACATTCAAACGATGGGCTATCAATGATCGTATGTTTCCATTAATGAAATGGAATAGGGCAGAATAGAAGATTTCTACTAGGATTGATGCACTCTGCGTAAGCAAACAGCGCAAATACTGTCCCATGAAATTTTATTTCACTGATTCCTTTGTACATGCTATGCCACAAGATAAAACACACTGCTTTTCTTCCCATAGGTCACTATTGATCCAAAGTAAGTTGAAAAAACGGTTTCTCAATCTCACACTATCAACATCTGGGGCTGGACAACTGTGGGGCTGTGCGTGTCTGGCACATGAGCATATCCATGCAGATGTTAAAAAACAAAGCTGGCCTTCACCACACCCATGCATACACACACCCAACAATCGCCATTTGGCCTGCTTCTGTTAAACCACAATCACATTTGAGTACTAACAGACCAAGTTCACAGAACATGGTGGGAAAGGCCATTACTCAAGCAAAGAGCACAAGTTTTCTGGACTAAAACACTGACAAGGGGTGAGAGGACTCGAGCAGTCCTCCCTTTCTATGCATGCTGACACCTGCCCAGTACCCAAACACTTTACATACATTAGTGGCATTAATTACACGATGTTAAATGCTAGTGTCTGGCCTTCATGCATGAGAAGCCAGCACCACTGCCCCACACCTACCCTGGGGCAATAACTAGTCTCCAGACATCTGCACATGGGTCCTGGGGACAATGACATTGATATGAGTGTGGATTCAGAACAAGTCCAGAACCTCTTCAGAATGACATTCTAATTCTGGTTCCTTCGATTGCTCTCCTTCCTATGACCTAATTCCAAACCCACTCACTGTTCTATTTGCTTCTCTTTTCCACATTTGTGTTCTACTCTCCTAGCCTCAAACAGACATAGACTGGCCAGAGAACTCCAGATGTGGGCTGAGCAGCAGAGGACACTAGTTCTGCACACTAAGCTAAAATTAATGCAACTTAAGACTACACCAGCCTTTTGGTGACCACTTCATAGTGTTAATCTACCAGATTGCAGAAAAATTAAAAGTTACATCATTTTCACGTTAATTTACTTGATAACATGTCTCTAGCTTGGTTCTCATCCATTCAACAACAGCCTTTAAGTACAGCTAATCAACTCATTCCTAATTCATTGAGATGTTGTAAAGAACACAATTTAGACATTGTTAGATTCCCTTATAAGGCCCAAATACTCAGTGGCTACTGCACTTCTTCCATCTATATGTATCTGCCTCTCTTGACCTCCTGGCATTTAATGAGCCATGTTGATTCCTATAACTGGGATCACACAGCTGTTTAAACCCAAGAGCTCCTTAGTCTTGCCATAATCCCACTTTGGTAAAGGTCCTACCAAATCACATCTTGCTTCTAAAACTTTTTACTGTGTAATAAACATCATCCTGGAAACTCACACTTAAACAAACACACAGTAAGATATAAAAGTATACTTGCCAGCATACATGAAAATAAGAGACAACTGACTGAGACAAAAGCTCATGAAATAGGTCTTTTTACCCAAATCTGCCTCAAATGTATCAATAAATATATCTGACTGATTACAGCAGAACTCAGCACATAAGACATTAAGACTCCCTTTTCACAAATTAAAGAAAGGTTTTTCTGTTATAGCATTGTTTGCTCTGCAGCCTTAGTTATCTCTTCTTTCAAAAGGAAGACAACACACTCTCTCCTTTCCACGAGAACTGAGACAGGGACACAGCGCAACAGACAGCACCTTTAGACTGCACTTGCTTCTTTGTTCAAAGATAGCCACCCAGTGACCCAGAGTCCTGTCTACGAAACTAACAGGGTGAACCACCCAATTGCCAGCCAAAGCCTCAGCTACCCTAGAGGTAGGTCACCTGAGAGTACATGCTCATGAATGTTGAGCCGCAAATGCACTGTCTTTTGACCCTTCAGATAGGCGATGCAGCTCCCAGGTGAGTACAAGGGAAAAGGCCTGTAAAACCCGACACATTGAAATTAGAAGTCATCCCTAAGAGTTCTAAACTAGCCACTGTGCTTCAGAGAAGGCCTCGGATGGGAAGTGAAATAAAGTGGCACTGACTCCTGTCTAAACACTAAGGTCCGGAATTTGGTGTAGCCTGTTGACTGAGGTAGACTGAAATTCCATGTGCTATTCCAGCTCTGGGAAAAATCAGGCATGGTTGTAAAATTACAATCTATCACCCCAGCGTCTTGAATAAAGTCTGAACTAAGTTGCTACAGTTGTCTCAAAAGCAATGAACATAAAGCAAGGCAGAAGCACTGCTCTAAATTCAGTAAAAAGCTGATGGGCCTGACTGGAGTACAAGAGCAAGTCCAATGCACAGAGATTTGACTCTAGTCACCAATGCAGAATTAGACCCTGGAACTCACACTGCTTTTCCTTAGGTAACATGATCAGACTTACAACTAGTTCTAGAAGATCATATCTTTTGATACATTATTTTAAGAAAGAAAGATTTTTCCAGCATCATTATTTAGTATTCCTGGAAGTAGGGGGTAACATGGCTCATTTCAACAAGTAGTCTGTTCAATTAACTAGATTTCTGATCTACAGATCAAGGGCATGAGAAACAATTCATCATAAGGGTGTGCATTTTCATGACAGTCCAAAAAAGTGATTTATGATTCCATGTCACTTCATATATTTCAGCAAACTGGAATAATGAACTACATCAATGACACTCAATTGCAACATAAAATAAGTTATCCAGGACACAGAAATACAGATGAAGTCAAATTAGACTGAATGAATGTCCTTAAGCAACCTGTTTTCAGAACAAGATTTCTCTTGTGATACAAAACATTTTCATTTAAATTAAGCTTGTAAATTTAAGAAAATACCCAAATAAGAAATTGTGGGGGGTTTTCCCCCTGGAAAGAAACAAGTTAATTTTAAAAGTGGAGAAAAATAATCAAGAAATGCAGTGCAACCCAGAAAAAAAGGAGCTGTAACTATAGAAGGCCAGTCCATTAAGTGCTCGGAAAAGAGTGAAGCCTCATGTCACAAAACCCAAGGTTTGTATGGAAGGAAGTGCTTAGAAGCAGACCTTTAGGGGTGTCTCAAATCAGTGTTAAAAGATGGCTTCCTCATGGATGATGCTGAGATAAGGAGACAGCCCAGGCAAAACCAGATCCATATACCCACTGCACCTCAAGACAGATCCCAAGTGGATAAGAGACACAGGTCAATCAATCCTGCTAACACTTAGGAAGAGGGCAAAAGTTCCTGCCCATGACCCAAAATGCTAAAGCAACTCAAGAAATATTAATAAAACTGACCACAGAAAACTCACATCACCAAACCAAACCAACCCAAACCCACATGAGCTCAGCAAGTCCAGAGGCAAGCACCACAGTGGGAGAAAACATCCAGAGAGGAATGTAGTGTCTCTTATGCACAAAGGGATCCCAAAATTTGAAGAAACGGACACTGCCCAGCAGAAAGATGGGCAAGACCCAAAACACCTACAGCAACTCCTATTAACGGTGAGCATGTCCTTAAATATACAAAAGGATGGACTACCTCACTCACAGCAAAACCACCTTGAAACAGAACAACATTAACAGGGTCATTCTTCAACAATTCAGCTGCAAAACCTCTTCCTTGGGAAGGATGCAGTGCACAAGCACTGATAACACGGCAATGCATGGAAAAATCACACACACACACACACACACACACACACACACACACAGATACAGCAGCCCACTTGTGTGTACTTACCCCAGAGGTATACCAGCAAGAGCAACAGAAGCCTGGACACAATCCAGCGACAGGGCTGGGTGAGCGGATTCTGGTACATCCATGTAGCAGGATAAGATGCTGCTGTTAAAACAGCAAGGAAACTCGCAGATGTGGGAAGGCAGACTATGCAAGACACACAGTCAAGCAAGAACAGAGTTCAGTGGCATGCACCTGAGTCCCTCCTGAGAAGGGGCAGGAAACACCACAAAGAACACTCAAGAACCCACCACTCAAGAACGGACCCACATGCAACACACAAGGTGAGCTCTCCCAAGCACGCTCCATTGAATAGGTATACCTCTGGAACCATGCAAGTATTTTAAATAAGAAAAACTAAGTTTTAATGAAAAACAATCACTGAAAACATACATCAAGTTGAAATGAATGGGTCTAACTGTATCTCAAATTGGTCACATTACTTACTGCATAGGAAAAAAAAAAGATTTTTTTCTAAGTGACTTTATTTTTTTTTTTCTTTCCAAAGAGAGAGCGAGAGGAGAGAAAGAGAGAGAGAGAGAGAATTTTTCTTATATATATATATATATATATATATATATATATTTTTTTTTTTTTTTTTTTTTTTTTTTTTAGTTCTCAGCGGACACAACATCTCCGCCGGTATGTGGTGCTGAGGATCGAACCTGGGCCGCACGCATGCCAGGCGAGCGCACTACCGCTTGAGCCACATCCCCAGCCCCTCTAAGTGACTTTAGAAAACAATTTTTGACTTCACATTCCCAGTGAAGTATTCTAAGGACAAATATCTACAAAGAAATGTTAATCCTCTTTCAAAAGTTCTATTGTTAAGTAGTGATACTGGTATTATTTTATGTAATAACTATGTAACAGAATAATTCCAGAAAGTCATTGTGTGAATATAATGACAAAATTTTCAATATAAGAGAAAAGAGATATAAAATGATAGAAATTAAAAATTCTATAAAGTCAAACTGAAATCTTAGAACATGTATTTTTCTACTCACAAAAAAAAAAAAAAAAAAAAAAGGAAAAACTACCCGCTAGTTCTTCCACGGAACCAGCTTAGAAGCAAAGACAAGCATGTCAAGCACCTGGCTCTCAGCCCTCCCACGACTCTCCACTGAGGACCACGGCTCCAGGGAAGCGTGGCTTCAGGGCTATAGGAGAAAGAGTGAAAGATGAGTTTGGGACATCTGGTTACTCTGGAAAGAAAGCAGCTCTCAAAGACTAAGGGTTCACATCAAAGGAACCTTCAGCCAACCAAAAGGCACAGCTGTCCAAGTGCATGGCAACTGGACACAAGTAAGAGGAAGCCTGAAACGCACTGCATGTAAAAACCCACACAATCGAAACGCTGATAAAGAAAAATGATAACCTGGAAATTAGTTGAAACAACTGAAAATAAGCAACTCAAGAAAAAAAAAGTATTTTCTGCTTTCCTATTTTGGATGGTAAGGAAAACATATTCCTATTTGTTTAAAGAATCTCAACCAACAGGAATGAGATGGACATCATTATCCTGAGTACATGTATGAAGATACCAATGGTGTGAGTCTATTTTGTGCACAACCAGAGAAATGAAAAATTGTGCTCCATTTGTGTACTATGAATCAAAATGCCTTCTGCTATCATGTATAACAAACCAGAACAAATAAATTGATTAATTTTTTAAAAAAGAAACAGAAAATATTTTTAAAAAGAACAAAAAAAACCCAAGAAGCTCAACAAATAAATATGAAAGAAATAATGGAATTATTAAAACTGCCATTCCGCACCCTAAAGGCCTGGGCAAAGGCCACCATAATAGCACCTTCTGGTGAATGCTGGTGAGGAGCTGGACAGGAGAGGGCTCTAGGAACTAGACCTGGGATGCTGCCCCCAGAGACCAGCAGTGCCCACAGAACACATGGAGAAGCTGATCTGAAGGCAGCTGAGCCTCAGTCAGACACCATCACACTGAAAAAGACAAACCACAACCAGAACAGGGAGCTGCTACAGGGAAACTATCCAGCATTCTCCAAACACCTAAGGCACAGCACCACTACCTCGACTGAAGGGGAGCTGCCTTCAGGGAGAGCCTCCTATGGCTCCAATTCAATTAACCGCAAAACAAATTTTTGAGATACAGGGAAATCTGAGCACAGACAGGGAATGCACAATAAAGAGGAATTACGGCTAACTTGGTTGCCCCAAGTATTGAGATGCACACTGAAACAAGGGAGAAATGACATAATGCATCTTAGGATTTGCTTTAAAACAGGTCAGTTAAAAACAACAAAATGATGAACTAAGAATGAAACTTGAAAATTCTAAAGCCTGAATTTCATCTGCTGTAAGATTTCCATATTAAACTGCTTGATGTGGAAAAAAAACCTGTCATAAAGTACAAACTATAATTACATACAAAATAAAATAAATATATTTTCATAAAAATACATATGCTGTAGAAAAACCCAAGGGACTTGATTCCAGAAATATATAATAAATTATTTAACATCACAAAGGGCAGCAATAAATGTGTGGTGGAAAAAGTGAGAAAGTGAGGTGGAGCCCTGGAAATAGCCACTTGCCAGCTTGTGACCCTGGGGAGATAGGTGAGTCCTCCCAAACCTGCTCAGCCATGGAGCGAGAACTACTCCTGCATGTGGTAAAAAAACATGTGATAAAAAAACATGTGATCTAGAGCATACAAAAACAAGGCACCTGCTGATGGGTGTCACACCCTGAGTACGAACTAAAGGTCTGCGTAGAGAACATAAAAGAATAAGCTTTGCAGAAGAAAATAAAATGACCTTTATATAGTCATAATCCTATTGTTGAAATAAAATCTCTAAGAGTTCAAATCACTTCCAATGATTCAATTGATTCTACCAAAAAAAAAAAAAAATACATAAAAGTATGAAATGTCTTGCAGTTCCTGAACTTACCTCAGAATTATGGCAGCCAGAATAAAACACAAGCAGAGGAGATGAGAAAATTGCATGAAGACTCTCCTTTGTGCATATGGAATATTATAAGTTTCTAAATTTGAAGGACAGGTTAATGAACCACACAGATTTTTACACAAACACTGGCCAGCAATCATGTACTTGTATTTACTAACTTCCACATCAAAGTAACATAAATCCTCAAACTCTGGCAACTGCAATCAAAATTTCCATCTATACCTTTTCAGTATACTAAAAATGGATTTCATAGCATTCAGCCAAGTTAAGAAAAAATCTCCATCAATAAAAAATGGGAAAAAGAAAGAAAAGATCTTCAAATCAGTTACCTAAATTGAAAATATCCTCAAATCTGTATTAAAGTACTGCATTAGCAAACAAACACATTTAACATTCAGGCAGCTTTTCACCCTCTGTCTTAAGGCCTTTCACACCCAATTCAAGAGAGGCGCACTCTCCAGGGGCTGGGGCAGAAACAGAAAGAACAACAAGAAACAAAATATTTTTTGAGTAGTGAGTGCAACATGAATGTTACTGCTTTTAGTGGGAATTTCACAAACTAAAACAAGACTCCTCCTCTGGTTCAAGATGATCTCTCCCTGGGTTTCAGGAGCAATCCTGAACTGGGGACCTGGTGCCAAGCAGTCCCTCCCACCTGCCCTTCCTGCTTCACTATTTGCATTACCAAATGACTACCACAGACTGGAATGTCACTTGGTATCAGGACTGAGGAAAACAAAAAAGTGAGCTGCGCAAGTCAGCCTGGCAGCTTTGGAAAGGAGGTCAAGGTGCTGAGGAGCTCAACAGCAGTAATTTAGAGAAGGGAGGGAGGGGCAAAAGGAGACTGATGACACAGCTGACTGCTCAAGGAGGCGCTTCCTTGACACAAATTGCAAAGAGCATTACTGTGAGGAGTCACTCACTCACTTAACTAGAATCTCATCCACTGTTGGAAACCATGCTCAGAAGCCACCTCAGCCCCTAGTCCGGAGACTCTTTCTTCCATGTAGTCACACAGATGCCCCCGGCTAACACAGACACACAGAGGCCAACACAAGTAGATCCTGGAACAGGTCCTTAGGTGATTAATGGCACACAGCACAGGCATGTGTTCAAAGACAGGAGCACAGAAATACAGCAAGTATTAGTCAATTCCATAACGGGAAACCTCAGAATCAGTATTTCTGCTTTTATGTGTAAAGTCACACTATTCATGAAACCTCATTTAAGGACATTTTTAAAGAAAATATTACCATTTCTAGATATAACTGCACCAAAATCAGAAACTACCACAAACATAATTTTCTTCTTCACTTTAAGACAAGGAATGCAGAGTCAACCTAAAGCACCCACAGCAGAGCTGAACTTTTCAGTGGAAACTGCCCTACCTCCACGCAGCATCCAATGATAGGA
Source organism: Urocitellus parryii (assembly GCF_045843805.1). Lineage (NCBI taxonomy): Eukaryota > Metazoa > Chordata > Mammalia > Rodentia > Sciuridae > Urocitellus > Urocitellus parryii. The sequence goes on along the minus strand of NC_135538.1, from coordinate 1,810,985 downwards.
AGCCCAACACAGAGACCTGAATTTCCTTCCTGAAACAAACAAGATGTTCTACTAGAACAAAGAAAGCAAAACAAAGTGAAGGGAAAAGAAAACACAAATAATAATAATGGCACATACAATAAGCACATTCAAGAAATAATCTTCCTCTTGCTCACGTAGATGACTGAGGCTAACACTCAGCCTATGCTAAATGTTGTGCTGAGGGCTTCTGATGCATCGCCTGCTTTAATTTCACAGCACCTAGGAGGCAGGCACTGCTCCAGTTCTGCCTCACAGAAGGAACAGACCTAAGGAAGAGGGAGCAGCTCGACCCCCACACAGCTGCACTAGTGGCCCAGAATTCAGGTCAAAAGCCACACTTTTAACCACCCTGCTACACAGCCTCTTATAAGGCCACTTGATGAGTGGACCTCAGTAACCATTCTCCTACACAACAGACAATATGAAACAAACATGGGATTCACCACACAGCTGAGTTTGAAAAAGAGAAATCTAAATCTACATCACAAAGTACAGGCTTGAAAGTGTATGGGCCAACTCCTGGATAAACAGCACCAAGCACTGGGTAGGGGGCAGGGGGCATCCCTACTAGTCCATGAAGAGGTTTAAGTGAGAGCAATGTAAACAGCTGAGCAGTGAAACTCATCAAACAGCAGGGGAGAAGGCACAAAAAAAAAATAAAATATGCCAACTACACTTAAAAAGTCTCAATCTAAAGAGCAATAGCAAAAGCCATAAATAACAACTTACACCCAATGTATACAATTAGTATTCAAAACATAAGAATTCCCTACAAGTCAATTAGAAAAAGACCAACAGTTCATTGGAAAAGCCTAGACAAAATACATATACAAGCAACTCAAAGTGAAAATCAAAATGACTATAAATATAGTAAAACATGCTCAATCACTGAAATCAGTAATACAGACTTAAGTCATTATTATTTCAAATGCTTCAGCCTATTAGAAATTAGACAGTACTGAAGTTTGAAATGTAAACTGGTATTGCCATCTCAAAGATTAACTTGACAGTACTCAGTAAACTGGAATCCAGGCATTCCACCTCTAGTACTAGACCTAACAGACTTCCATGAGTACAGATGGACACAGGGCAGACAGTCTTGAAATCCACATTAGCCACAGCAGGAAAGTACAAACGACCTAATCATTCCTAGACAGGAGTACAGAGAAGTAAACTGAGTTTATTTGGACAGTGGAATAGCACAGAGCAATCAAAACCATGCACCACATCTACTAACAGGAAGTTCCAGATGCACAGTTTTCCTGGGAGAGGCAGAGGGAAAAGGAAAAAGAAGCCTTCTTCTTCTAATTCAAGTTCTTAAGCTTTCTGAAGCTGATTACCTGAAAGAGTATATATGACAACAATACATCCCGTGTGGCTTTGGGAGTCAAATGAAAACATTGGAGCAACACCTGCCAGTGTGAAATGAGCATTTCAGGGCACACGCCTGGGGAGACCCTGGGCAGAAGCCCAGTTTGTGTGTCTGAGAACTGAAAGAAGACCACATGGCAAAATCCTAGCTAGGCATGCAAGCTGTTGTTAGAGAATTTAACAGTGACCATTACTAACACTCCAGCCCTGAGAAAGGCGGTCCCCAACACAAGAACTCCAAGGAGAACAAACATCTACTAGGAGCTGGTCAGTTACAAAAGACAAAGGCTCTCGGTGTTTGTCCAGTAATTATCAAGGAATGGAAGGGAGGAAGATGGAGCTCACCTACAAAGAGGAAGAAACAAAACCAACACTGCAGGTCAGACTCCAAAGCTGGGCCACAAATCAGCTGCAGGGCAAAGCTCATGTCACAATAATGCTCTGAAATCATATTACATATTTTAAACGCCAACTAATATGATAATGCCAATCTAAAATAAATGTTTTAAAAGAAATCTGCAATTTAGTAGCCAAAGAATTCTCAGAATAGATGTAAACCCTGAGGTCTCCCTCCCTCCCTCCCTCTCTGTCTCTCTCTGCCCTGGGAAAAGAAAAATAATGAGTCTCTGCTCTTGTGGCACTTAGAGTATAGCAGATACATGTGAGGACAGATGGAGGTACACAGATGCCCTGGGATGTTGGTGAGAGGGAAAGTACCATTTCACACAGGGCAGCCCAGAAAGTCTAAGGAAGGGACAGTGGACTGGAGCAACACCTGCCCGGGTGAAACGAGCATTCTCAGGGCACACGCCTGGGGAGACCCTGGGCAGAAGCCCAGTTTACGTGTCTGAGAGCTGAAAGAAGACCACATGGTAAGTGCAGAGCGGGAACAGGAGAAGCAACGTAATAGAGTGTGGGGGGAACACACTGGAGACGGCAGGGCAAGGTATTCTTTGGGTGATACAAAAGCCATCCCCGGGGATTGAGTAGAAAAATGACATGATTTAGCTTAAGATTTAGAAGTATATTTCAGGATGGGAAACAGACTTGGGGCAAAGGTCAAGACCAGAAATAAACAGTAAGATGCCAGGATGTGACAGACAACACAATACAAAGTAAGAGTTTATTGAATAGGCCACATGAGAGATGGGGACAGCTTGGACAAGGGTCAGAAGCCAGAAGCAGAATGTTTAGAAGTGGTTAAATAATAAAACACGGTGGAGGTAGAACCAGCAGTTTGCTGATAGATTAGACAAAGGCAGGAATCTAGAATAAAACCAGGCAGTCAGTGTGCACACAGGAACGTGGAGGAGAGCCTGGAGCAAGAGCCAAGTGGGCTGATGGGGAAACCTTAAGTCTGCAACGCCGGATGCATCTAAAGCCATCCAGACTGCATAGAGCTGGGTGGGGCTGAAGTTCAGAGCAGTGACCAGGCTGAGAACTATAAATCTGCAACACGTTCATGCTTCTTAGAACAAGGATGAAAGGTCCACTCAGGAGGAAGTCTGGAGAAGACAGTGGGCATGGGAGCAAACCCCAGGGACTCCCCCATGTGGCACCGGACAAGAAGACAGCCCTGGAGGTCCAGGGAGACCGGGCCCTGTGGGTTTGATGAACCATGCAGGAGTCCAACAGGAGAGCTGAGAAAGGAGGGCTGGTAGCACAGCACACGCGGGCCCTGACCAGGGTTCTGGTGACGTTAGGATTGACCCACCTCGCACAAAAAGGCAAGTGAAGCCATCCTGAACTGTGGTTTTCACCTTTAAAATTAAACCACTTAAACTGTTAGCAGAGTGAAAACTAATTTTCTCTTTTATCCGTGACAGCTTCACATCAAGTAACCAAATTGGAAAAGCGACAATTGTCTTAACACAGAATCATTTGGCAGAGCCTTGTTTGTACAGTCTCCGTTTTTTTGTTTGTTTGTTTGTTTTAATCTTGACTTTAGTACCATGCAACTCCCTGCAGTGCCATGGATCAGGTTTCAATATTCCACCCAGAAGGTTCTCCAGGTACCAAGAAAACAAAATGTCCTGTTTTTTTTTTCTTTTTAAATACTAAATATCCTTTGTCCATCTATTAGACTGTGTATTTACTATGATATTTGTGGAAATAAACTGAAAATAGTGAATTAGTAGGGCTGAGGATGGGGCTCAGTGGTAGAGTACTCACCTAGCATGCGTGAGGCACTGGCTTCGATTCTCAGCACCACATAAAAAATAATAATAAAATAAAGATATTGTGCCCACCTATAACTAAAAAATAAATATTTAAAAAAAGTGAATTAGCAGGGGTTGGGGTTGTAGCTCAGTGGTAGAGCTCTTGCCTAGCATGTGTGAGACACTGCGTTCAATCCTCAGCACCACATAAAAATAAATAAATAAAGGTATTGTGTCCATTTAAAAATGTCCATAAAAATATTTTTTTAAAACAGCGAATTAGCAGTTTCAAGTCTTTTGATACCTCAGTGGCAGCCTCTAGTGATGGTGGTCCACAATGGGAGCTGAAAGCTTCCCCTCCTAGGGTGTCACAGACTGGGTAAGGGCACCGCTTTTGCACTTCCCAGGTCTGATGCTAGGGCAAACAGAGAGAGAAAAGTAGAGCAATGTAGCTACGGTCAGTATGTAAGACTTTGTAATGATAATAAACAACTGCTACTATATACTATGCTTTCCACTGTTATTTTAGAGTATCTTCCTTCTCCCCCCCGCCTTTTTTTTTTTTTTTTTTTTTTTTTTTTTTGGTGTGTATGTGGGGCATAGGGGAGCTGGGAATGGAACCCAGGGCCTAGTGCTTGCTAGACAACCGTTCTACCACTGAGCTACATCCCCAGCCCTCCTCCTTCCACTTATAAAAAATAAGATTACAGTAAAACTTGACAGCAGTAGTGGCCTCATCTCCCATTTCCTGTGCCCTCTGATCACACACTTTTCTCATGCTGCTCTATTCACCATGGCCTACAGGCAACGGACTACTCTCCTTACACAGATAAGCATGCAGTTGACTTCACCACCCATCTTTGTGTTCATGTAAGCACACTGTCTGATGTTCGTGCCATAAAGCTGCCTAGCATGCACTTCTGAAACGCAGCCCTGTCATGAAGAGGTACACAGCTACATCTACAATCATCAAAGTTCATGGCCTATCTGTGACCTTTTTAAAGCTCATGCTCTGGTTCTGGGAAATTTTTAATTTTATTGTAATATATATGTGTTTGTGAGAAACACACTATGGATATATATGTAGATACACACACACACAAGCACACCCCTGTAGTCCATCTTGTGAAACTTCTTAATATAGAAATGAAAAAAGAAGAAAGAAACACTAAGGTAAAAATAACTTAGTAATTTATAGTTGTACTAAAAAAAATCAAGAGTTTGGTTTTTTTTTTTTTTTTTTTAAAGCAAAGCATCTCAACCAGCCAACATTTAAAGGTCTCAGAAACACCTGTCTATAGCCAAGGCTCCTCTGATGCTCATGGTCTACTGGCAATTTTAATAGATCTGAGCCTGGTTTAAGAAGAAAAGACCACCCAAGCTCTGTTGAATCTCACATCTACCAAATGTAAAAGGGGAAAAATGGTACAAACCATCAACTCTAACTGCAGCTAGGACATTTAGAATTGCAAAACATTAACTGTTCCCTTGGTCTTTTTAGTTCCAATTCAAAAACCCTAAAAATATGGAAACCAACCAATAAAAGGCACTTAATAACAAACATACCATAAAATCAGAGAATCAAAATAACCAACTAGGAAAAAGTATTTGTAAACACAAGATATCGATTTTTTTAAATTTTACAAATTTATAATAAAAGAATATCCAGACAGAAAGGCAACACGGATGGCAAGGACACTGGTGAACGGCTCTCAGCCCAACAAGGAAAAGGCCCCATGAACCTTGAAACCAGTGCTGGGATGACCACAATCCCACCAGGCATGGGAGTAGAAGACAGGTCGACCTTTTAGGTACCAGCGTGAATATCACTTACCCTCAGACACAAACTCCACTCCTAAGGCATGCTGTGTAGAACACACAGGACCCTCGCAGCAGCCTCCTCCCCACTCAGTGTTCTGGAGACGCTGGACCGCTCCTCCACAGTTAGGAAATGTTGAGGAATGCAATATGGGGCAGTTATTAAAAGGTACAAACTGTATTATGTCCATACATACATTTTCTAATTTATGGGATAATTTCTTAAATATAAAACATGTTGCAGGAAAGTATAACTCCTCTGATGCCATTGAAAAAATAGAATTCAAATACACACATGTATTAATTTGAGGGTTCAGAATATAACTGGGGAAGACAAATTCTAAAACTTCCTCATAATGGTACTTCTGAAAAACTAGAATTGGAAGAAAAGAAGGAGACTTTCAAATTCACAGAATCTGTGAAAAAATCACGAACTAATCTTAATCCTCATAAATTTTTGTAAAAACAGGCTCCCCATGTCACTTGTCACAAAACTTGCCTTCAGCCTCCTTTTCAGAAAAACAGGTATGAGCCTCCAGAAAAGCCTGCTCTTATAAGGCGCAGACCTTTGCTCTTCTGGTGGCAGATGACAAAATTCCCCCAGCAGGGACTCCCTAACTATGGCTAAACATGATCCAGGCAGCATTTTCCCAAGGAATATTCCCAACTGATTGCCAGTCTAAAGCTAAACACCAGTCTTGGATTTTGGCACAGGCAGGCAAATCATCGCCTAGATTGCTTGGCCCAGACTCCATGATGTCAGCAAGAAGACATGGACACAGTGGGATGGAACCCAGTGTGTGAAATCCTGGTGAAGGAGAGAAGTAAGACTTCTACCAACTCCCTGGCAGAATGTCCCACCACCTGAGAATGCAATGAAACTTTAAATTTCGCAGTAAGGATGCACAATGTGAAGTCAACAAATGTTAAGTAAGAATACCATCAGGCAAGATCAGAAACTACCTGCCTCCCTGATCTCAGGACAGTGGCCCCACAGTTAACTGTGGGCCTTTTATATTGAAAGAAGGGGCAGAGGACAGGAGCCTAGGATTGCAACCTACCACCAGGAGAAGAGAAAATGGAATCCTCCAACGAGTAATACAGCCTCTATAAAGAGAAGGGCCACCACTAAGATAAAGCCCCCATCCCCCGTGCCCTCAAAGGACCACTGGCTCTGGCAATCAGAATGTCAAAGTGTCCAAGGAGAACAGCTGGAGCAATGAGGTAGGGCCACACTGAGAAGGGCAGGGGTCACTTGAGTCCAGAGCACATGGGAAAGGCTGGAGTGGAAAGGTTTGTTGAATGAATAATGAGATACCATAATGTGGCAGTTACAAGACTTAGCAAAAATACTTCCTAAGAAAACACAACAAAACCTGAATGCCTCTAAAGAGAACAGAAAAGCCCAAAGATGGATGAATGGAGGTGGGAAAGAAAGAAAGGAATGAGGAAAGCAGCAAAGTCCCAGAGCAATAGGATCTCAAACAGAAGCACTGGAGAGAATGCTCTTGAAGTAATAGGATCAGAATGTGTTTCCAGAAACAAAAAAAAGAAAACTGGCAACTCAAAGTGAATGTTATAGTTGATGCATGCTACCAGAGATGCTCAGGGAGGGATATCCAAGGTGCCAAAAAGTGGCACTTCAGGGGTCCTTAAGAAACCTTATGGCAACCGGCCCTCTGTGCTGGGAACCCACACCACTTATGCTACCCACTTTGCTGTCCTGGTTGCCAGACAGATTGTCATGGCATTACTGTGCTGATATTTGAGTAACCTGCATATTAGTTAAAAAGGGCCAAAGCACAAACACTTACCTATGCATTGCATAATTGTCATTTTATGATTAGCTGTTGCTGTTAATCTCTGGGTTTAATTTATAAATTAAACTTCATCATAGGAGTGCACGTACGTGTGTAAAGACAAACAGCATGCTTAAGGTTTGGTACTGCCCTTGGTCTCAGACACCTACTGGGGGCCTTGGAATGGATCCCCTGAAGATAATGGGGACGAGTGTACTTTGAGTGTACTTTACCTCCCACAAAGAAGTTTCTTCCAGGCTGTTCACTAAGTTCTACTATTTCCCATACAAAGAAAAACAGGTCTATCACCAGAGAACTGAGTGTAGGATCTAAAAGGTACAGGAGGCCATTTCCAAACTTGTTCCATATGTCTGAAATTCATCCTTTCTCGTTTGGAAATGACACATATTTTTTCAATCAATAATAAGGCACTATTAATAATAATCAAGGAACTGTCTCTAAAGATTCTACTAAAATTCAAATGTTATCTGGGGAAAAACTGATAATATATAAAATAAATTTCAGGAAATTAACAAAGCCTTAACAGAAAAATCGGGGTCTGCAAAAATCACAACTCAAACAAGTTGTGTTTGCTGTTTACTTTTAGGCCTCGATTAGGCAAGGAGGGATGACCATCAAGGAGGACATCCCTGAAAGAAAGCATAAAGGAGCTGGGAGCCACAGGCCAGAGCTTGTAGGGCTCAGTCTCAGCCAAGGCTGCCAAAATGGGTCTGTCCCTTCCTTCCTTTCCCAAGGCACAGGAAAGCCATCATGAGACCACCACAACTGCCTCCTGTCTTTACTCAGACTCACACTTCTGTTTGCTATGCACAGTAAGAGGTAGCACCACAGCCTGAGTTGGAAAATAAAACAAGGCTCACAGATGTGGCTGCAAAACACAGAATGGCCCAGCTCAAAGTGAGATCAAAGGGAGGGCTGGGGAAAGCCCTCCAGTGAAAAATCACACACACGTGCATACACGCATGAGATGTGCATCCAGATGTTCACGAGCATGCCGGCTAAATAAACAGAAGATAGCTTCCATTACATCATACCTGTGCTTCTTCCTGAAAATCAAGTTCTAAACTATTCTATTAATAAATTATTTTCCTATAAAACTTCCAAACACTACTTTCATTGCAGTAAACTTAAATTTTGGAATTTTATTCATACAATGGTTAACAAAAGGTTCTAGAGTCAGACTATCTGGGTTCAAATAATTGCTGCATGGCTTATGAGCTACATACTGTGGAATAAGTCATTTACACTCCCTGTGCCTAAGACTCTTCATCCAAACTTAAGAACAGCAAAAGTGCCCACTCACAGGGCTGCCTCGAGGCCTGGAGGAGGCAGCTCTGCAACACACTACTGCTGCGGCTGACCTCAGCCATGCAGTGTGCACTCCTTGAACTCAAGTTCTGGAGTGGCTGCCAGAATTACCAAGGTGGGTTCCAAATATCAGCTTATGGACAGACACATGGCTGGTCAAAAATCACGACTCAGTCCTGGCTAAATACGCAAACAATTAACCAGGTGCAACATAGACCTAACACTTTATTCCCCACAAATAACATAAAATCAGGAAAGAAAAACCCAGAAGGCAATGAAGATCTTCTTCAGATGGCAGAATACAGGGTAATTTGTTATCTGTGTATGTGTCAGTACTTTCTACACATTCTAAAATATGCACATTTGTAACAACAGAAAAAAAAAAAACTCTAAATATATGACCTTACTACAGGGAAGGAAATGCACTAACTTTAAGTCCAACCACATTTTCAAGAAATACTTTAAAAAGAGCTACAAAAATAATACCACAAATATATTTAATTTTCTTTCTGATTCACTAATCTTCATTTCACTACTCTTGATATCTCCCAAAATAACTATTTCATGAAGGTAATTAAAAATAATTGTTTATAAACTAAAATCAGCAAGTTTGGCATAAAAATCATGTTAGCTCTACCATGAACTCAACAAGATCACCTTTGCCAAACTTGAATTAAAACCACATTTTTGAACCTTGGAGGCCCTAAACATGAAATGCAGTAAAACCACTGTCCATGGTACTCCTGGCAGGCACCTCCTCTTGAAAAAGCAGGAGCTTAACTGATCTGCAAAGGAATCTTTACAAATCCATATACTCAGCAATCAAGATTCTTTTCCTGTATTTTATTATCCTAATAAATCAAAGGAATATGTTTATTAATGAGCATGTTCCACTAACTGGTTAAAAGCAGCATGTCACCAAAATAACTCAGAAACACTATCTATGATAAGCGAAATGGCAATCTGATAATGTTGAAAATGAACTCACACCAGCCACAATTCCACAACACAGCATACCTGTTACAAAACAAGTCGCCACTGAGTAGAAACAAGTTAATCCTAAGTGCTGTTAACCTTAAATAGAAAGCCACACACTATTTTGAAGTATTAAAATTCCAAATGTGTGTACTGGGTTTTAGAACATAAATATGTCCAAATGTCTCTCAAGTCATAATCTTCAAAGCACAATAAAAACAGAAAAAAAGACATACTCATGTAGCCGATGCTGGTGTAACTCAGAGTCTGTGCTTGGGAGAGGGAGGCTAAGGGCGGGCAAGGGCTGACTGTAGCCCACATTAACAACGTAATCACACTAGACAGAATGCTTGAGCCACCACTGTCGGAAAAGCCCTGTAAGAACTAGAAAATTTTCAGAAGGCATGGCTCCAGTCTAGTGCTTAGCCAACAGCAAACTGCTTCAGCTAGGATGCGGCTAGCATTCCTGGATAACTAAAGTGTAAATATCTGCATTTTATCACTAACTAAAATATAAGTAAAAATTAAGTATTTAAAAATATAGAAAATAAACATAGAATGCATAAAATTAATATGTGAAATCTACACTAAGAGTAAACTCTGTTCACATTTTAAATATGACATCTGTTTATGTTATAGTCCTACTTGAAAATGTTATGAAATAAAGATTTACATTTACTTTAGAATTGTTATGTTTTTAAAAATCATTTGTAAAAGCAACCACTACTAAGTATACTAGGGCAGCAGGTCACAAACTCCAGGGGTTTCCTCGCAGGTTATTTGTGAGGAAGAAGGCCGTTCTTGTCATAACACCTGGACAATGCTGGCCTTTCCCGTGTGCTACACAGATGGCAGGGGGCAAGGAGGATCACTGGAGTGCCTCAGCATGCATGAGTCAAGGCAGCCACATCAGGGTGGCAGGGACGGAGCACAAATGTACTTTCTACTGCTCTGCACCACTTACACTTTAGAAAAAGCTAGTTTTGCTTAAGAATATCTCTGATAAAACAGAAAAAAAGATGGATTTTATTGAACTTTGGAGTACATGCATTCAATGGTCTGTGTGCCCAAGGACGCAAGGAAGCCTTCACTTCTGCGGCAAGCCAGTGCCTGTGACATCTACACTAGGAACTGGATGAGGCACTTTTCATGGAACATTGTTTTCTTGAAAGAATGACTGACAAACTACGGTTACCCAGGTTTGGGAGTTCTTCAGACATTTCCTCAAAAATGAACAAAGCAAGCTTATCCCTCTGAGCATTGCCTGACCAGGCTGCCAATCACGAAGTGTTTAAAAACTTGTCCCAGCACCGCTGAGCTTGAGCGCATCCCTATACTCAAGAGCTTTCTGGTGAGCACATTATGGCACTGTCTGAGGAAACCTGTCAACAATCTGTAGATGTGTGTGACAGTGCATTAGTGTTTTCCAAATGATCAACATAGGATAGAGAAGACCATGCACAGGAAAAACATCCTTTCCAAGCACAAGATAGACACATGGGTTTAGTGTAGCAGAACACAAGGTCTTCAAAAGAATCTTCTAAAGGAGGATTAGTTACAAAATATTTAAGTTCAAACTAGAAACTTTATTTTGACTGATTCTTTCTATGTTCATTACCAGTGACCCTTAAACTTCAAGTTTTTGTCAACAACATAATTAAGGTAAAAAGCAAAACATGATGTAACCTAAGGACTCACCAAAAGCTTGTGTAACATCACACAGTACATACAGAACAGAAGCTCCCACAGCCTGAGTAAACCCCCTGTACAGCACTGTTCTCAGAGCCTACAGCACTCAACATTATTCAGACAAAATGGACATCCACTGCTCTTTAAAAGACGGCCTCCCAACCCATGACTTTATCCTACAGTGCCTGTGAGGCTATGGAATTTAAAAGCTGGAGTATTCTCAAACAGGTTGCTGCTCCTGTCTTCCTCCTATCAAACACACAGCTCTGAATGGCAAGGGGCGCAAATCTCAGGACAATGCTGCCAATAGCAGCACACACCACCACCAGACAGCTCCCGCTGGTTCTAAGGAAACCAGGAAATAGGACAGGAGATCCCCTTGGGAATCACCCCTGAGCCAGGCAAAGGCAGCACACTCAGTGGGCAGTCCCTCAACGTGGCAGAGGTGAACCTCCCCGACTTTCCTTCAGTAGGACCAGCATGGAACATGGAACACAAATATGAGCTGTGATTCTGACCAAAACAAGCCAACTGGACCCCTCCTAAGCAACCAAACACCCAAACAACAATGAGAAAGGAGTGGTCCAAGAACTCCTCAGCTGAAGTCAGGCACTCCCAGGGGTGCGTCAGGAGGTGAGGCGCAGTGTTTCTACTGGACGCTGGCAGAGCCAGACTCAACAGGAACTCGTCCTTATGGTCTGATTCCGCCCTACCAGAAAGGAAGTCAGCTTCAAAAACACAGAAAACAGCTGAATATTCTGTGAAAATGGCTGGTCCCTCTGCCTGGGTCAGTTGGGCCGAGTAAACTTTGGGCAGCTTGAAAGTACAGGAAAGACACAGTTCCAGCAGCTCAGTCCTGTTCACACCTGGAGCCAGTGGAGAAGACCCCAATTTACACTGCTGTCCTGGTGCAAACACCAACAGTCACAGAGCACTCCAAACAGTCCTCCTAACTCCAGTGCAGTGACATCTATTCAACCTGAAAATATAACAATGTGATCAAGTGCAACAAAAATGCTCTTATTTTCTATAATTCCTATAATTTTATTTAATGTTACATTTCACGCAAGCAAAAGGACAGAAATTTTGACTATTTTCCAGCCATAGTAAACCACTCAATTTCAGTTCCTCTAAATGTTTTCATTCCTGAAATGCACTTATGAACATGTACACATGAGACCCCATATTCTGTACTTTGGAATCACTAACACTGGGGAAACTTACCCTGCTTCATGTGTGAGCCGCCTTTCTAGTGCTTATTCTCACTTTGTCAAAGTATGCTCACTCCTTAGATTATAATGTGGTTTGATTAACTACCTGTATCAAAATGAGCAAGTTTTTAGATTTCTACTGTGGCAGAATAAGCCTAACCAGACAACATGAGATAGGGAGACACATGTCCCCTGCCACCTCGCAACCTGTTCAAACCCTCCTGTGAACTCCAAAACACCTGGGACCAATAGGTCCCAGACTTTTGGATTTCAGACTTCTCAAGTTTTTGTAACATTTGCAAGTTACAGACCTCTTAGGGAGGGGACCTGAATCTTTGCATGAACTTCAAATTTTTCTTACACACAGCCTGCAGATAACTGTATACAATATTTTTATTGTGCCTATGTTTTGACTGTAACCTTCACATGAGGTCAGATGTGGAATATTCCAATTGTGGCATCTTGTTGGTGTTAAAATTTTTTTTTATTTGGAGGATTTCAGACTTTGGAGGTTGGGGTATAATTTTGCTAGAAATGTTAAAAAAGATCTGCTCATGAAAAAAGATGGAAGACAGATGTGGTGGCACACACCTGTAATCTTAGACTCAGGAGGCTGAGGCAGAAGAATCCCAAGCTTGAGACCAGCCTGGGTAACTTAGATCAATCCTGTCTCAAAGAAAATAGAAAAAGGGTTGGGTGATATGTGAGGACTAGCATGTGTGAGGCCTGGGTTCAATCCCCACCATAGTAAAAAGCAAAAAAAAAAAGTCCAAATTTGACAAGATGTACACACCTGCAACAACTCCTATAGGTGAGGACCCTGGATGGAAGGCCACCAGTGGCCTGCCTTTCAGGCCTTGCTGGCATGTTAGTGTTAGAACTTGTAGGATGTGGCACTTTGCTCAGCATCTGACTCACAAGCATAAATTTGTCAGAAAATCCTTGGTCCCTGTCCCTGGCATCTCCAGGGTGAACAAGCATATCCCACATACCATTAGCAAGGAAACTAACCTAAGGTAGAAATAATTTTCAACTAATGAGTCAGTTTAGTTTTATGTTCAACAAGGGCTACTTGCATGTCCATTTTATTTATAGTAAAGAAAAATAGGCATATATCAAAATAATTACTATTCATTAGCATTTTCTGACATTACATCAAAGTTCAAGTCTAGCAACACTGTTTATAAACAAATAATCCTATGCCTCCAAAATAGCCACTGCCTAATAATGATGCTTTACATACACAATTGCTCAATTAAATTCCTAATGACATAAATATGACTCTTAAGAATTCTTCTTAAGCTTCCCACTAATTTAGTGATATTGTGCCTATATTTTTCAATATGAAAGGCCACTTCTACTACTCCTGATATGCTGCTACTTCTAGTTATTTAATCACAATAGAAAGTCTATAAAAAGTTTATAGCTACAACATTTACATTCCATTAGGTCAACAAATTGCATAAAATAATTTTTCATTAGCAGAAGGATAGCAAATCGAAACTGATCTAGATGTAGTTTCAACTTAAAGGTATCTAAAAAATAGACAATAGCTGTACCTCAGATACGCATATAAAACTCAGTCCATTATTACAGGAAATAAAGATTTTAAAAGGTTATAACCACTACTGAGGTTCAATTTACAAAAAGAAAGAAAGAAAGAAAAAGAACAGAGATGCCGATGCATACTAAAAACCCATCAGAGGCAACCACCTACTTCATCATACATTAGCCCCCAGAAAAAGGAAACGGGGCTTTCACCAGTGCCAAAGCTTAAAGATACAACTGCCATTATCAAAACAGTTTAGCTGCATGATAAAGCATAGTTAGAACCAAAGTATTAGTCTGGAATGCCGTAGCTTCATTGTGTTATGCAATCAGCTCCTCACCTGAAGACTCCCTGCTCCACCTCTGCTCAACAAACCAAAGTTATTTTTTACATGCATTTTTGAGTAAATATAAATCACCACATTATTTCTCAAGATGAATCAAGGTATTAAATGAAACACACACATCATCTATGAGGGCAGAAAAAAGGCAATGAACTCAATAAACAATAAACAAATGAATATAAAAAATATCTCATGAAGCTAAATGGTCAATTACCTAGCATAGGTTTTGCATGTAGGTGTAACCTTTACAGAAGATGAAGAATAAGATAAGTAAACATGAATCTTTATAGACAAAAGGCAATTTTCTCTAAATTTTTAAAAAGCATTAAGTCCCATGTTTTGTCAGGAATACAAGTACACACAAAGGAAGTCATATTCAGTACTCTTCCACAAATTGTTATTGAGCCCCTACCATGCAACAGACAGAATAACTTTTCAAGAACAAAACTCTGAAGTGTTTGCCTTCAGGTAATGAGGGATGAAGACTCGTTTCTGGCTATCCAGACAACTTTGGTGAGTTAAACCCACAGGAGGATCTAAGGGTGACCAGAGAACCCTATCCCAAGGAAAGCAGGAGGCACTCTGCCTTGGAAAGCACTGGGGACCCCCTAAAGAAGCAAAGGAAGGATAGGAGAGGACTAAAGAGCTTCAGTGAACTCTAATTTTCCACAGTACTCACAACGTTAATTTAGCTAAACACCAATCCCCTGGTGATGAAATGTCCGCACCATCAACCCTCATTTCACAAACACCAACAGAATGAGATTCCCATTTTTGGAAGCTCTCTTTTTACACACAATGTGAATGTTACGGAAAAGCAAGTTTAACCACAATGATTTTAAAATATATCTTAATCCTCTTAAAAAATAAATGTAATCCAAAGAACCATGTTAATTATCTTCCTAAACATAGAAACCTCAGAATTATCATGGTTATCAAAGCTCACCAATCACAGATAATTAAAGCAGTTATAAAATTTGATAAGACACTGATCACTGTACCAAAAAAGGCAAGAAAAAGCAAAAAACTCATGCTCATTGACATTCATAAAAAAATTACCCAACAAAATAAATGCAAGGCTTAAATTTTGTTTGTACAAGTGAACCTCTATAGTGGATTTGTTCAGCATCTACTGAATATCTAGTAAGGACTAATGTGTCATTTATGTTCTTGTAGAAAGCTAAGACATTCAATTTGTAATGGCCAAATAGAGTAAAAATAATCATTAGATGGTAAAAAAAATTCATATACACTCTGATAAGGCAGACTGAAACCACTATCCTTAAAAATACTGGTTTAGAGAATTATTAAGTTACATACACCGCAAAAAAAATAGTTATGTAAAGCTTAACTTCTAAGACAAGAACAAACAGAAAAGCATGCAAAGGTTCTCTACAAAACAGAATAGGAAGTATGAGCTAGCCATACACAATGACAGTGCTCAGAAAAAATAACATGGACTTGTTTTTTGTGGGGGGGTGTATTGGGGACTGAACCCAGGGGCACTTTACCACTGAGCCACATCCCCAGCCCTTTTAACTTTTTATTAAAAAGTTAAGCTTAACTAAGTTGCTGAAGGCTAAATTGCTGAAGGCCTTGCTAAATTGCTGAGGTAGATTTTGAACTCCTGACCCTCCTGCCTCAGCCTCCAAACCACTGGGGTTACAGTTGTGGCCACTGGGCCCAGCAACATGGACATTTGTTAAAAACAATTCACTATATAAGGCTTTCAAATGCGATTTTGAAGAATCTCTTCTAAAAACAGAAAGGTTCAGATTTAAGAGGTGAGGAAACACTAGTATGAAATATTCAATCTTTTTTAAAAAGTCCTTCAATTTTTGCTCTGTAAACACAGCAACTTTTCACCTCCAGAATGACGGAAGAAAGATTTCCAAATGACAAGCCAATTTTATTTTAATAAGTACTCATATCTCTAGGAAAATGAGAATGTTTCAAATTAATACTTAAAAGTAGAATTTCATTAAATTAATTAACTACATTTCTGGCTTGGGATTTTTTTTTTAAATGTCAACTGAATCTAAAAGACAAAGAATAAGTTGCATACTCTAATACCCAACTGAAAAAAAAGATTTTTCCCCCAACTAAACTTGAGAAATCTCTCAAAAAACCAATTAAAAATAGATTAAAACCAAAACCAAAACAAAATGATTATGTACCAAGACAATATTTTACATCCAAATATTCTTATCCTACCACAAAAAAAGAACTCATTATTCCCGAAAAACATAATCCTTAAATTAAATTACTACAAAAGTTGTGCTAGAAGTCTATGAATGAACACTTCACTACACAGTAAATTTGCTTACTAGAAGCTAACTCATAAACTCACCACAGAAGATGAGTTGTGAGTCAGGTATAAGCTAACATCAGTGCTCAGACTGGTAACCTGAACCTAACAGTTTATATCAGCATTGGGACTGAGGATTGTGAGTGGCTCTAACCATCTCAAGGGTGCTCAGAGGCAAAATGAACAGAGGAAGAGCAGCCTCCCACCACAAGCCAATCAGGACCCCAAAACACAGAGTCAAATTTTTCTCAACATTACAAGCTGAGATTTAATGATAAAGAGATTAAATTTCACTAGGACGTTCATATCTACCAAGGGTGTTTTGGTGCCAGAAAGCTAGCAAATAAATATTGTTAGTTTTAAATCACCTACAACAAACCAAAACCAGATGCTATTAAACAAGGTCCTGAACAGGCAGGAATCCAGAGTGTCAGGTCGCGCAGTGGAAGTGTGCACAGCTAACACTCAAGGACATACATTCTAATGGCCCTGTGCCCTCACAGGAGGACCCTCCTGGCCACCTCTGGCTTCCCTGATGGACTGGGCCTCAAACATTTTTTTTGCAAAACCGGGCACAACTCTTTCAGCAGCTCTGCTATAAACAACTGCCAATGCACCAGACCAAGGGTGACTGACTTCCTCCCGCCTGGGAGCCGGGCTGCCTGCCACCCTGCTGCGCCCTGGCCAGCGGCGGGTGCCTTGGCGCCCAGCCAGAGGGGTCAGACACAACTCTGGACGTCAGTCTCTCGCCGGGGTGGGCACTTCACGCTCCAGACCCCCCAAGCGAGTACCAGCCCGTCACGTGCTCTCCAAGTGACCGTAGTCCATGTCCCCACACTCGCAAGACGCCATGAGAAAAACAGAAGGCGGCCAGGACCAAACGTCCAGTGCGGTCGGCATCCCCTGGGGACACGAGACCCACAGAGTGGCCCACCAAGCACGACAGGGCGACCTGGGGCACAAGGGAAAGAGCAGGTGGGGTCCAGGGCACGGGGTTCAGCTATATAGGGGCCCAGGAGCACCAGTGAACCACGGGACACAGGTGGGTGACCAGGTGGGGGAGACAGGTGAGCAGCCAGAAAGCACAGGTGTGTGGCCAGGTGGGGTCCCAAGGACACAGGTGTGTGGTCAGGTAGGGTCCCTGGGGGAGCAGGTGAGGTCCCCAGGGACACAGGAGGGCAGCCAGGAGAAGGCCTGAGGCACGAGGGGCTGGCCAGGTGGGGTCCAGGGCGCACAGGCGAGTGGCTGGGGCTGGTCAGGGGAGGCCTGAGGCACAGGAGAGCAGCCAGGTGGGGACCGGCGGCTCAGGCGACGAGCCGGGGAGGCCGGAAGCAGAGGGGGCGGCCAGGTGCGACCCCGGGGGACTTGGGTGGGGGCGGCCAAGGGCAGGCCCGGAGCACAGGTGGGCGGCCAGAGGGGCCCCGGAGGCCCAGGCGAGCGGCCGGGCAGCCCGGGCACAGGTGGCGCGGCCTGCGGACCCCGCGCGGGACCCGCCCGGGCCGGCGGGGAGGGGGCGCGGGCCGAGGCGGGGCGCGGGGCGGCGCGGGGACGGGGACGGGGACGCGGCGGCAGGGACCCTCCCGCGCCGCCGCGGCGC
The DNA here is from genome assembly GCF_045843805.1 of Urocitellus parryii. Classification (NCBI taxonomy): domain Eukaryota; kingdom Metazoa; phylum Chordata; class Mammalia; order Rodentia; family Sciuridae; genus Urocitellus; species Urocitellus parryii. Next base: position 1,792,816 of record NC_135538.1, on the reverse strand, counting down.
GGCGCCCACCTCGGTCGGCTGGCTGATCTCGAACAGGTCCAGCCGGTTGGCGTTCCAGTGGTGGATGATGTCGGCCAGCTTCCGCCGCTCCTCGTCGCGGCCGCCCGCCGACATGGTGGGCCGCGCTGCTGCCGGGCCCGCGGCCGGCACCCAGGCCGCTGTGCGCCGCGCCCTCCTCCCGGCCCGGCCCGCGTCCGGCCCGCGCCGCCTCAGCCCGCGCCTCAGCCCGGCCGGTGCGCCGCGGCCGCCCCGCCCGCCGCCGCCGTGCGCGCCCGCCGTGCGCGCGCTCGCGCCCCTGCCACGCGCCCGCCGCCCTCCGGGCCGCGCCGCTAGGTGCTGCGGGCCGCGCGGCCGGGCCGTGCGCGCGCCCCAGCAGGTCGGGCGCCGCCCCCGGGGCGGCTGCGGGTGGCGCCGGCGCTGCGGCCGCCCCTCGGGGGCTCGCGGGAAGCCCGGGCGGCGCGGGGCGTGCGTCCGCGGGGCGGCGGCGCGGCCGGGAGCGCGCGGGAGTCCGACGCTCGGGGACGCCGCGCGCGGGCTCGGCGAGCTCGGGACAGGTGTCCTCGGGCCGCCCTGGCCGCGGGGAGGTGGCTGCGCACGGGCCCGCGCCGCGCCTGACAAAGGCGCTCACCTGGGAAACGCCCCCGCCGGCGGGGATGGCGGCGGCGCGCGGCGGAGCCTCGGTCGGTGTCCCTCGCCCCTCCCGACGGGAGGTGGTCCCCCGCCCACCGGCCCTCCGCCGCGGAGGAAGCGGTCCCGCCCGCCCGGCTTTGTCTCGCCGCGGCCCGGCGCCCTGCAGCCGCGCGGCGCGGAGGCCCGCGGGAAGCGCACCTCGCCCGGCGCCGCCCTCGCCCCGCGCCCCGCTGCCCCGCGCCCCGCGCTCCGCTGCCCGCGGACCCGGGTTCCACGGCGGCGAGCGGCACGGCCTGCGGAGCCCGCCGCCAGCCCCGCAGCCCGAGCCGGGCCCCGCCGCCGCACAGGCCGGCTCCAGATGGGGACGGCTTGGCCCAAGTATCGGAACTGGCGGTTCCTGAGGTCCCCAGGACGGGTGGTGGGAAAGTGAGCAGACTGCACGCTTTCTGCCTAAACAAGTAACCCTCCGATGTGGACATGTATGCGTGTGTGTGGACGCGGATGAAGGTGTGAAATGCCCCCTGTGCCGTGCGGGGACACAGGAGGCTCCAAAGCAGTGCTATTTATTATTCTTTGTTATTTATCAAAATCGCCATTTGTATGCTGTAGGAGAGGTACATAGATATCTGACTACGCTCAGTGGAAACCACCCAGCACTAGCTCATTGACAAAGACCTAAAAGCAACTAGAAAGCCACAGATTGCCTGAGATTCTTACACCTCCAAGACTCAGACATGTAGGCCATGACGGTTTCCAGGTGGGCACATGCTCCCGCTAAGTGTCGTTGTCCAAGACACCGTGAAGACATTCTGAACCATATGCTAATTTTGATGTTCACAAAAATGAAAAGATGCGATATCCAACTTCTGTTTTCCGTGCATTGCTGAGTTCTGATATGTTTAAGAATTGTATTTAAATGACGTTCAAGAAATACTACACATAAAAAGCATGAGGGATTTATTATTAACCCTATCTGGAAGAAAAACTGATATTGTAAAGTAAAAGACTGGACTGAAGCTAAACAAAGTTGTACTGCATGAGGGTAAAAGTAGTTTACAACTCTAAGTCGGTTTAAGTTTCCACTCTATATTTAACTCTTGGTTTTCCCTTTTTAAAGTATTAAATTGTTTTTAATTACACTATTAAAAAAGTAAGACCCTGTCAGCACTGATTCATGGGAACAAATACATAAGAACAAACAAGAAAAGATATTGTAAAATATCCACTTATTAAAATGCTTTAAAATGTTTTCTTAAATTATATATATATATATATATATATATATATATATATATATATATATGGCATTATGAAGACCAGGTTCTAACACCAACCAACTGTAATAAACCTTTTCCTGCCTCAGTTTACACAGACTCTAGAATATAAGAAGTACCAGGAAAAAGATTAAAACATCTAAGGAAAATAAATGATACAAACATACCAACAATATTTGATGACCAATAGTTCACTTAATTTTCTAGACACTAATCTCAGTAAGTTAATCAAATTTTTAAATGTTTCAGTCTTAGAATTGCATAAATCATCTTAAGTCCTTTTAATAAATGTATAGCTTCAGAGAATGGTCTTTCCCAGAAAGTGAAAAAAAAAAAGATGTAATAAAAATACAGACAATGGATTTTATAGCCTACGTGTAGTGGCTCTGCATAGAAAGTTAAGCTGGTTAGTTAACCTAGAAAGTTAAATAACTAAGCTCGCCTTGCCTAGCCCATGGGTAGAAGGTCAGTGGGGTGCAGTGAATTTTTTAGACAAGAAGAGAAAAAATATTGTAGAGGACAAGTTTCCATTAAGAATCTACTATGGAGAGGTATATCTTTCAACTCTATTTTCTTCATTATAGTCCCATTTTTCTGGTATTTGGTCAAATTTTAGGTTACCTGACAGAATTTCCAAGAAGCAAGTTTTTACAGAGTAATGATATAAGTGGCTTTTAAAATACAAATTTAATCTTACTTGTTTAAACAAAAATTAATCTTACCAACTCGGAAAGACATCTGAGGTTAAATGTGTTCACTGGCACTTTGTAACCTAAGATGATGCTGGTGAAAATTTTAAAAGCTCCATCTTACAGACATAAGTTTATTTGCTGAAAGGAAATAAACCTCTTTTGTGGGAAGTTATTAAAAGGGAAATTACATCTTGTAAAAATTAGTCACTTACCTTTTAATGTGTTAGAGAATGACTTTGTATTGTTTTTATGCAATATTATGTGACGACGTTAAGTTAAAATGTGCTTGTATTTTTCCTGATAGTCGTTTGTATCAGATTTAAGTGAAATGTGGCCATGAGTCTTCTCCATCTCCTTGCAATCTCCGTTCCAGGTCCTCCTTCACAGAGGTGGCCCTCCTCAGTGGGCCTTTTTGAGGTACCTGCTCCTCTGGAAGTGCTCTCCCCTAACAAAACAGCTCCCTCTGCTACCACATTTCCCATTTAGAAAACTGACCAGCAAAACTATTGCTTCTCTTGATGTCACCACCCAAAATTTCCCTGATCTCTCATAAGGGGAACCTTGATTTCAGCTCCTATCTTTAACTTGATATCTTCTGAAAGTACCTTTTTCCCCTCACTAGTTGTAGGCCCTTGATGTTAAGCACCTGTCTTGACTTGATTCTAGCTCCCACTTCCGAGCACTGAGCCCTGTGCTTGCATATAGCAGGTGCTCAGCAAATTCTTTTGACTGGATGGAAGGCGTGTTCCACAGGGGCCCTAGCACACAGCTCCCGCAGACAATAGACAACTGATGAGTCTTACAGAGCAGAAATCCCATGACTTGGAGGCTTTGAGGGTTTCCATCTCATCCTTCGCCCTTCCTTCTGATAATAAAGGTACAGTCCCAGAGAATGGGCGAGAGAAGAGAGAAGTGTGCTTGCCTTGTCCCTAACAGAGATCTTGGTCTCCTGGACCACCATCCACCTGCCAGCCACAGAAAAGGAATGCAGGAGGCATGATGGGAACGAGCTGTTAAAGGAACCAGCTGGGCTGGGCTTGACTCCCACCCCTGTTCCCACAGCTCTGTCAAACAGAGGGACTAGGGGAAAGATGAGGAGCTATTAATATAGCTGAGACAGGAACAAGCAGTTTGTCTGTACTAGCCATGACTTCTCTGCCTCAGGTCCTCTCCTGCTGCAAAAGGTATGTTTGTATGCACAGTTTGTATGACATTTAATATGTGCCAGTATATAGAATATATGTAATCTTGCCAGGGACTGGTATTTTAGGATACAAACTCCTATTAAATTTTATTTACTAAGAAACATATACCAAATGGAAGGAAAGTATGACTTGAAAATGCTTTACCCCCAGTAAAAATAAGAGAAACAAAAGGAGTTTAGAGTTCCTGAATCCCTGAAAGTGAAATATCCAAGAACTTTCCCCAGGTGAAATCTCTTCTTTATCTGCCACCATCTCTGGAAATAAAAAGTACCAAATTATATGGTTTTACTTGCTTTTGAAAATGCTGTGCAACTTGGAAGCCCTTTTTAAAAGGGCTCTTGACATTTGCAGCAATTCTATGAGAAGTGAAGACGTGGCCTGAGGCCTTCTCTTAAAATGAAGCTCTGAGGCACCCTTCCCACATGTGTGTCTGCTCTAAGTGCACCAAAGGCAGATGGATGACCAAGAGAAAAGAGGCAAGCAGGGTGCAGTGACAGCCCTGTGACCCCAGCAACTGAGGAGGCTGAGAACTTCAAGTTCCAGGCAAGCCTCAGCAACTTAGGCCCACCCTGTCCCAAAATTTAAAAAATAAATAAAATAAAAAGGACTTGGGATGTAGCTCAGAGGTAAAGCACCCTGAATTAAATCCCTAGTATTAAGAGAGAGAGAGAAGATGTGAAATTTTAGGATGCTGGCAGCAACCCAAACTGATGAGTGTTTGGACAGATGTGCCTAGTGATAAGAAGGGCTGAAAGGGAAGCCCTGCTGGACTCTGGGCCAAAGCTGGCATATCCTGTCGAGCTGGGTTTCTTGGTGGTGGGGGGAGGGCTGGAAATGCCCCAAGGGAGAAGAGAAGCTACTGCCCTCTGCAACCTGGAGCTGTGACTCTCAAGTCTCACAAGTCACGGTAAGAGAAGAGAAAATCCTGACACAGCCTTCTGACCAGAAACCGTGCTATGCCAGCCAGAGAACACATGTGATTCCTTCAACTATGACAGCAGGACTGCTCCTAGTGACAGACTTGTTAGCCAGAGAGAAGGGAAGCAAAAAGACAGACTCCCGGTAAGCTGGCAAACCGAGAGCTCCAATGCGCCTGAGTAGCTCAAACGCTAACAGACCATCCAAATCAGGATGAATTCAATTCCAGATAGAATAAAAGCAATGGAGCATTCTGAAAAGAGCTTGAAAATAAATATGTTTAAAACCCTTAAATAAATATATGAAAGAATATCCACGGAGAGGGATAAGAAATTATAAGATGACTGGCAACAGTGAAATTTATTTTAAAGAACCAATTGGAAATCCTAGAAATGACAAAATTTACTAATTGACATCATTTTTAAAATCCAATTTCAGAGGACTGCAGGGAGGGCAGGGAAGCATCATCACTGAGATAATGGCTGGGAATCTTCCAGAGGGGAAGAAACCCCTGAGTCTACAAGTCCACAAAGTTATCAAACACTAGGCATGATGGATGGAAGTAAATCCACGTCTGAGCAAATTGCAGTTCCACTAGAGGGTCAGTTCAGTCAAAGGGGAAACATTAGAAGTTACCTGAAAAAGAAAAAATCCCTGTGAATGAAGGAAAGCAGCCAACAGGATGAGGAACGTAGGAGTGCATGCGTCTCTGGGCTTGGGCTGGGTAGCTGAGCTGAGAAATCCAAGGGCAGGGTGGCCGCTGGCAACTGGCTCACCTCACTTCACCAAGCTCCAAATGCCTGATTCCAGAAAAACCGTTTCCTGATTTTAGCACCACTGTGGAGGTATGAGATGCAGCTCCGTGCAGGCTGCAGAGGACGCGACTAGCAGGGAATGGGGCACTTACATTAGGTGCTGGGTTCAGCTCAGTGACTCCAACAACTGGTTATCAGCAGGACTTTATGGGGAGGATTTTCAATAACTTTTATTATAGAAATCTGCAGTGCCATCATGGGAGAGCAAGCCCTCATACAACCCTTCTCCCTGCCCACTCATCACCTGACTTCACCAGTTAGCACCAGCCTGCTTCACTTATTCTCTCTCCTCTTTCCTTGTCTGGATTATTTCAAAGCAGAACTCAGACTTCACATAACTTTGTCCATAAGTGTGGCAGATGTGTCTTCAGAAGGTAAGGACTCTAAAAATGCATTTTTTCCTAGTATCATTATCTCACCCTGAAGATGAGCAATAATTTCTTAAAGTCATCAAATATCAAGTCAGTGTTCACATTTCCAAAATTTGCCTTGTTTTGTTTTGCAGTACTAGGATGGAACCCAAAGCCTTGGCACATGCCAGTCAAGCACTCTCCCACTGAGCTATATCCCAGCCCTCCAAAGACTATAAACCTACCCATATATCCCCTGGACCCAACCCTCACATGGAGAACCAGTCTCAGGCCTCTAGGTATTTCAAGCCTCCCTAAGTGAGTCTGAGGTTCAGTCAGATTTGAGAATTCCTGGCAGAGCTGCACTTTCCCGTCCTGTGTAACTGTAAGACTGCATCACTTCTCCCACATGACACACCTCTTTCCTCTTAGGTGAGACACTTTCCTTTCTGTCACTGCACCACAGGGAAATCAGCTGCACTCTGGTGCTGGCAGAAGAGGGCACTGGCTTAAGAGGCAGCTCCCGGGTTTGAGGTCCATCTCTGGCACTATTATAGGACAATAAGCAGGTCCTTGTAGCTCTCTGAAATTCACTTTCCTTGGAAAATGAACAACGATGGCATTGTACCTTGACTGCCCTCCTTTCCCAGCTGCCGCAAGGATCAAGTTAAGGGAAGGCACATGAATACATGGAGTGTTCATTGACAAAGAAACACTCCCTTCCAGCGTGGAGCAAGGGCGCCACGCGGGCGGCCCTGAGTTTTCTTCATGGACTCCAACGTGAGGGAAACAGCACAGAGACATTTACACATGCGCATGGAGGAAAAATCATTAAATTTTAACTTTTATGCATATTTTATGTTTAATTATTAACAGGCACTATGTTAGAACTTGTACTTGTTCAGAATATTGCAGCAAACCTCTGAAGTCTTGGAGGGCTTTAAGTCATAGAATACCATGACAACACCGTAGTTTTTTATTATTATTTTGGAAGGGAGGGGTGTGTATTTTGCAATTGTTTTCATTGCAGTAAGTTGTCTATAGTAAATTTGGTATATTAGACCTTGTTACCTTTTTAAATGTATATTCCATGGAGGAGGAAACTTGCACCCACCTAGCCCATCCCCCAAACCAGCCCCCAACATGGCCAGCTGCATTCTAGTTGTCTCGATTGCAAAGGTTTCTGCCAAGCTGCTGTCCCCACCCAACCCTACCTCCTCTGGCATCACACACCTGCCAACTCCTCTCTGCATGCCTAGGTCAGCAACTTGTCTCCTTGTTCCTGGTGCTTCTCCCTCCTTCCTGTTGTGCATACCCAACTGGTCACAGAAACTCTCTATCACAAGATGCTCTGATTGTGTTCTCTCCTGCTCCCTTTCCCTGTACAAACCCTTCCAACCCAACACTACTCTGTCTCTTGGTGTGCTCACCCCAATAGAAGCCTAGCATCAAAGCCAGCTCAACGCAGTTAATTTTTTAGCCTAATTTCCTATGACTCCTGATGTGAACTCCAAGCCCTGTAGCTCTCCTCATCTGCAGGGGCACCACTTGCCAACCTCCCCAGCTTTGCTGCTACTCTCCCTGCACCTGAAGCCCCCTTCTCACATCCACCAGGTAAAATCCTGACCACCTCTGCTGGCTCTCAGGGTTGCTTACTGGCTTGGACTTTCCTTTGCTAAACCCAAAGAATTTTGCCTTCCACCCTGTGAAGTAGGTATGGCCGCATGACTTGTGGTCAGTGAGCAGGTGCAGAATCAGCAGGTCACTTCTGTTGGGAGTGGCGTCCAGTCGTGTCTCCCTTGCTGCCATGAGAAAGGATGTGGTGGTGTAGAGGTGCCAGGGTGCCCAGCGTCCCGGGCTTAGCCAGACCCCACACACAGCTACCCTGAGTAAATTGGGGGGTCTGCATTTTACAGGGTACATAGAAAACATTTGTTGCGGTGAGCCCCTGAAATGTGGGCATTGCTTATTACACTTGGCCTGTTTGGACTCCAGGGCCATTGCCCTAAGGCCCAGCTCAGGTCCTCTGCCAGCTCAGAGCTCCCTGCTAACTGCTGTCAGAGGGCACCCCTTCCACCACATTGGTGACCATGCCCCAGCAGGGTGGAGCCAACGTAGGCCGAGAGGCTCGTGGACCTGCACTGGTCAAGCAGATGCCGACCGTTCAATGGCCAGGTGTCCTCCTGGAACTCAAATTTATCTGAATAACTGGTATGATTTCTCCTTGTGAAAGTCAGACAAACTCTACCCTACAGCAGCTTCTCTGCAGTGCTCCCTGTCCCTAAAGCCTTCAAAACCGGTGTCTTTTATTCTTGGTTAAAAACAAACAAACAAACAAAAAAAAAACCACTTCAAACTTAATTTCAGACAGTAAAGTTTTATTTTTGTGTGATTTGTAGAACAATTATAAGACTATATAAATAAGTATCTCACCTAATATTTCCACCAATGTGTAATCTCCCAGAGTAAGGCACGGTTACAAGTTCCCTCATAAGATAGTTCACGTGGTAGAACATAGCTGTATAGTTGGATTGAATCACTGAAGATCAATACTCTTGTCTTTCTAAAGTGAATTTTTAACCAGAATGTTCACAAGCAAAATCAAATTAAAAGGCAACGAATTATAGGTTGAAATCATAAAATGAAAATTTTAAATTGTTATAATATGTGTACAGTTACTGAATGTATGAAAAGTTTTGGTTCCCAGGTTTTTTGTTTGCTTGTTTAATAAAGATTTACTTGTGTATCAAAGATGAAATTAGTAAATAGACATTTATTGTAAATTAATTCACAGTTTTTTTGCTAAAAGGAGCCAATTTGTTGCCTAGGTACTAAATGTCATGTTTAGGTGCACAGCTAAAGTAATTGTGCTTGCTTACATGGGAACTGTGGCTCCTTCAGGAGAGGGGGGAGCTACAGTGTGGTCAGAATACATTAGCAGTGGTATTAGGTACCATATGGGTTTAATAATTTGAGATTGTAATTTCTTTGAGCAATTGAAGATATCATAGCATCTTTTAAAACATGCATCCGGCAGCCTGGTATGACAGAATTCCACACGAGGCTGGACTTGCCCTTGGATGGAGACTGCAGAAAGCAGCCCTCAGTTCAATATTAAGATGTCTTTTTTCAGAGAAAAGACCCAACTGTTGACTTTTTGTACAGTTGTGAAATAAAGAAGATCACAGCTTAATTTCAGTGTCTAAATACACTACATTAAAAAATGGAATTTCAGGGCTGGGGATGTGGCTCAAGCGGTAGCGCGCTCGCCTGGCATGCGTGCGGCCCGGGTTCGATCCTCAGCACCACATACCAACAGAGATGTTGTGTCCGCCAAGAACTAAAGAATAAATATTAAAAAAATTCTCTCTGTCTCTCTCTCTCTCCTCTCTCACTCTTTCTTAAAAAAAAAAAAAATGGAATTTCAGAAAGAGCTCAAGGGTGCACGCGCAAACACCGGGCAGGGGTGGGCTCAGCTCCGAGTGAGGGAATCACTTACTGAAGACCACTCGTTCCAATGTAGCAAAGCCTGTGGAGATGCTTGTTCAAAGACCAAAGCCAAAATGCAAATGTCTACAGTGTGATAATTTGTTTTAATCATTGGGAAACAATCGTACGGAGTGACAAAGCCTGTGATTCATTCCATCTTTAAAACATACCTTCTAACTATGTTTTGTTTTATCCCATTTTCTACACCACAAATCTACATTCCCCCAACACCTCCTATCCCTGAGATCACTAGACTACAGATTAAAACTGACTTTCTGAGCATTGTAGCAAACTACAACCTCTGGGCCAAACTCAGCCTGCCTCTTGTTTTCATAGGCTTCATAAATGAAGAAAATCAAACTGAGAGGTGAAGTGTGACAAAACATTCATTTTAAAACCTGGATATAAAATAATAGCTAATAAACAAATATGAAGATATAAAAGTCAAAGAGCAGGAAAATATCCCACCATTTGATTTGATTTCACTATCTGCTTGCTTTGTTAAAACCAAAGAGGAACCAGGCACAGTGGTACACACATTAATCCCAGCGCCTTGAGAGGCTGAGGCAGGAGGACTGCAAAGTTTGAGGTCAGTCTGGGCAATTTAGGGAAACCTGTCTCAAAATAAATGAATGAAGGGGCTGGAGATGTAGCTGAGGGGTTTAGTCAGTCCTCAGTACCAAAAACAAGCAAATAAACAAAAACCCACACCAAATACTTCAAAAAGGACATCGTACTTCACCGAGAACAATGACAATTGACCCTAGAGAGAGTGTGTGGTCCCAGTGACATCCTCAAAGATTTCTGCTGGCACACCAGGGGTCCAGTATTTGCAGGTATTCATGACTCACTCAGAATGATCCAGCAACTGTGAAATACATGAATTCCCCTGAAGTCACTTGGAGATTTCATACACAGGCCACTGGGGTGGAGGACTAATCCCTAACAAGGATTGCCTGAAGCAACAAGAATAAAAAAAATACCAGATGTCCGTTCTTAATTTGCAATCGTATTTTCTTAGATGGAAATAGACAATAATTATGAGTTCATTTCTACCTATTTTGGGGAAAGCACCATCGTTAATTACTGAGTATGCTCAGCTGATCCAGGCAGAGGCTCGGAGGGTAACAGGAAGGTCACCACACACAGCGACTTGAAAACAAACGCTGGGGCCAGGCTCACCTGTTCATTCTGCCTTCAGGTAAGAAATGCGGAAAGGTCTTTGGGAGCTTCCTGGATGATGTCACATGGTGGCTCTCCTGGCTGAACTGGCCATAGGCAGTCACCCGAGTTCCCCTTACACGCCCCCTGTTTCGCGTCTCCTGTGGGCTGGACTGCTGCTTCCTTCCCAGGAGGCCAGGCTCACTGTGGCAGTGGGTCGTGATCTCCTGTGAATCCAGCCACACTCCCTTTCTGCATCACTCGTTTCGCTCTTAGTAACTGAGTTATTAAAGTAATTAATGCACATTCTTGACTTTTATAGTGAGCACATAGAAAGAGCACACCCCATAATTGAGCTGCTCGTTTACACCTGTGCGGACCCACCCAGACTGTCAAAACAGCAGCAGCCTACCACGCCCGTGCCAGGAGCCCTGCCCGTCCAGCCCCTCCACTCCCTGGCAGAGCCGAGCACGATCCTGACCTCCGACACCGCAGAGTCACTTGTCTGGCGGGTGAAGTTTATGAAACTAGAATCACAGGATTTTTGTTTGTGTGCCTGTTTGGCTTCCGCTCATGCAGTATGCCCCTGAGGGTCTGTGCAGTGCCCTGGGCCCACTCTGCCCTCGTGCCTGCTGTTGTGAGCACTGGGGCTGTTTCCAGCCTTCTGGTCCGGAAGAGTGCTCTTGTGTGTTCTCTGTGCTGCATGAGCACACACTCAGGTGTGGGATTGTACTTAGGCACACACTTAGCAAACAATGCCAGGTCCCCAAGCACTTGAACCCACTGACATTTCCTTCAGTGCTACTCCAGGGCCTCCGTCGGCCACTGTCCTCAGATGTTCTGGTGGGCATGTCACGGGGTTCTAGATGTATAGTTTTGGGGTCAAATTTATATTTTCCCATGTAGCTGTATGATTTTTCCAAGAAGAATCTGTTGGAGAAGAAAATCCCCCACAGCACGGCCGCCATCACACAGCTGAGTGTCCCATGTGCGTCTGCCCAAACTAACTTTTCTTTTTCTCACTGCTTTAACTCCTCAAGCTTTATAATGACTCTGCCGTCTGGTAGACTAAGTCCTTTGGACCTGCCTTGATTCTTTTGGCCTTCATTCTTCTATGTGAATCTTAGAATTAGCTGGTCAGCACAGAAAATCCTGCTGCAAGTTTTGTTTGGCTGCATTGCATCTGTAGATCAATTTGTAGAGAACCGACATATTTAGAAAACCATTTCTAATCCATGAACATAGTATATTCCTCCAATTTAACTACATCTTCCTAAACTTTTTCTCAGTGGAGTGGCCCAGTTCTGTCCGTATAGTCCTTGTTTAGTGAGCTTTCGCACTGCTGTGATCAAAATATCTGACTGAACACTTTGAGGGGGGGAGTTTATTTGAGACTCAGAGTTTTAGAGCTGATTCCATAGAAGGCTGAGTCTGTTGCTCTGGACCCAAGTGAGGCAGCTCATCATGGGGAAGGGCCCAGGGAGGAAAGCTGCTGGCTCATGACCACCAGGGAGCAGAGAGAATAGGTGGACATAAAAGGGGATACAGGTAAGATGCACCCTTCCAGTGCAACACCAGTGACCTACCTCCTCAAACCACACCCCACCTGCCTGCAGTTACCACCCAGTCCATTCACACTAGCAGGGACTGTGGGTTACAGCTCGTGTAATCCAACCCTTTCCCCTCTGAATACCCCTGCATTAACAGGAGCTTTGGGGGAATACCTCACATCCAAACCATAACAGTAAGGGTGTAGAGTTCTGTCCAAATAGTCCTTGTGCATCTTTTAAGAAATGATTTAATACTAAATCTTTGATATTTTATGTTATTGTAAATATCTGTTTTAATATTTTATTTTCTAAGTGTTACTAATGCATAGACATATGATGGATTTTTAAGACATCCACCTTATGTCTGACAACTTTACTAAGCTCACTTCTTAATTCTAATAATTTTTATCTACATATACAATCCATTTTCTGCAAATAATGATAGCCTTATTACCTCTTTGCCAAGCTTTATAATGTATTGCTCTGATTAGGATGGCCAGTTTAGTGTAGAGTAAGTGTGGTAGTATATAAAATATTCTTGTTTACTTCCTAATCTCAGATGGAAAATCTTCAATAAGTCACTATTTAATGTTTTAAATATTTTTCATACCTTTTTAGAAAATACTTTTGTCATGATCATGGAATACTCTCTATTCCTAGCTTGCTGTGTTTAATTCAATCACAAGTGCATTTAAATCATTTTAAATTTTTCTCTGTCAATTGCATGATTATATCACTTTCCTCTTTTTATAATGTTAATGTGCTAGGACCTAGAATGAGCCCAAAACTTTACCATGTATCATCATTGTTATACAGTGTGACTATTGGTTTGCTGATATCTGTGACATTTTCATTGATATTCAAAGATGAGCCTACTGTTTTTCTTGTTGGGTTTGATGTCACAGTTATGCTGGTCTCAACGCTTGTGAGGGTCCCCCTCTTCTCTCCTTGTAGAATGTGCTTGGGTCTGGGGTTTTGTGTGGCCGGGGTGGCCAGGTCAGAGAGGGAGAGTGTTGCATACGGACACAACTCCTTCAGCAGTTCTGGAGTTGTTCACATCTATTCCTTCCTGGGTCCAAACTGGCAACTTTCCTCTAAGACGGGGTCCAAATCTTCAGATCTATTGGCCTGAAGCCATTCCTAGTGCCATCTTGAAATCCTTCTAATGTTTCAGGAATATGTAGTGATGCCTCTCTCTTTTTATTCCTGATATTGGCTGTTCACGTCTTGAGATTTATTGATTTCAGCTGTCTTTCCAAAGAGCCAAGTCTTAGCTTTATGGGTTTTATCAGTCTTTGACAGACATCATGAGCTATGGAAAGTGAATAATGGAACAAGAATCCAAAGACACTCAAGATCAGAGTGGAAGATATGCCTTGTTGATATTATTTCAGGAAGTTCATCAAGTTTTTTTAGATAATGGCTTTGTTGAGACATAATCCCTATGCCGTAAAATCTACCTTTAAAGGTTTGCAATTAGCAGTATTTTAGTATGTTCACTGAATTTTGCAGCCACCACCATTATCCAATTTCAGAACATTTTCTTCATCCCAGAAAGAATCCTTGCACCCATTAGTAGTCATTTTCCATCCCCCTCCCTCCAGGCCTAGGCAACCACAGCTGACTTTCTGTTCTTACTTTTATGCCTGTTCTGGAAGTCTTATAAAAGGAATCATAAAATAGATGGTCTTTTGTGACTGGCTTCTTTCACTGAGCCTAATCTTTTCAAGGCTCATCCATGTTGTAGAACAGCCCAGTTTTATAATAAAAATAAAATGAGCACAAAAACGCTGTTCTGTGATCAAAACGTGACTGCTATTCTCTAGGACAGCATAGTACGAGACTGAGTTATCCCCACTCAACATGCTTATAGGGTGTTAATGTTTATAGTGACTTTTTTAGATGCAAACTTTCTCATCCTAGTTCCTACTCTGAACATTGCTAGTTTTAGAATGAATATTTCTAAAATGCATGTTTAGCCAAAGGAAAATTGTTTCTAAATTTTTAAGCATAATTTTTCAAATAAGATACATTATTATGATGCAATTATTAAGGTGAACAATTTGGGTTAGAATGGAGTACAACATATCCTGCTTTTCTATCTGGATTAATAATGTAAATCTTCCCAGCTAATCTAAGAAGCTTTAATTTGGAAATATATTATGGCTGAGGTTTTGAAAGGTATCAAGATTCAACTTCAGCCTGGGAGAAAGTATGTTCAATCCCTAAATCCAGGGGAGACATTGCTCTGATTCTCAATGTCTTCCTGGGGCACGCGCAGGTCAAAACTGAGACATGGCACCCTAGGCACTCACAGACCTTTGTGTTGAGCAAGCCTCCAGGACTGCAGACCAGACGCACTGGGTGAGTGACCAAGATCTCAAGGGCATAGCCAACACCTGCCACTCGGTCAGAGGGGTGTCCCTCGTAGCCGTGGCTTCTCAAGGTGGGTAGATTTAGGCAGCAGTACTGTTTCTTTCTACTCCCTCGTCCTTTTAAGACATTTAATTTTAGCAATTTTCTCCTTTAAAAAAAAACGCTCCTATGGTGTATTTTAATATTAAATAGGTAATCAACATGACAATAAATCCATATATTTCAATTGTGGAAATTGTTTTTACACATCTAGAAATAAGCTATAATCTTTAGATTTAGATGTAATTTTTTTTTTTTTTTGAAGAAAAGTGTTTCCTGGTCAGAAATTCCTGAAGAAATTCATATAAACCAATGTCTTAAAATGTTTGCTCAGAAACCCAAATTCACTTTCAGATTGGATTACCAAGTTATCAAGGTTTATAGATGCAATATTATTTGTTTTACAAGAAAATAAAAATCTCACGGTGTGCCCAAACTCAGTGCCCCACACCATGCCTGGGAGGCCTGCTTGGCCTTGCTGTGCCCAGAGCCGATTCCCTTGCGGATTGCTTTCTGGTCTCTTCTTGTGCATTGGAGCCGGGAAGGCTCAGGGTGCAGACTGTGAGGCCGGGGTAGGGGGTGGTGACAGTGACAGATCTGTCACTGGAAGTGCCTAAATGCCGGCGCGCTCCCAGGTGAGTTCAGGCAGTCCAGGGAGAGGCCTTGGTCTACTGATTAACCAAGTGTGGTGCTGCACAGTGCACGGCCAGAAGGATGAGTCCTGGGTCAGGCCCACGCAGTCGGATTCTAATTCTTTAACTGGAGAAACTTTCAAAGGTCAATGGCCTGCTGACTGTTGATACACGTGGGACAATACAAGTGTCCACTGTCAGGACAGAGCTCTCCATGGGTCTCCTGCTTATGGCAGATTTTATAGCAGGCTCTTTCCAGGGCTGCGATAGAACAAGTGACCTTGATGGGGAGAAAACCTCCCTCGAGGGCAAAGGTCAGGTTGGTTTGCAGCCCCTTATGAAAGACTGGCACAGCTATGACACAAACCCACTGCATGTGCAGCAGCCCCTGGACACTGGACCAACCCCATGAAACCTGGCAAGAGGGGTGGCCAAGACGAGCCTGAGGCTCATGCCGCCTCCTGTGCAGGGACGAGGGAGTCCCTGTGCGCCCGCAGGGCCTGAGCCTTCTGCAGCAGCACTGCAGCCCCAGCTGGCCTTGAGCCTGCAGTGGGCAAAGACTTCAGAGGGACTGAGGATGGCACCTTGCCAAGTGGAAGTCCCTCAAAAGTACCCTCCCCTCTGACGCTAGAATTGAAACAAAGCCATGTTTCAGGGCTGGGTGTGGCTCAGTGGTGGAGCACTTGCCTAGCACGCAGGAGGCCAACATCCCCCCAAAAGTCAGTGTTTGTCAACACGGGGGTCAGCTGTGGAGAAGGGGTGGAGGCCACCGGTGGATTCAGAGCATTCATCAGGGTGAGGGCCAAGAGTCCTCCTTTGAGGACTGGCCTCTTGGGAGGGTGTGATAGCTGGTGCATGGGCTGGGGACAGGGACCCAACCAGCCAGCCCAGGTCTTTCTTCCGCATGCTGCCCAACTTCCCAGGCTGGCAGTGGCTTTGTTCCCCTCTGGCTGGCTGGTCAGAGGACCCTCGGGAGCCACCCAGGCTCCAGGACCCTTTCCCTCCCCTGCCCCTTCAGGCCTGAGGCAGTAACAGCTTCCCGTCATGGCTAGTGCCCAGGAGTTCCCTTTAAAATATGATGCAGTGGTTCTACTGAGCTTCACTTCACAAACCATACGAAGTGGCTACTTGAAGGTTCTTCATGGCTCCTGCCACATTCAGGGTGGTGCAGCCGTCACCACGATGGACTCCAGAACACTTTCGTCACCCTGAGAGACCCTGCCTGTTCCAGTCTCTCCCCACTTTCCCACTCCCTCTGGACACAGGGAAGCCCAAGCTACGGTCTGTCCCTGTGATTTGTCTGTCCTGGAATTTTTGTATGGATGGGGTCAGATGATATCCCTCCTCCTCCTGAATACTTTGGCCGCACACACCTGTGTACCTCATCCCTCCTGGGAAACCCTGTTAGAGGTCGCCCTGCTCTGCCAGGTCCTGACTGTGGCAGTGGCACTTGCCACTTAGATGTGGAGGAAAAGGGAATAAGTTGAGGATAAGAACCAGGCTGGGCCGTGTGGCTGGGACCACAGTGGTGGCTGGTGCCATAAACCAGGTAGGAAAAGCAGCCGTGTGGCATTGTGCAACCTGAGCAGACCATATGTGCCTTTGAGGGGTACTAGGTTTAACTCACCTGTAGGGGCAGGGGAGACAGAGAAGACTGCAGGCAGGGGCACCGCTGTGCGCTATGAAGTCAGTCCCCAAGCCAAGCGCAGCACAGAGATGCTCTGGATGTGCCCCAGCTCTTTCTCTGTGCCTCTTGGACATGGTGAGGACAGAGCATCCCCAGAGCTTTAGGAAGGCTCCAAATCCCCGTCCACCTCCCTACCTTCCACCAGCCTCTTTGCTGGCAGGTCCAGAGCATCGTACATGATAATAACTTATCTGTGCAACCTACCCAACTAATCCAGGAGCAGCTGGTCACATGGGCACCCCAAATCCTACTAGGAACACCAGCTAGGAGAGCTCATAAGCCTCGGCTAAGACCCATAAAAGGAGAAGTGCCCTGAGACGGAGCACAGTGGCACCCTGACCCTGTCACGCGGTCACTTGTCACAGCCTAGCTCAGGAAAATTGTCACAGCGATGAGCCTGTCCTCAGGCTTTGGCAGAGCCTGGCTCCCTCTGACCATCAGGCCCCCACACAACCCACTCCCAGCTGGCACTTCAAACTGACACTCTTGAAATGGACACTGCTGTCCGTCCAGCCTCCACCTGGGCAGCTCTGCAGAGCTGGTTCATGAAAGCCCTCATCCGGCCCCTACAGTGACCCCGAGACCCTGTGACTCTGCATTCCCACCTCTGCCTGTGCTCCTGGCACAGCGTCCTGTAACTCTGTGGCTGTCTGAATGCGTTCTTAGTCTTTCTGTGACCTATACATATCATGCTGTGAAGTGTGACGTGTGACTTGAGGTTATAAATATTAGAAGTTAAGATTGGGATAAGAGAACTTGTGTTTTCCGGGCTTGTGACTACCACGTGATCCACGAGTATTCGGTGAACGGCCCTTGCTGAAAGGTGTCGCCTGCGAATTGATTGTTATTGAATACATTGTGACAGTGTGGAAAGAGAAACCTGTTTGGTCTATGTTGATGACCTAGTTCACAGCACAAACTGTAAGCCCACAGCACGTAACAGGTGGAAGAAGAGCTACACCAAATAGGGTGCCGGTCACGAGATACAGAGGATGTGCAGGAGGAGCCTCCTGAGAGTTGAGAGGAAACAGATTTTGTGTCTGGGGGCTCCTGGTAGCCCAAGGGAAGAAAGGTCAAAGGGTCAGAGCCAGAATGGGTCCTGAGGTTCGTCCACTGGAAGCTTCTGGTAACTTCAGCAGGGGCAGGTTCTCGGGGTTGGTTTGTGTCTCTCCAAGGAGTGGTTGGGTAGATTTTACTGCTCTCCTAGTGGGGCCGGGAGCCTAATTTCAGCCATTTACAGTCTGAAAGGGAAGTGGGGCAGCAGGACTGGAGCTGTGGCCTGCCCTGGCGGAGCTGGGGTGAAGGGAGGGCGGGAGAAGGAAGCCGATGGAGAGCAGAGTCAGGCTTTGAAGGGCCCGTGAAGGCCCTGGCCCTGGGACCAGGGCGGAGGGGAGGGCCGGGTGAGAACTGGACTTCCAGTTCTGGCCTTTTTGAAGTGACTTAGGTTAAGGGCGAGAGGCCCAGTCTTAAGGGTTTTGCTTTGTAACTCTCCCTGACCACTGGTAGGCAGGGGCAGAAGAGAGGCGACTTGGAGCCCCGACACAGGCCTCAGGAGTCCTTGACAGGATGGAGCAGTGGGCAGAGTCCTCTGCTGGCCAGCCGCAGCGTCTTCCTTTCCTCTGATTCTACGCTGCCCTTTCTGGTGGCCTTTCCTGATCTGCATGTGAGTTTTTCAAGGACAGTGCCCATACCCGCCTCCTCATGTCTCATGGTCTCTGGTGTGACACGAAGCATGCAGTGGTATCTAATTCATGCTCAGAGTCCGAGCCCTGGATCTGGAGGGGCAGGCCCTTCTGCAGCTGCTCCGTGCCATCTCCATGCCTGCTGGCTTCTTCTTCCTTGTTCCCCTGCTGAGTGGACAGCAAGGGACTCCCAAGTGAGCAGAGGGAGGCACATAGCCCGTGACAGGCAGGTGACACCTTGGTGGCAGTGTGGCCGCTTGACCGTCCCAGGGCCTGTCAATCCTCAGGACTGTCCCCACATGTGCTGCTGAGGGTGCTGTGGCCTCCGCGCCCACCTGTGTGCCGGCTTCACTAGGCTGCAAGGAGGCCGAGCTGGGAGCTGGAGGTGCTGACCATGCACAGGCCAGTACCTGTGTCTGAGGAAAGGGGACTGTCCCCTTGTCTAGAGAGGCCTCCTGGGCAGTGGGGACATCCCAGTGCCTTGTGGGGGATGTCAAGAGAAAAAAGGCCTCATTGGGGGTGAGACGCTGGGGAAGGAGCAGAGCTTGATGAAGCCCATTCCAAAAGCAGCTGGTGATCAACAGTCTCTTCCTGCAGATCCCTCATGGCCTGGTGGGAGAGGGAAGCGGGGAGGTCAGTAACTGTACCCCAGCACGTCAATGCACTTCTGGGAAGGTGACTTGGCAACCGTAAATGCTGGTTTTGTGTTCTGTTTCTGTTTCACTTTGATATAAATATGGAATTTTTAAAAATCATGGAAATTTCACTTAATCTCAGAAA
This sequence comes from Urocitellus parryii, assembly GCF_045843805.1. Classification (NCBI taxonomy): domain Eukaryota; kingdom Metazoa; phylum Chordata; class Mammalia; order Rodentia; family Sciuridae; genus Urocitellus; species Urocitellus parryii. Next base: position 1,773,536 of record NC_135538.1, on the reverse strand, counting down.
TCTTTTCCTCTTTATTAATTAAAATGGTTGTTTCATTGATTTGTTAATCCCATATTTTCCTGGAACTTTCTATTGAGGGAGAAAGGTACCTGTAATGGAGCACTCTGCGTCTTACAAGCCTCTTTGCGTTTCTGTGCCAGTATATCACATGTACCCTTCACATTTCCTGTGACACAACCCTGGCGTCCCTGTTTCTATTTTATACCAGTGGATGGACTCAGGGCCAGGGCACTCGAGCAGCCAGCCAGGCCCAGGAGCACCCAGCAGGAGCAGTGGAGCTGGGCTGGGCCTGCAGAAGTGCAGGAGGGTCCCCTGTGGGGGCCAACAACATGGCTCTCGCCTCACAGCTAGAGAGATCCAGTTGACTGCTCTGTGAGTCTGCGAGCTCTCTCTGGATTGCCATCTAGGAACATTCTGGAATCTCGTCACCAAGTACATGGCACAGAGTGACACAGAGCAGACACCCTCAGAGCCATCACAGCCCCTGCCAGCCTCCTATTGCGTGGCCGAGTGAGCACTAACAAGCCACACAATTGCATTTGAAAACACCAGCCATTTATCACCTTTGGGAGAGTGGGGTGTTTTTCATTTAACATGATGGTAAATAGACAATTTGACAGATATTTTGACATGGTAGAGACTGGCGTTATTCAATAGAAATGTAAGTCACATGGTGATTTGAACTTTTCTTTGGCAACTTTAAAAAGGTAAAAAGAGAATGTGAAATTAATGTTAACAATGTATCATATGCAATCTCATATATCCAAAGCATTAGAGTTCCAGCATATATTTAATATAAAAGTCATGAATGAATTATTATACATTCTTCTTTCTCAATGAAGCCTTGGGAGGGGGTGCCCGATCTGCTCTTCTGGCCCTCCTCCATCCAGACAGCCGCACTGATATCTTCACCGGATCCTTCCTGCCGTTGGCAGCCACCCTTTCAGCCCTGTAATTTTCTCAGAGGAAGGAGACTGCCATCCACCCAGTGTGACTCGGTGCTCTCTGCAGAGGCCTCACTCACATACTCAGCAACTCTCTCACGGATGCTTATCACCACCATGTTGCGGTCACCTGGAAAACAAAGAGCTGCCTCTGGTTTTCAATCAGGGGTGATGTTCTTCAGTCATTTCTGGAAATCTCCAGAATGGCTTACTTGCTCCTGCAGCTTTAATTGCATAACGAGAGTCACGCTCTTTCTCGGGCAGCACCACTGTCACAGTCTGGCTTGGCTTTCCCTTAATAACAAGGAAACCTGCACTGACTTACACAAGCTTAGTAAGCGTTCTCTTTCTGGATTCCTGACCTCGCATAAGCACTTGCCCACAGTTGTGGACCTGCACTGTGATTCGTCCAGACCCTGGGAATGGTCATTGGGGCTCCCTAAAGCCTCACACCTGGCTGAACGTAACTCCCTGGCTGGCCAGCATCTTGGGCCTGCTGGTTTCCTTGGTAACAGCATCCTAGGCCTTGGGAGAGGGCAGTGGGAAAGTTACTTAAGGAACTGTGAATCAGAAGCATGGTCTCATGCTGAGGAGGGTCTCTGGGATGTGGACCATGGACCACACGTGAACAGGAGGGCCCGGAGCAGAACAGCACAAAGCCGGAGGCCTGGACCTGGTGCCTGGACCCAGGACCCACTCCAGCATCCCTATCTTTCCACCTTTGGGCAGCTTTTGGTGTGGCACCGGGATGATGCTGCTAGAGGGCAGGGTTGGGTGGAACCGCAGAGCAGGAAGCTGGCCAGGGAGTGTCTGATGTGCCCCTTCCTTTCCCTCTTTCCCTCCTCCCCTCTTTCCAAGATGGTAGTTACTATTCAACACTTGGTTTTCTTAACTAACAAGGTTGGTTTTCTTTAATCCCCTAAAGAGTGTTTTCTTGAACTGAAGCTAATGGTCTGGTAGAACCCTCCAGAGGAGGAAAGCCGCGCTTCCCGCCAGCAGCCCCGGTTTTCTCAGCGGTGCCCGGGGTGGGGCGTACAGGGGTGGAGGAGACCCACCTTCCCTCCCCAGCTGGAAGGCAGTGGCTTTGTGGGTGAACCCCTACCTCGTGTATCAAAATACTGCCCTAGAACTCTTCCTGCTGATGAAAACAAAGCAAAGCCTGCAGTTGGCCGGGCGGAGTCAGCTCTCAGACCCAGGCGGAAGCCGGACTGCAAGGCCTGACCTCAGCAGGTGCTGGCGGGTCTCAGTTGAAGGGAGTCTCCCTGCCTGCTGCCTGGGCTCAGGGCTGTATAGGAAGCCGAGGTATGAGGATGCTCTCTGTCCGTCTTTGTCTCCTTTCCTCCTCCCACTTCCTTCTTCTCTTTCCTCAAAAACTCCAATGCAAAAACATTCGCATGCTTTCCCCACCACAAAGCTTCCCCACAGGTGGGGCTCGGCCCGTGCCAGTGATGGGCTCTGTTCCTCAAAGCCACATTCTCTCTCTTTCCTATTATCTACCTATATATATATCATCATCTCCATCTCCCTACTATATGTCTATTAGCTACCATCTATATCTACCATGGACGACTTATATCTACTTTCTATCATCTACTACCTCTATCTACCATCTATATGTGTATTATTCATTATCTATCTGTCTACCTATGCCATCTTTCCATCATCTCTCTGCCATCTATCCATCATCTGTCTTCTATCAGTCATCTATAACAGGTGATTGTCCAACTGTTCAGCTCTGATTCTGCAGGTCTGGGCAGTGCCCATCAACCAACCCACGAATAACACTATTGGCCAGGTGCTGTAAGCAATGCCAAGTGGCAGGAGGAAGCCACCTGCAGGGCCTGAATGTCTCCACCCCCTTAGGCAGGGCTGTTGCATAACACCTGGGCAGGTCCCACACACCTGAGTGCTTTCCAGGTCGCCCTGTGGGGCCTCTGCACCTGCAGGACAGGTTTTCTAGGGAGCCAAATGCACCCACCCCCGCAGAGGCCATGGCCACAGAGGGCTCAGCTGAGCAGTCCTCCCTTGTGCACCAAATGTGCTCTGGATGCTGAACAGAAGGTGCAGGTGGAGAGTTTCCTTCACAGGGTCCCTGTGGGACACTGGCTGTGTTAATAGGACTAGTGAGAAGCTATCACAGGCCAACTGCATGCCTATGAGGGGAGCCCAAAGGCAGAAGAAGAAAGTCTGTGACTCCTGCCCCCTGGAACTTCCACCCCAGGGAAGGAAATGGGAATTAAAATAAAATTAAATACAAAGTTCCACCTTGTAAAATACACACTGTAATATTAGTATGTGCAATGGAGGAAATGCAAAGGGTGAGGTGACTGAGGACAGCCGTATCCACCAAAATGAAGAGTGTATTTCTCGGGAGCTGGCAGAAAGTAGACGGTTTTCCAGTGAGGCCCGTGGGTCAACCTGCAGGAGAGGACAAGACTTCACAGGGCTTCAGAACTGCTTTCTGCAGTGCAGATGGGAGACACCTACCAGGGTCAGGGCGAGGAGACTGGCCTGCAGTGGGACCCTGGACTCTGGACGGAAGCCTGGCAGCTCTGCTGCCTGCTACACCAGACACAGGGGACACCGTGGACATGTTCTCAGTACAGTGACTGCCCTGAGGGAACACAGCACAGACACAGTGCAGTTATACCCTGTCTGTCTTAACACTGAGGCCTGCTTTGTGGCCTGTTCTACAACTGTGGTCCAGTGGTTCTGGCGGTCAGTGGCGAGCCTGTGTGTCTAGGTATTGACTCTTGGCAGAGAAATGGCAAGTCGCCTGATATTTCCAGAAAGAAACAGGAAGTGCATAGCCAAGCTAGATCAGCCCTAGACCACTGCAGAAATATAGCGTGTGCCCCACACTTAAGCAAGACAGTCCTCAAAACCATGCTGAGTTTTTTTTTCTTTTTTCTTTTTTTTTAAGAGAGAGAATTTTTTAATACTTATTTTTTAGTTTTCAGTAGACACAACATCTTTATTTGTATGTGGTGCTGAGGATCGAACCCAGAGCTGTGCATGCCAGGTGAGCGTGCTTCCACTTGAGCCACATCTCCAGCCCCCATGCTGAGGTTTTAAGTTACATGTCTGAGTCCACTTTGGTTGCTATAGCACAGTGCCACAGACCACATGGCTTAAAAATAAAAGACATTTATTCCTTGCGGTACTATAGGCTCAGGCTAAGGTGCTGGCATCTGGTGAGGACTTCACACTGTGTCAAAGGTGCAGGAGAACATCAGAGGCCAAGAGGGGGTGAGCCTACAGGTCTCCTTTTCCTCTTATAATGCCACTGACACCATCTCGGGGCCACCCTCAGGACTCATTAATGCCATCACCCCCCAAAGGCCCTCCCTCCAAACATGAGCCATGTGTGAGCTTGGGGTTGTTCCCCTCACTTGAATTTGGGGCTACATAATTAAACTATAGCAGCAAGCAAGGGACGCTTTGAAAAAGACGTATTGATTGTCTTTCGGGAGCTCGATGCTGTGAAACAGTCCTGCTGGTCAGGGAAACGCCACCTTATCCTCACATGGAACGCAGGTCCACGCAGGCCCGCACAGCTGTCAACGTGACTTTGACCCCTGGTGGACACAGCGTCCTCTCACACTCGCAGCCCACCCTCCCAGGCACCTGGGGTGAGCACGGCCACATCACGCCTTGGAGATTCCTGCTCCGTTTCCCAAGGCCTTGGCGGAAGTCTCTGCACCTGGTTGCTAAGATACCTTCTTGAGCTTCAAGCACTGTGCTGACAGGTTTCCAAAGGGACAAAGGAAAACAGTCCTCCTTGGTCCCCCACTACCCCCACATGCCTGCAAGTGTGAGGAAGAGGAGGGAGGAAGAGGTCAGGCTGGGCTCCCACACCTGCACTCCTCCCATGGCCTGGCCCTGAGCCCTGGGACCTGTGCCTAGTTCCTGGACCAGAGGTGGACAAGGACATGGCTCATTGCCCTTAAGGACTCACAGTGGGCACTGCCCCTGCCCAGCCCAGCCCACAGTGTTCAGGGGCAGGGGCTTTTCTGATATTGCCAGGCAGGGACTGAGGATGAACCTTGATTCCTTCTTGCAATGTTTGTTTTCAAAGGATCCAAAGAACATAGGTCACACTGATATCTTTGCTGGCCTTGAGCACCAGCCACACCTGGAAGAGATGGGTGGCGCAGTGTTTGTAGCAAATACTCAGTGTCCAGGGGTAGCCAGTCTGCTCCTAGCAGCGTGTGATGGGAGTGGCCAACAGCAACCCAGCACCACCTGGTGCCTCCCTGACGGGACGGAGCAGCACTTGTCTCAGCGGGTTTGTTGTCTTGGCAACATAGAAGGCGCCACCGGCGTGCTCTGCCTGCCACCGTCGCGTGGCATGCCCACCTCGCTGCACGGGCTCACACACAGAGGCCAGGCTGCCTGGGCCCAGGCTGGGGCAAGAATTTTCTGAATGTTCAACCCACGCCTTCTTTCTCATTAATGGGTTCAATCTTTACTTTTTATGGAAATAAAATATACATACAGAAAGGTGTCCTAAACTGTCGGCTCGTGAACTCTTACCAACTGCACTCCTCACGGAGGGGAGCCCACGATGAAAGCAAACCGTGGCAGGCAGCCCCAGCAGTCTCCTTCCCAGGCCCGGAGCTCAGAAAGCAGGTCTCTCAGTCTCATGCTGAAGGCAGAAATGGGTTTGACTTCTTTTGCACCTTGTTGTGTGTTTTTTGCATTATTACGTGATCATAAAATGCTCTGAAGATGCTACTTTGCGCTTGCTCCCAAGTGGAGATAAGATGGGGTCTGCCACCAGGGGAGTCCTGTTGTTCCTGGAAGAACCAGGAGAACCAGTGCACCTACCGTTCTGGGACACATGGTCCCTGGGCGGGGTGGGGGTGGGGTGGCAGGTCAAAGTGACTTCAGGAGTAGCCTTGCCAAGAAACTGCTCTGGGAGCTGGGGGGAGCGCAGTCTCACCCTAACTTCGGCAGAACCAAGTTGGCATCTATCAAAACAACCATTTCAAGGGGAATTAAAGGCCATGCATAGTCCCAGCCTGGTTAAGCCATTTTGTCCCATCTTCCAGATGAGGACCACCTATAAGAACTTAAATATAGTACCTGATATATAATTACATAATTATTCATAATTACATTAGTATATTATAATTTTGTTTAGAATAATATCAATTAATATTAGCATAATGATGCATAAACTCTGGATTATGAATTCCAACCTAGTTTAATGCACCTGTGCCAATTTTGCTAAATAGTCCAAGAATTAAAACCTTGGGACTTATTGGTTTGAGACTGGGGTAATGCCTGCCCTTGGGAACCCCTGGCTGAGCTGTGTTGATCAGGGGACAAGGGTCGTCAGCAAGTCCCTGAGGATGGGCCAGGTCCTTCTCATCTTTCCTGGATTCCAGGAGCTGGGCACCGTCCCCGGGGCCCTCTTGGGTGGTCCTGGGGCGCGACATAAGTTGGAGTGCAGAGGTGCTGAGCCCCACCCCTTCCTCCCTCCTCCTCAGTACTCTGTCAGTGGATGGACGTGATGGTTAGCTGGAGGTGCCACCAGTTTGTCCCTGCACGAAACTTTTCTCCCAGCTCCCCTGCTCAGTTCTCAGGAAGGGTGCCAGAAAGAGCCAGAGACAGAGGGCACACGAGTAAATCTGAGAGCCAATAACCCTCGAGCCATTCGTAGTGCAATCCCTCGCTCAGTGTAGTGCAGTCTCCTCCAGCATGGGCGAGGCGACTTCCTGTGGTTTACCTGAAGCCCGGCTTGGCTCTCGCAGGTGTAGGGTCAAGTGCGTGGCTTTTGTGATTCTAAGTCTTTGCTGTGCCAGGTTGGACCCAGGGCTGCTCTACCACTGAGCTGCATCTCAGCCCTTTTTACTTTTTGTTTTGAGGCAGGGCCTCGATAAATTTCCCATGCTGTCCTTGAATTTGCCATCCTCCTGTCTCAGCCGCCCGAGCTGCTGGGATCACAGGTGGGTGGCAGCCAAGGGGCAGGTTGGAGAGAAGGTCAGGTCTTCATGATTTGACTCAATTTTTCTTAAGAGGGGATCAAGGAAACCTTGGTTCTCTCATGTGAAATATGTAACCAGCTGCAATCACCGCAGGCTAGAGGTGCCCGGGAGAGATGGAGACCCTTGCAGAGCAAGTAAGAGTTTAGGAGAAGGGTCCTTTGTTCTCTCAGGTGGCCTGGCAGATGAACTGGCCTTAGATGGATCCCTGGAGGAGGACAGAGGTCCTGGGTCTTTAGTAAGAGAAGGCTAGATGAAGAGGAGGAGGATTGGTGGGCGTTGGTGGGAGGAAAAAGGCAGTGGGAGAGGGTGGGGGCAGGGGGAGGGTGGGGGCAGTAGGGGCAGGTGGGGGAGGGGGCAGGTGGGGGAGGGGAGCAGGTGGGGGAGGGGAGCAGGTGGTATGGGAGTCGATGGGGAAGCGTGGGGAGGGGAGAGTAGGTGGAGGAGGACAGGTGGAAGGGGCATGGTGCAGGGAGAGTGGGCAAGTCGGAGGTGATGCCTACGTCTTTCCTGAGCTGGGAGCAGGACAGCTGTGTGGCTGGTTCCAGCAGTGACACTGCAGAAAGCTCTGCAGGGCTGGAGATTGGGTGGCACCAGCGCCCAGGCTCCTGTGTCGAAGCACCATGCTCCGGGCGGCTTAAGCAACATAAATTCATTTCTAACAGTTCTGGAGGACAGAAGTCCAAGAGCCAGGCCAGTGTGGTGGGCATCCCTCTGGGGCCTCCTCCTGCCATGGCCTGAGTCTCTCCACACCCTCACGGGGCCTCTCCTCTGTGCACGCAGGGGCCAGCGAGCTCCTCCAAGGCACTGAGCATGTGGGACACGGCCCCACCCTCACGGAGTCCCGTGGCCTCAAGCACCTGCTTACAGGTCCCCCCAGTCACTCCGGTTAGGGCTTCCACGTGAGCCTTTCTTGGCAGGGGATGGAGGGACAAGTGCGTCCACAGCAACTATGAAGTAGAAACTTCTGACTTAGTCCTGAAACAGAGGAGCGCTGTAAGGTGTGTGAAGCCCTGTGTCTCACTACCGCCAGGGACCTAGTGACACCTAGTTGGAAAGACAAGAGTGGAAGAAACAGAACAGCAAGGCCAAGCAGCAGAAGAGCCACCAAAGCCTCTGGTGCCCCGGAGCAGAATTATATTAAAATGTTCATATTTCAAAATTTGGAGGCATCAATCTAGAACATAAGCAATAAGCCCTTTTATAAAACTCACTTTCTTTTATTCACTTACATCTAAATACTATTCAACTTTAAAAAATAACATTGAATTTCCCTTAAACCCTATAGTTCAGATGTTTTATCGGACTCTGGGGGCTTTGCTCCCGTTGCTTGGCCCAGTGAGGCTTGGTAGCCCAGCTCGAGCAGGGCCATGGGTGAGTGGGCGCACACGGTCATCTGGGGAGGAGGCAGTCCTGCCATCACCGCGGTTGCCTGGCTGCGACCTCATAGTTTTGAGTAGACAGGGCTCAGCAGTGTGCCGAGGTCCCCTCATTGGTGCCTAAGGACTCACTCAGCATCCCTCGGCGCCACCAAGGCGCTAATGCTAATTCAGACTGTCCAGGCCTGGATTCTGAAGCCAGTGCTGTGCCTGCTGCTCATTTTCTTAAGGCTCTTTCCTTTTGAAATCCTCTCACAAATGAGCCCACCTCTCCCTCACTTGCCACTGAATTCTAACCCAGAGTGACAGAGGCTCTGCCCCAGCTGGGTGCACACAGCAGGGGCCCCGCTCCCGGAACACAGGCAGAACAACCGCTCATGCCCAGCACAGCATTCCCTGGTCAGGTCAGGAGGCCCCAGTCCAGCCCGGCTGCTCCCAGTGGTCGGGGGCTCGACGACTGGTGGAGAGTGGGATAACCCCAGGCCACGAGGCCTCAGAGCGTGGGCTTCCTGCTTGGGTCGCACACTCTGCCAGCACAGAACACTGGCTTTCTCCAAATCTATGGCTTACGAGAACTCAGAAAGAAAAAGACAGAAAAGGTCAAGTAAAATAGACGATGGCCGCAAGCACACGGCTTCTGAGAGCTCCAAGTGTTGGACTGTGAGCCTGCGGCCTCCTACGGGCCCAGAACCTGCCTGGGGCCTGTTCCTCCGAAGGACAGCTGCAGACTATCAGGTCCAGCATCAAAGGCCTGGAGGGTGTCCTGTGAATCCAGGTTGATTTCCTCATTCCAAGCACATGGTTTTAGGCAGCTTAAATGGAAAATGGTATAATAGGATCAAATTAAATTTCATTAAAAGATAAAGGAACAATAGAATCTCATTAAATTCTGCCTGAGTGACCCCTTGGTTAGATGTCAAACATGTCCTGTGAACAGCCACAGCACACCAGCCACTCTGGGGGGCTGGGCAGGGGAGGCCCATCCTTCCCTGGAGGCTTTTGCCCCAGGGGGGAGCCTGCCTGCACTGGAGCTGATACAGTGGAGGTGCGCATGTGCAGAGCAATGCAAGTTACCCTAATGGATCCCAGCAAAGTAGTACCAACTTGTAAATTCGGTCTTGTTTTTTGTGTGTTTTGAAGACTTGGGTTTATTTTTAACATCGTGCAGTTAATTCCACCATCTAGGGTGAAACATGGTTAATTCTTTGTGGATTTTGTCTCAATTTACTTTTTCTGTGCCATAGAATTGGGATAATGCAGCACATTGGCAGTTCTTGGTGGCGCTCAGCCCTCCCTTGTTGGGGGTTCTCGTCTGATTTCTTAGTTAAACAGATGTGAACTCCTCCTAGGGACCCATGAATGAGGCTCTGTCTGAGATAACCTTTGAGCAACTGGTGTGCGCCGAGCAGCAGCTCTGATGAGGAGATTGTTTTCCAGAGGAGCCCACACGGCGTCCTCTGTGTCAACGTGCCCACTGCAGAAGACGTGGGAGGTGCTGTGCAATTATTTTGCAAACAAAATATTTATTTCAAGGTTTTACTTATGAGCAAGGTCTCAAATTAGTTGCAAGAGTGGGGAAAAGATGGGGGCAGCTATAAATTTTGAGAATCAGTTTCAAAGCAGTACATTATTTTAAGGAGGATTGCTTTAGCTGCGGACTGAAGCTCCTTCTGATGAGAATCATGAATGATCTCTATGCATCGGCCCTGCCCGAGGCCTACAGAGGGCTGTGGTCTTGGTGAGGGCGTCTTCCATGGCCCCTGATGCAGTCATACTCCAAGAGGGGTCCAGTTGTTGCTGAAGGTGACCTGGAGCCAGCACATGGGCCAGGGGTGAGGGAATTACCTGAGTTTCTGCCAAATCCTCCCTTGTTGTTACCAAGGGACAGGAATCCTCCCTCCCTGCCTCCCTCCCTCCCTCTATCCCTCCTCCCTCCGCCCTCCTCCCTCCTTTTCTTTCCTAGGTCTACTGAGAGGATTTGCCTTTCATCAGCTCTAGATTAACTTGGCAAGCCTCGCTGGGGACCTGTGAGGCAGCCTATACAGACGCTGGAAACTGGTGGGGAGTTGGGAAATCAGCCTGAGGTGTCTGATCGTATCACCTAGTGAGAAATTAAACTGCAGTTAGTGTTTCTGAACATTCAGACATGAAGCATTAACAATGCCTGTTAGAAGAACATCAGAAGCTCTCAGGACAGGGCTGGTGCAGGGCCAGCTTCAGAGACCAGAGTCCAGGCCGAGTGAGCCGCGAGTGAGGCTGTCTGCATAGCACTCTGAAGTCCAAGCCTGCTGTGTGGACACAATGGCCAGGTGGTACAGAAAACACCAGGTGGGTAGCTCAGGAGCTCTCCCAGCTCAGGCTAATTTGGGAATAGTCTCATCACAATGTGTGGGTCAAGCAGCTTTTATGCGAACCTCTGGATTTCCTACAAGATTTGATGCTTATTCCCCATTAGCTACTTTAAAAAGGTAAGTTTAACTTTTACCTGCATAACACTCCCCTTCCTGGCCAGCATTAACATTAAAAAATACACTATATATGAACTCTTTGTTGCAATTCTGCAACCCAGAGAAAAGTTACTACAAACATTTAAAAGAATTGTTTCTTATAAAAGGGCAAAAACATTCCCTGGTATGTAACAAGAAAGAATAGGGGAAATTGCCACTCATTGTATTGGCTTTTCTTATTTGATTCTTATTTGAACATTCTGGCACATCATTTTGGATTTATAAAAAAAAAAAAAATGTGCAAAGAGGCACTGAGGGCTCTGGCTTTGAAGAAAGAAAGGTGCAGAGCAAAGGAACTCCTGCTTTACTTGCTTCCCGCGTGCACCGCGGCTCACAGAGGAGAAGCCTTCAAGCCAGGCCCCTCCAGAACCCCGGCTCTTGGAGTTCAAGGCCACCTGAAATCATCCATTCCTTCAAACTGGTACTTGTCAACCGGGCACTGGGTTAATCTCTGAGGATCCAAGACAGTTTCTGCCTTCAAGGAATTTACCATTTGGCAGAGGAGATTCAGAGGAGTAAAAGAAGGATATGATTCAGTACGACACAAGAAGGGGGTGCGGAAGAACAGAAGTTCATTGAATTAGACAAAGTGGAATGAAGGGAAGGGAGGGGGCTGGAGGTAGGAAGGACGTAGATGAATCAGACATAACTGTCCTGTCCTGTGTTCACGTATGAATACAAGACCCCGAAACTCCACATTATGTGCAACCTCAGAAGGGAAAGTGCTACTCCACGTAGGTATGCTATGTTAAAATACACTCTACTGTCATGTATATCTGAAAAGAACAAATGAAAAAATTTAAAAAACAATTCAGTGTGACAGTGTGTGTTACATCTCAAACCATCTTATTGTTGAGAAAACTCTCTTCAAAATGATATTGGTTTATATCCTATCTGTGTATTCATTCAGTCATCATCTGTCCATCCATCCCTCACTTCCCCGGATTTATCCATCTGTCCATTCATCTGTGTTTGCACCCATTCACTGGGTATTTCTAGAGAAGCAGGCAGATGGGGCTTCTCGGAGATGGCTACACCTGTCTATTTAGCTCATCTGATACACATTTTTTTTTTTTTTGTACTTAACCTGGTCTATGCATGAACATAGGGGCTTGAACTCAGGGGCACTGAATCACTGAGCCACATCCTCAGCCCTTTTTTGTATTTTATTTAGAGACAAGGTCTCACTGAGTTGCTTAGCACCTGGGCTGAGGCTGTCTTTGAACTCTCGATCCTCCTGCCTCAGCCTCTGAGCTGCTGGGATCACAGGTATGCACCACCACACCCACTCCATCCCATTTACTCTTTTTATTATGGAACTGACCTTTCGCCCTCCGGAAGGTCATTATTTCCTCCTCTTGAATCTGTGTGTGTAGGGTCCTGTCACTGTCCTCACTGGTGATTTGGCTATGTCATCAAAAGGAGAAAGCTTTTGCCTGGCTTGCTATTTCTCACTCAGGGTGCTCTCTGTGGGAATTCAACCACCAGGTTGTGAGGAAGCCCAGGCCACAAGAGGAGGCCACGTGTCTGGGTGTCAGCTGACAGCCCAGTGAGGCCCCAGCTGACATGGACTGCACGCTGCAGGACAGGGCAGGGCCAAGACACTTGTGCTGGGTCTGCTCTGTGACCCTGTCCCTCAGGAGCCATGCAAGGTAATAAGTGACTGTTGGTGTATTTGATCAGTTCGGGGTAATCTGTTGTACAACAATAGATTTTTAGTGCAGAAGGATTTTAAAGGTAGTTTGAATTTTTAAAAATTATCTTCTGGAAGTTTAGATTTTACTTGTAGACAACAGAAGACATACTTATAAAATATTCTGGTTTTGTCAGCTATTTTTTGTGGCTGTAACCAAAAGACTTGACAAAAACAATTTTAGAGGCTGGACATTTTATTTGGGAGCTCACAGCTTCAGAGTTCCAGGTCCATGGACGGCCAGCACCATTCCTTGGGTCTCAAGGTGAGGCAACACCACGGCAGAAGACTGTGGCCGAGGAATGCAGCTGGGGACAGGGCACTGGGAAGCAGAGAGCGCGAGCTCAGCTCAACAAGGACAGAACAGAAACCCCAAGGCACACCACCTGGGGCGCCACACCCCACCTGCCTGCAGTGAACCATCCACTGACCCCTACCGGGGGATTCATGCATGGACCAGCCATCTCACCTCTGAACCTTCTTGCATCGTCTCACACATGCGCTTTGGGGGGCACCTAATAGCTACCATCACCTACTCAAAGAACAAGTCCATGACTGACCTGAAAAAGAGTGATTCAGGAATCTCTTCTCTTCTGGGTTCAAAGAAGGGAGAGGTGCAGGGCAGGGGCCTTCAGAGGAGGAGGAGGTCTTGCCAGGAATTCACTGCAAGGGGAAGGGGCCTTCAGGGTGGCGCATTCAGGGAAGGGCAGAGTTTGCTTCACCCAGAGTGGGGGACCAAGGAAGAGAACTCCTGTTATTAAGGACAGATACTTGAGTATGAGCTCATTTAGTTTTCACAACTCTCTGGTGAGAGATTTTGCCTCCATCCTTCTGTTGAAATAAACTGGGGTGGAGAAAGTTGTGAGGATTTTCACGGGTTCCTCAGCCAGGAGCCGAGCTGGTGTTTGAGTACAGGTCAGGCTGACCTTGAACTTTGGATCTTTATTTCTTTAGTGTGATGTGATCGCCCAGTGTCAGGTTATGGTGAGAGGCAGGTTTCAAAGGGTACAGGAAGCTCGGCCAAAGAGAGGGGTGGAGTGCTCCAGCTCGTGGTTCTCAAAGCATGACCCATGGACCCCGGGATCCCTGATGTCCTTCCAGGAGGCTGGTTTTCATAGTGATACTGCGTGTAAATATGGACCGAGTGTAGAACTATTCATACTAATGCAGGCGTGTTGATGTCTTGTCCACATGTCGACACGTGCACCGGGGTGCAAAGCAGCAGGAGGTGCATCTGCCAGGTGTGTCTGGAGTCCTCACCACTGAGCAACTGCAGGGACGGGATCGCCAGTCTCCCTAAGGAAAGGGGAGGGTAGGAATTGCCAACTTGGTCCTGTCTCTACTGTGGAGCCCACGTGGGTGAAATGGAGAGAGCGTGGAGCTCCCTGTGCCACGAGCTGAGCAGAGGGCTGCAGCTCCCGGACTGCCCACTGGCAGGAGGCGCCTCTTCCTTCCCATGACCACCGATGCTCCTTCAAAGAACAAATGTCAGACAAACCGTGGCTGACTCGGGTGCTCGGTAGGCGTTCACAGAAAATGAGTCGAGTGAGCCTGTCTATTCAAGGAAATTAGCCAGCAGCATTTTTTGGTAAGGACCACACTTGAGGTTTTGTGTGAAAATCAGAATCTTGGAAAATGTGTGTTCACTACCCTGAGCTGGATGGTTTCTCAATACCTCAAGACTGTCTGATAAGATCAGTGGTAATACTAACAAATGTGACCTTTTCAGGATTCCGTAAAATGTGTCGACATTTGGGAGAGCTGCAAAACTCAGCGAATCACAGCTTCTAAGTGACCCCACAAAGTGCAAGACGGGATAAGAGTAAAAACTCCTAGACATGGTTTCACATTGGGAGTCGCAGGTACCTTTAAGAAATCACCGCTTGTCTAGTTTTAATCCATCATCAGAGAATGACCACGGTCATCTGAAAGGCTGGGTATTTCCCCCTCTGGGTTCAGCCAACAATTCAACACGACAGACTGAATGCAGGGGTAGGTGGGAGTCCTGCCTTCCACCCCTCTCCTTCCTTTCAGTAGCAGGGGTTGAACTCAAGGGCTCTTGCTCTTGAGCTACATCCCTAGCTCTTTATATTTTATTTTGAGACAGAGTCTCCCTAAGTTGCCCTGGCTGGCCTTGAACTTGTTATCCTCCTGCCTCAGCCTCTCAAGTTGTGGGGACTACAGGCCTGTGACACCGGGCCCAGCAGTTCAACTTTCTTCTAAGACATTAATGATATTTGAAAAATATCATTGAAAAGTACAATTCTTTGTACGGTTTGCACCAAGTTTTTCTTCACTTTAGAATATGTAGTTATGTTTCATAAAATTATGTTATTTATATTGATATATAATGAGTTTGTTGTTGTTGTTGCTACTTTTGAGGGAATTAAATACTTTGGGAAATTCTCCTTTAAAATGCGTCACAGGCTGGCGCAGCCATCTTGTGGGTGGTTTTCTAGCCCCGGGTGGTGGGGGTACAGCCGCCCTGAGAACCTGAGAGACTTCTGTGGGGCTTTGCCTGAGCCAGTGCCACCCCGGGCTGCCTTGCTCGGTGGCTTATGGCCTACTCCACTTGCTCATTCACCAAGCGTTAATGAGTTCCCACTGCCTGAAGGTGCTGAGCTCCTGGGGGCGAGGGTCCACGCATCTGCAGCCCGAGTTTGGCCACGCTGCAGGCACAGAAGCTGCTGGGTGGGCCTATTCCTGAGCTCCCCTGATCTTACGTGCTTGGCTCTTCTCTTCCAATGCTTCCAGTGGTGACGTCCACACCCTGACCTTCAGCCAGGAGCCAACACAGGGACTCGAGGTTGGGTGGCCTGCCTGGGTGTCTTCCTAGGGGCGGAATGAGAACATGTCTTTGGAGGCAGCACAGCCGCTCCCCTCGCAGGGCTGCAACGTGGGGCTCCTGGCTGCCCTCTTTTGAAGGCTCACCCCCAGCTGGGGCTCCTGGGGCTCCTAATACAGGTATTTTCTTCAGTTCTGGAGACGGGGGAGGGCGGTTGGTGGGAGTGAGCCCGTGCCTGTGGGTGGGAGGAGGCGGTGTGGTGGACTCAAGTCAAAGGCTCACTGGAGGCCCGGGGAGAAGGGCAGCTGACTCTCCAACCCTCCCTCACTCTCGAGCCCCGAGGGCTTCTAGTAACCTCTTTATTTCCCTGAAAGGTCACTGCTGACCTAAATCTCAGACTCTTACCTGGACACTCTAATGATAGGTGACCGAGGAGCAGAGACTGCTGCCCGAGGCCAGCCGTGTCCCAGGGATGTGGCGTGCTCCGTGACTGCCGAGGCAGCCTATGGGTGCTCCAGGGGGTGGGCAGTCTCAGCTGGCCGACGAGGCTTTCCAGCCTCCGCGCTCCTCTGAGCTTTGACCTCTCAACTGGCTCCTTTCCCGTCTTGTAATTAAGAACTTCTCTGGCCCCACTTTACAGGCCAGCGATGATCTGGCTCGTGGATTTGCATCTTTCTCGTGACGGAACCCGGTGGGAATGCACGCTCGGTTACGGCCAGTGTGGTTTGCTTTGTGCATTTCTGTTAAGGTTTGTGGTTAAGGGAATGGGCTGCTCCAGGGTTCTCTCCTGTCAACAAGTATCCCCAGTTGACTGCACCAATGGCCCCAGGCTGTCACGGACGAGGCTGGGCCTGCAATACTGCAGCCCAGAGTACACACTGCCCCTGCCGCCCATGGGGTGAGCGTGGGGGCGTTGTGGGGTGCCTTACAAGTGTACAGGAAAGCCCCACACCAGGTTTCAGAGGTCAGGGAGGGCTTCCCAGAGGCAGAGACATCAAGCTGAGATGTGGAGGAGAGGGTCCCAGGCAGAGGATGAGATGCTGGGGCTCCAGGGGATCCTAGGAAGCAGGAAGTGCAGAAGGTGTGGGGGTCTCCTCCAGAGACACCAGTGAGGGTTGGTGAGGTCAGCAGAGGACATCAGGGCTCTCGGGGAAGCCACCCTGGTCTGAGGGCTGAGGTGTGCACAGGCAGGAGGGTGACGTTTTGTGAGTAAAGACATGACACGTTGTAGGTTTGGGGTTTTCCTGGCAGTCATACCTGTAGTGGTCTGAATGGGTCCCCCAAACTCGTGTGCTGAAACTTGCGGCTACTGTGATGAAACAAGGCAGAGAGCCTCCTGGAGGTCACCAAGTGGAGAGGGGAGGGGACTAGCACCTCACAAAAGGGCTCGGTGGTCTCTTCCTTCCAAGTCTTCCTCCACATGAGGAAACCACCCTGGTCCTCTCTGGAGACCAGCAGCCAGGCGCCATTTTGGAAGCAAGGAGCAGCCCTTGACAGACACCAATGCCGGGGCCTTGGCCTTGGGCTTTAGTCTCCAGGACGGTGAGAATTAAACTTTTGTTCTCCCAGCCTCCTGCGTTTTGTTATAGTGACACAAACCGGCTAAGAATTCTTTTTGTTTTGAGACAGGATCTCTCTAAGTTGCTGAGGCTAGCCTGGAGTCTGTGGGCCTCTGCCACAGCCTCCAGAGTCGCTGGGATTACAGGCAGGCGCTGCCAGGCCTGCTTTGCCGCAGAGCTTTTTGACGTACTTGCTTCAGGCCCCAGCGTACTTCCAGGTTCTGTGGGGGAGGCGAGCACAACGTGGTCTCCTTTCGTCAGCTTTTTGCATTTATAAATTGGTGCTTTATATGACGTCAAGGAGACAGACGAAATCTTAGACAACAATTAGGCTGAGCCAGGAGAGCACCCCTAGGTTCAACCCCAGCCACAGAAACAAACCAACACAACTACAGGCTTCTGAGGTTGCTGGGCTGGTGGAGTCCCCCGGAGCCGCCTGCTGTGCTGTTCTGACGTCAGTGTGCCCAGTGGGAGCAAAGGCACATGAGGGCAGGGTGGCGGTGAGCAGGGCTGTGCTGGGGTCAAGGTGCTGCCTTGGGGCTGAGGAAGCGCTGGGAGGCTCAGCCTGAAGGGAGGCAGGAGAAACCCATGCGGAGCAGGGAGCCAGACAGCAGAGCCTGGGCGGTGTGGTCAGTAATTACTGGCCTCCATACATTCCTGACAGAGGAGGGGCCGAGCGGCGTCTGGGACTGAAGTCTGGCCACACTTCTGCAGGGGAAAGAGGCTGGAGCAGGTGGGGCGGGGCTGGCGTGAGGAAGCAGAGAGAGCTGGAGGTTGGTACCCACCAGGAGAGGACACGGCTGGGGACCTGAGCCTGGGGACAGAACCGAGTGGGCCTTCCAGAGGCGGGGCCTAGTCGTCTGTGCAGACTGCACCAGGGAGGCTGGCGGAACACAGCTTCGGGGCAAAGGGTCAAAGAGTCTTGCCCTGGTTGGTGCTGATGCTTCAAGAGTCTCATCTTGTCATCAAGGGGTAATGACACTGTTCTGCAGTGTGAGAACCACTAATTAATATCTTGCCAAGCACGCCGAGGGCAGGGACCAGAGAGCATCTGGAAAAGTCTGTGAGTCTCAAGTATGACCCACTTTAATTCAAAAGCAGCTGGCTGCAAGGCCGGGGACTTAGGTGTCGTGTTTTTAGAAGAACTGGGCCAGTCACATTAGTCCTGCGTGGCCAAGTTGATGCTTCTTAACCAAAATAAGCACCAGTTTAAAAACAGTCACACAACCCCCACGGTACTTCTTGATTCATTTTTTGTCCTCTCTATTGAAGATGAGAGCTGTTTAGATAAGTCCCCTGGTGATTCTGGTTGGTAAACCCGGCTTCGATGACCAAGACGTGAAGGACGGTGGGAGGAAGAGCTTCACGGGATCGAGGTTGGCACCTGGGGTGGGGCCTGGAGGCACAGATCAGGCCAGGCAGAGAACCCGACCACTGGTTTAGGCAGATGCTTACCTTTCTGGGATTATTCTGCTAAAATTTTGACTGCAAGCAGATTTCTTCCTGACCCATGGCACGGAAAGTGAAACACAGGCACTTGTGGGGGTGGGTGGGAAAAGCTCCATCTGAGCGCGGTGTCACAGTTAACTTGGCTTCTCCCTGTGTGACTTAGAGCCTGGATTCCATGCAGTTTTGCCTGAGCTTTGCTCCATGGCGGCCTCCTCCTGTGCTCCCAGCACCAGCTCCTCACCAGCTGCACCTTCGCCTAGACGCCAGTGTGCTGCCTACACTGGTAGCTTTGTCCGACCCTCGCCCCTTGGGCCAGGCCTCACGGGTCAGCAGGGCGGTGCTGGTGCAGGAGCCGGGGGTGGGTACATGCTCCCCAGCTGCTGACCGCGGGGCCACAGGCCACCATGCTGCCCTGGGCGTCCCAGGTGGAGAACGCAGGTCTGAGGTGGACGCTGCAGCTCCTTCTCCAGGCCTGAGGCTGCTGGCAGGGGGCCCGCCCCGCCTGGCTCCAACACTCCTCTCTGATACAGCAGCTCTCCCTCTTCGTAAAGAATCACTCCCAGGATAGAAAAACTGCCCTCTAAGCAGGGCTTTCCTTCCACCATAAACAAAACTCTTCATTCTCTGTTGGCTCCGCTGGGGACTCAGTGACCAGGAAGAGAAGGACATGGTCTAGATGCCACGCGCCTGGGGGTTCAGAGGAGTCAGCAAAGGATGAGCTGAACTGAGAGCCGAACCATGTGAGTTCTCCTGTGAGCCACCTCCCGTTCAGAGGCTGAACAGTTGTCTGCATGGCAACTTCAGAAGATAAAAGAGAACCAGAACACTGAAAAAATACAACTAGCTGGGCTATAGAGCAGTGACAGAGCACTTGCCTAGTATGCAGGAGGCCTTGGGCTCAACCCCCAGTATTTCAAAAAGCAAAACAAAACTCACATTAGCAGATCCCAGTTTGTAGAGAAAGAACTGAATTCTGGCCTTTAAAGACCAAGTTGAAGAAGCTTCATAGTCAAGTCTGCAACAGACCCCAGGCTCTTGTAGAGGTGCCCGAGGGGGGTGAGCTGTGGCCAGAGCACTCACTAGAGGTGGCCCCAGGGGAAGGGAGCTGCCACGGGAGCTCACCCGAGGACCCTGCGGGAGAGAAAGGCCAGCCGGGACCTGGAGTGCTGCCTGGCAGCGCACCCACCAAGGCTGGTGCCACTCATCATGCTGGTGGTTGGTGCTGGGCCTTGCCCACGCCTTCTCACAGATCCCCACCCAGCTCTGAGCCATGTGTAAATCTGACAAGCCGTGGGGGCTGGAGCTGCAGATCCTGTGTGGAGTATCGTGTGCCGTCCTGCAGGAACAGGTGTGAGGACGGTGGTCCACCAAAGCACTCACCCACACGGCAGGGCTCTGGCACTGTTGCTGAGGACTCCTTGCTGGTCCCTCGGGTGGCAAGTCATCAGCTATAGGCAGAACACTGAGGGTTCCCAGGGCAGAGACACCCCTCTGGGTGATGGGACAGTGGCGGATGCAGGCCTTCAGGCATGTGACCAAATGCACAGGATGTCCTGCATGAGAATGAGCCTCGCAGAGACCCTGGGCACTGGGAGCTGGTGACAGGACCCCATGGGGTCCCCAGTGTGAGCAGAGCAGCACCCTGGTGGAGCCGGGGATGTGGGGAGTGTTGGGGGCAGGGAACACTCGGGAAATCTCTCACCTGCATGGTTTGGCCGTGAGCCTAGGACTGCTCTAAAAACAGCCAGTTGGAGAGGAAGGTGAAGTGCAGACACAGGCTACAGCGTGAGTGAACCTCCAACCTCTATGTCTGGGGACGCTCGAGAGGCTGCTGGTATGCTGGCTCCGGAAGGGCAAGTCCTCAGCGGCAGGCGTTAGAGCATGCCTGGCTGGCAGGGAGGGCACAGGGACTGCTAGGGAGTGTGGGGCTTCCCCTGGGGAAGTGTCAGCGTGGTGACATGTGCTCCACCTTGCAGATGTGCTGAATGTCACCAAGTCAACTGTGAAGGGCGGGTCAGAGCGTGCCCATTACACCAAGGTAAAGAGGGTCACAGGGACAGCCCTGGGTGGCAGCAACTTACCTCCATTCAATGCACTCAGGCTGCTCGGAGCGAGGCGGTGGGAGCACTCCCTGCCGCGTGCTCACGCTCCAGCAGGAGCTGAGGGAGAAATCCTGAGCGAGTTCCTTAGAGGTTGTGAGTGTGATAACAGGAGCGGTGATGGTGGGAAATAGAAATTCTAAGGTGAGCCCACCCAGTAGGTCCCACCAAGATCCCGGACCATCACAGCACTGCAGATGAATGGGTTCCTGTTGTACTGACTTCCGGGAAACTTCTAGTTTTATTGCTATGTGTTGTCTTTCTTTTGTGAATAGAAGCTGCAAAACTTAAATAGAATATTGTGAGCCAACCCCACTCTGGACCCTTGTGTTCACGCTGCCTTTAAATTCCAGACACACACACCTCTGAATCTTCAGGGTGGTGGGTGGGGCAAAGAAGAAAGAATACAAATAAGATCTCCAGCCCAGGGACATCTTCTGGCACCACAGGCTGGTCTAGAATGGCGTTTCATATAACGTAAGAGTTTAAAAAACAAAAAAATATGGCTGAAATTCAAAACAACCAGAGCCATGTGTGGTGGCCAACGCCCCTAATCCCATCAATTCAGGAGACAAAGGCAGAAGGACCCCAAGTTCCAGGTCAGCCTGGGCAACTTAGCAAGACCCTGTCTCGTAAGATGAAAAAGATTTGGTATGTAGGTCAGCTAGAGTGCCCTTGGGTTCAGTCCCCAGTACCCAAACAAACAGACCGGTAAAAAAACAAGAAACTAAAAACCAAAAACCAATTTGAATATTTCAGCAAAATATATGTTAGTTATTACTGATACAGACCTAAATACTGGGAAATTATGCCAACTTTAATAATGTTAAAAATTTTAAATGCTAAATTATGTACATATTTAAGTACAAGGAATATCATGTTCTGCTAAAGACTCATGGTTTGCATAAAGAAAATTTGTGATAGTCAATGAGGAAAAAAGAAAAAATTAAGAGTATCATAATTCAATTTCACATACTAAGCATTTAAAATAATAAAAACTGAAGAAAAATTTCATCGAAGTTGTTGATAAAGTGATGAAGGAATTTGGGAAGGATTGCCAACTCTTTAGCACTGCCTGCTCGCAGCAGCAGGAGCCGGCCTGTCAGGGGAGCAGTCAGCAGACCTTCCCAGCACAGGGCTGGCGCAGGAGAGCACAGCCATGCAGCCCCGACGCTGCTCCCTGTCTGCTGAGGTGCAGAAAGAACGTCTGAGATGCCCCCAGTCCAGGGCGGTAAAATTCCCTCATTATCTGTCATCTCTTTCATATAAGACGATCGCAATTCATTTGAAATGCAAAATTCTCAACTTCTTTGTGAGTGTTAATGGTTTTGCTGGCTTTGGGAGGTGGACATGGATCATTATCTTCGGTGGTGGAGAAAACTGGTCCTAATGAGAACTCCCGTGAAGCACCCCCGAGTGCCCAGTGTCTGCACAGCCCACGGACAGTGCGTCAAATCTGTCATTTACAAAACCTTTCAATGTTTTAAGGTAGATGATCTAAAATGACTGCATTTGGCGATTCTGTCCGATGAAGAGATGACGCCCGTCAACCCGTCACCTTGTATCTTTTCCCAATCAGCTCTGTGTGTATATCATGTTCAGTAAACAGCAGAGAGAGTTGGACACCGTGTTGAAGAGCTAGAACCCGAACAGGGAAACCGGAAGCACGTGCGGGTCCTGAGGCTCCCCTTAGAGCGGGAGCTGTGGCGCACACGCAGAGACCCGTCCCTGGAGAGCCAAGGCCTGGCTGTAGCCAGCTCTGCCTTCTGCAGAGGGAGAGGCTGGCCTCGGCAGGAGGAGGAAGGCATGCTTCAGTTTCAGAGCGAGGGGAGAGCGCTCTGCCCCGGGTCCTTCCTATAGGTGAGCCCTGCCCTGGCTCTCCTGCTTCTTACTTCTTTGTCACTGGCCTCTGTCACCTTTAAAGAGTGGATCGCTTTTGTCTTGAACATTAATTATTTATCTTCTTCCCCGAACGCTGCAGGGAGGCAGAGTCCTGGTGTGATCAGAAGGCTGGGTGAGCTGAGAGACGCGGGGCAGCGGCTGAACTATGAGGGAAAGCAGAGGTGAAGGACCCAGACATGGGATCTGAAACAAGGACGTGGGGCCACCACTCGAAGAGGAAAGACTGACATGAAATGCCCTTCTGCTCTGGGTTTTAAAAAGGCAAGTACAAAAGCATAGCCCAGTGCTGAGGCTGCCAGCGCTCCGAGCTCCGAAACTCAGTCCCCGGGCGTTTGGGGAGCTCAGAGGATAAAGGAGATTCAGCCAGTGGATGAACTTTGACAGCACAATCACTGGTCTCTGTGACCTGGCGTGGGACGGGGACACTGGGTCTGTGGGTCAGGTGATAAGGCCAGATGCTCTCCTACAGTGATGTGAGCACACTGGAGCTCGGGGTCAGGGCCAGGGGCTTCCCAGGGCCTCTCTGCCAGGCCAAGGCTCCCCAGGACCAACCACGTTGTTAAGAGGGGCGGGAAGAGCTCGGAGGGCATTCAGGAGCCCCTCAGGGGAGAGTCAGGCCCAGGTCTAGGTTTGTTGATGGTTTGGACATTGTCAGAATGAGTGGAAGAGCAATCTGTGCTGGAACTCACCTGTTTTCCTACGTGGTTGTCGATTAATGGTGTTGATGTAATGTTACGGGGTTTGGAGAGCAAAGGGGAAGGTTTGCAATTTTAGGTATACGTTGATTGGGCTACTGGACACTTAACCATCTGTGGGTCCAGGCCATCTGCTTTGCAAAGGGAGGTCTTCGTCTCCTCCCGGGTGTTCACGTCCTTCTGCACGAGCGTCTTCACGGGAGACGAGCCTGGTCCACCTGCTGCCCACTGTGGAGCTGGACCCTGAGGAGGAGGAAGGCAGCCAGCCTGAGGCGCTCACGGTCTGAGGTGCAGGTGACTGAGCAGTTGGTCAGTGGTGGTCAGCAGTTTGGGAATCAAAGACCAGAGCAAAGGCTGACCCCGAGTGGGGCCATGTGGACTCGGATGTGGAATGTGCACCACGGCTCAGGGTTGGAGGTGTGGACCTCGGCTGGCCATGATACTGAGGGTGTAGACACCTTAGGAGTGGAGGTGGGCCTCGCTGGGGAAGTGCGTCACCGGGGCAGGCCCTAAAACGGGTAGTTTGTCCTGGGCCTTTCTCTCTCTGGCTCTTTGTTCCCTGCCGCCATGAGGTAAAGAGATGCTCCACCACACCGTCTCCCCCACGCTCACCTCACCATGGGCCGGGAATCCATGGAGCCAGGAGACGGTGACTGCGACTCCGAAGCCCTGAGCCAGAATGAGTCTCTGTCCTGGGTTGACTTTCTCGGGCGTTTTGTCACAGTGATGAGAGTCGGCTGACCCCCTCCACCCCAGACTGGAATTCCCTGAGCAGCGGCACCAGAAGGGAGCAGACAGAATCGGTCACAGGGTGGTGACAGCAGCTTTTCCAGAGTGACGTGTGCCACAAGGCTGGGGCAGCAGAAGACCACCCGCGCGGGGGTAGTGGGAAGCCCACGCCAGGGTAGTGAGAAGCCGGCTCAGACGTGGGTTTGTCTTGTGTTGGGGCTGACCTGGAGACACACCGCGAGGCCCCCTGGATGCCTTGCCTGTTCTGCCCTGGAGGATGGAGGGGAGCCAGGAGCGGCTCTGGGCACCAGATGCTGTCCCTAGGGCCCACCTCTTCCCTTGGTTCCTGTGTGTTGGCAGGGTCACTGTTGGAGTCCGGCTGGTAAGTTCTGGGTGCAGGAGGCCGGGCTGCTCTGACTGTGCACCTCCATGAGCTCTCGGGCTGGCTCTGAGGCTGCATCTGTGACTGAGCCCGCTCCCTGTCCCTGAGCCCACTCCCTGTCCCCAGGAGCTCCACATGACTCATGGTGAAGCGTGACATGAAACCCCCAGGTATGTGGGGATCTCTCTCTGGTATGGTTATCAGAAGAAGATTAATCTGGATTGTTTGGAAATCTCAAGCAGATGAGGAATGCTGTTGTGCAGGGGTGCCAGGCCAGACCGCCCTCCATCAGCCCGTGTGCTTGCTAAAAGTGAACCGAATTTGCATTTCCCTGGTCTGCATTCCGTCATTCACTCTGTTTATTCAGGTAAAACTTGGTCCCTGCACAGAACTAGAAGGCTTGACACTGCTCTCTGATTGTCATAGAGGGGAGTGAGCATTGAGAGATGTGACCTCCTGAAAATAAGAAGCCTCAGAGTGACCACAGCAGGACTTCCCTGGGTTGTTTAGATACATTGTTGCACTAAGTTGTAAAGTCATAACTCAACCTGAGGAAGAAAGGAAGGAAGTGGGTGCCTTTTAGGATCATTCTCAAAGAACCAGCAAGGGTTCTGCCTGACCTTTTCTGCGTCAGTAAGGCCAGCCCTGCTGCCTCGACTGGGCCAGCGATCGGTGCCCAGGTCCACGTGTGGTCTGTTTTGGGGAAGCCGTCCAATCAAATCAGGTCTTTCTGGGGAAGACAGATGCCAAGTCCACTGGAGACAGAGACCTGACCCTTCTTGGGCTGCTGGAGTGGTGCTCTCCCTTCCGTCCATCCTTGCCTTGGGGACCCAGAGGTGGGAAGGGTGCGCCCCAGCCTGCAGGTCCCGCCTGCAGATGACTGCGATGAGCGTGCCCGGAGTGCGGTCTATGACTGTCCTGTCCTTGCCACATGTGCGAAGCCATCAAGAAGTAGGTGGAAACGTGTTGGCTCACCAGCCAGGGGCAGGACAGGGGTAAAGGAAGTGTCACACCTAGTGTCTCACCGCATGTGGAGAGGTGCTCCGACTCCTGGCTTGCAGAGGACCCAAGAGCTGAGCCACAAGCACAGGTGTGTTCAGCTTGCAGAGAACTGGAAGACCTTGTCCCTGCCTGTCCCCTTCCACAGGGCGCGGGCAAACACACGCCAGAGGAAAAAGCCAGTCACAGGATGCCGGGTTTCTGTTCTCGCAATTAAAAGGCTCAGGGGTCACTCCAGGTAAACTGGGCTGACTGGGCTGTGCAAAGTAACCCCACAAGAGACACAAATACCTTTTTCTTTGGGGTCACGGTGACAGCTCCTCTGACCTTAAGGGTCTGCAGGAAGAGGGAGCGAAAGCCCGCGCTGACCCCTTTTATTGAGGAGAAGCTATTCAAATGAGGCCAGGGGTCAGGTTTCAGGGGGCTGAGTCTATCCTCATGATGTCCACTGTCAGCAGGTTGACTGACACCTGGGTAGGCCACACCCAGGGGCACAGTAAGAGAAGGGGACACACACAAGGCACTTCCATGGAAGGTTCTATCCTAAACAGGGCAAGGGGTGATATTACAAAGGAAACAGGTGAGCGTAGCTCCACCCATGGGGCTGTAGCAAGACACACCCATTTCTGTGACTGAGCGCCTCAGCACCCAGCTGGGGAGTGTAACTCAGTCACCCGTAAGGTTGGCCTCCCACAACAGGATGGTGAGGGTCCGAAGTGCACCCTCGCTGCCCAGAAGGAGCGGGGTCCCAAGGGGGTGGTGCAAACAGCTGAGGTACAAACAACGAGGATCCACAGTCTGGGCTGATCCTCTGCTGGACATGGGACCCTAGTCACCAAACGATTAAGCTAAACCTGCAGAAGGCAGACTCGGGTCAGCCAGCCGCAGCCCAGACTGCTTGGGCACACCTCCGGTGGCTCGCCTTGGGGGGGAAGAGCCTCTGGTGGTTGGCATCTTCCCCTGGTGCTGGCGGTGAAGTGCTGGGGAGACAAGGGTCTGATGGAAATGATGACCAGAGGTTCTGGGTGTGGGGCTGCCCCTGAGGGTTGCCTGTGCCCCGCTTCTGGCTGGCTCAAGGTTGTGCTCAGGAGGTGCAGTTCACAGAACCCAGATGCACAATCCCCAGCCCCACGGCACTCTGCCTTGGATGAGAGCAAAGCCCAGAAGATGCAAATGACGCTCTCCTGGAAGTTCAGGGCTGACATCCCGCTGAGGCTCAGCCCCGAGCACACAGAGGAACCTGCGCTAGCCTCCCAGGTCCGAGGGAGGCCGGGGAAGGAGCCTGGACCCGGCTCACAGCCCTGGACCCGGCTCACAGCCCTGGACCTGGCTCACAGCCCTGGAATTCACATGTATCTCTGGAATTTATATGTGACTCCTGGAATTTGTATCTACCCCTGGACAGCCCAGACTCCTTTTTGGAGAGCTGATGAGAAGACTGACGGGAAACTCGGTTCAGTTCAGCGCGGTTTCCATGCACAGAGGCCTCCTCGTCACCGAGGCCAAGGTATGTCTCTCTCTAGGTTTTGGTTTTGGCCCCGAGTGCTGAGCAGCACTTTAAAGCTGGGGTTGGGGGGCTGGGGATGTGGCTCTAGCGGTAGCGCGCTCGCCTGGCGAGCGTGCGGCCCGGGGTTCGATCCTCAGCACCACATACCAGCAACGATGTTGTGTCCGCCAATAACTAAAGAATAAATATTAATTCTCTCTCTCTCTCTCTCTCTCTCTCTCTCTCTCTCTCTCTCCTCTCTCACTCTCTCTAAAAAAATAAATAAATAAATAAATAAATAAATAAATAAAGCTGGGGTTGGGGGAAGAGCCCAGACACATGATCTCCAAGGGACTGATTTCATGGTTAATTAAAATATCTTGGCCGGCAAATTCCTTTGAAGATGACTGCTCCTGAGGTAACGGACGCAGGAGCGGGACCCAGGCCAGCAGTCCTGCCAGAATTCAAAGCCCGCAGGATTGGATGTCTGCTTCCTGGTGACACACGCCCCTCCACTCTGCACAAAGCCAACGGACACGCAGCATCTAGTGGCCACTGGGTGGAAAGTGGTCCTGTGTGCTCCCTTGTCCAGGCCTGACCTCTCCGAAGGCCACCTTCCCAGGCCTGTCTGCAGACGCCCACCGCACCATCACACCCCTTCCCATCATGGGGACAGGGGCTGCTCATGGCCTGGTCAGGCAGCGCGGTCTCCTCAAGCTCCCGTTTAACAAGCGATGAAGGTCACAGGGAATTAGACCTCTGGTGAGAGGAGGCGGAGTCAGCCTCTGACTCCCCAGCTCAGGGGCCTCTGCTCAGTGGTTCCCATACTCTCCCTAAGACGGAGTGAAGACTGGCCTGAGTCCAGGAAACGCGGAGGTGGTGGCCGGTGGGCTCCTGCGCACCCTTGGAGGGTTCTCTGTGGCCCTGGCCCCTTCACTGTCCCAGGCTGATGGCTTCTGGTGGCGGGAGGTCACGTTCCAGGCTTGGCATCTCACAGCTGGACCTGGCCTGAGGTCCAGGCGCTGCGGGCCTGGGGCAGAGCTAGTGACCACAGGTTCCTAGCCCCTTTCTGATGACTCTGCCGGCTTCCTGTTTCTTGGGGGGGATGTGGCCCACAACCTTTCTCAGAAGTTTCTAGGGCTGAGAAGTAGGGTCACAATCCCGCTGTGCCCTTTCCCAGCTGTGAGTGTAAAACAGTGTGGAGGCATAAAGATGAAGTCTGACATTGAAAAATGACTTGAGTACAGTGTCGCTGCAGCTCGGAACCTGAACACCCCCCGCGGCCCTCGTGTGGAGGACTTGTCCCCAGGCTGCGGTGCTCCTGGGGAGGAGCCTGGTGCCAGGAAGTGAGGACAGGGCAAGTGTGCTGCCAGGGGATATTGGGACCCTGGTCTCTTCCTCCGTCTCCTTCTGCCTTCTGACGGCTTTGAGGTGAGCCGTCTCGTCTCTGCCACATGATGCATGGTGCCACCACAGTCCCAAAAGCATCAGAGCCAACTCACCATGGTCTGAAACCATCGAAATGTTGATATAAAATAAACCTTTTCTCCTGGTATGTTGATGATCTCAGGTATTTTGTGACAGTCCTGGATTGCTGATAGCATGAGTGCCTTGAACTGTAGATCTGGCTCCTGTTACCTTCTGTTCTCTGCCTTGGTTTTGGCACCTGTCAAATGGGCTTGAGTGCACTCAGCCTCAGTGGTTGCTCAGGTAGTGAAAGGAGTTCTACAACTGAGGGTTCTAGATGAGGGCCTGGTGTGCTGTGAGTGCTGCTAGTAGGACTGGCTGCAAATACTGCAGAGTCCAACAAGCCCACCATCTGGGTCCAGCTCATGATGCATGTCCACTGGGGCCAGTTGGAGTTCTCTGGTTTGCTTTGCCCTCACTCTGGGACCAGGACTGGCAAAGCCACTGATCTGAGGGAGGCCCTGAGCACACCAAGGTTCTCGTGTCAGAGCCTGGACTCAGCACAGAGCCTGCACACGTCCTCGGGACTCAGGTCTTGCACGTGGTGAAGCCCCGGGGGCAGGAAAGCCAGTCTTCTAGGAACTGGAGAGAGGGAGGACGGGTGTGTGGGGACAGCACAGCCCACTCTCCAGTACTCAGTCAGTATTGGCTGCGACTGTCCAGGGTGCTGTGACCCTGCCCTCACCTGGGAGAGCCAGGCCATCGTGCCCAGTGCTGGGAGGCGTCCGTCTGTCAGTCTAAGGGAAACCAAGGCCGCTCTCCATTCCTTTTGTTCTCCACTTGGGCCTCCACGCTCCGGAGGCTGCGGCTTTACAGACGCTCTGGACAGGTCACGTGCAACAAGAAGTGAGGCTGGCAGGGCCCAAGGAGGCCACACCTGAAGAGAGCCCAGGACGGTGTCTGCTGGGCACTTGTGGTGGTCACCACGCCACTGCTCATCTGGGCTCCTGGGCCCGGCTGGGCTGTGGAGGACTTGTGACTGAGCCGTTCAGAGTGCACAGCGCGTGGACTCCAGGGAGCCCGTGGGAGGCCAGGGACGGAGCCAGAAGTTTTCATAGTTTCCAAATACTTGTTCACCTTTGACCTTGGCACATCAGGCTGACAGGAAGTGCTGCAGAGCGGGCGCCTTGGCGGGGGGTGAATGAAGCCTTTGAGACTCTCCGGCCGCTCTTCCCACGTTTGGCCTTGGCTCTTGTGGGGCCACCCTCAGCCCCCTGGAGGCTCACCCAGGTTTTCTCAGCTGGGCCCTCTGTGCTCAACTCGTCCACACAGGAACACATGCCCAGCGCCCACTGCATGCTCTGTGGTGCCGGGCTGTCACCTCTGCCCGTTCCCAAGGGGTCTGTCTCTACAGGCCGTCTCTTTCCTGCGCCTGCCCGGGAGCTGGGGTTGGGTTTGGCAGGTGTGCGTGGGGAAGGTGCCCACGGACTCCCTGCCCTCTTCTCTCCTCCTCCTCTGTTCTTACCCCAACTTTTTTCCTCAACCTGAGAATTTTCCAGAAGGGAAACCTCAGCATCTCACTGAGACCTCAGTGGGCAGCATGGCTGTGGGCGGGCTGTGGCTGTCCTGTGTGGGGACAGGGCATGCGCATGGGGAGAAATGGATGACCTGTCTGGATTGGAATGAGCCCGTCTGAGGCCAGGCCTGGGCACCCCCACCTGGAACACCTTCCTGACCATAGGATCTTTATTTCCTGGGCCCCATCTCCAAAAGAGGGGAGCGGAAGCCAAGTTGCCGAGGCGCCCGGAGGAGAAGCTGCTTACATGGGTCCCTGGGGGTGGGATGGGCAGAAGAAGAGAGTTCTGCAGTGTGAACTGGAAACAAACTACAAAGTGGCAATCCGTGGGTCAGAGCTGTGCCAAGGAACCCCTGCAGACTGAGTGACCGCACCGTCTTCCCCACTGGCCAGAGTGACCCCTCCACCAGATCCTTTGCTCCCTGGACCTGCAGGGGCACCGACTTGCACCGTCACCTCCTGCCCCAGAGAACATTCTGTCCCCTGGGAGCCCCACCGCAACTCAGGGCAATGGGTCAGGCAGGGCAGAGGGGGTGGCCTCTTACACGTGACATCCACACTGTCCCACGTGGAGCCTGACACCTACCAGCCCCCAGAGCCCTGCTCCTCTTTCACGTGGGACTCCTCGCTCCTGTGCAAGGCTGCACCTGTGCTGTGGGCCCGCCCCCTGGACAGGACCTGAGCAGCTCTACCCTCTCTAACCACTTCGCTTCCCCTCCCATGGGTCTGCGGCCCTCTCTCCTGGGTCTTCCTGGCTCACAAAGAAAGTGCTATGACTTCTCCCCTGTCTGAAAATCCCCCAAATTCCTCTTGGTCCCATTTCTGTTCCAGTGACAGCCCCATTTTTCTACTAGTCCTGGACCCTGTCCTCTCCCTCACCAGGGCTCCTCTGCTGCTCTGGGACCCTCAGTCATCCCGTCTACACATCCTCTTTTCCTTCCTTCCTGATGCTCAATATCAGGAGCGCAGAGCTCAGTCCTGGATCCTGTCTCTTCTCACACTCCAGGATCATGGCTCTGGGCCTCTCTTCTGTAAGCTGAGCCCTGATCCCACCCAGCTCAGTCCTGGATCCTGTCTCTTCTCACTCCAGAATCACGGCTCTGGGCCCCTCTCTGTAAGCTGAGCCCTGATCCCACCCAGCTCAGTCCTGGATCCTGTCTCTTCTCACTCCAGGATCATGGCTCTGGGCCTCTCTTCTGTAAGCTGAGCCCTGATCCCACCCAGCTCAGTCCTGGATCCTGTCTCTTCTCACTCCAGGATCATGGCTCTGGGCCCCCCTCTGTAAGCTGAGCTCTGATCCCACCCAGCTCAGTCCTGGATCCTGTCTCTTCTCACACTCCAGGATCATGGCTCTGGGCCCCCCTCTGTAAGCTGAGCCCTGATCCCACCCAGCTCAGTCCTGGATCCTGTCTCTTCTCACACTCCAGGATCATGGCTCTGGGCCCCCCTCTGTAAGCTGAGCCCTGATCCCACCCAGCTCAGTCCTGGATCCTGTCTCTTC
This sequence comes from Urocitellus parryii, assembly GCF_045843805.1. Lineage (NCBI taxonomy): Eukaryota > Metazoa > Chordata > Mammalia > Rodentia > Sciuridae > Urocitellus > Urocitellus parryii. The sequence goes on along the minus strand of NC_135538.1, from coordinate 1,742,454 downwards.
TCACTCCAGGATCATGGCTCTGGGCCTCTCTTCTGTAAGCTGAGCCCTGATCCCACCCAGCTCAGTCCTGGATCCTGTCTCTTCTCACTCCAGGATCATGGCTCTGGGCCCCCATCTATAAGCTGAGCCCTGATCCCACCCTGCTCAGTCCTGGATCCTGTCTCTTCTCACACTCCAGGATCATGGCTCTGGGCCCCCCTCTGTAAGCTGAGCCCTGATCCCACCCAGTTCAGTCCTGGATCCTGTCTCTTCTCACTCCAGGATCATGGCTCTGGGCCCCTCTCTGTAAGCTGAGCTCTGATCCCACCCTGCTCAGTCCTGGATCCTGTCTCTTCTCACTCCAGGATCATGGCTCTGGGCCTCTCTTCTGTAAGCTGAGCCCTGATCCCACCCAGCTCAGTCCTGGATCCTGTCTCTTCTCACTCCAGGATCATGGCTCTGGGCCCCTCTCTGTAAGCTGAGCCCTGATCCCACCCAGCTCAGTCCTGGATCCTGTCTCTTCTCACTCCAGGATCATGGCTCTGGGCCCCTCTCTGTAAGCTGAGCCCTGATCCCACCCAGCTCAGTCCTGGATCCTGTCTCTTCTCACACTCCAGGATCATGGCTCTGGGCCTCTCTTCTGTAAGCTGAGCCCTGATCCCACCCAGCTCAGTCCTGGATCTTGTCTCTTCTCACACTCCAGGATCACGGCTCTGGGCCCCCCTCTGTATGCTGAGCCCTGATCCCACCCTGCTCAGTCCTGGATCCTGTCTCTTCTCACACTCCAGGATCATGGCTCTGGGCCCCCCTCTATAAGCTGAGCCCTGATCCCACCCTGCTCAGTCCTGGATCCTGTCTCTTCTCACTCCAGGATCATGGCTCTGGGCCCCTCTCTGTAAGCTGAGCCCTGATCCCACCCAGCTCAGTCCTGGATCCTGTCTCTTCTCACTCCAGGATCATGGCTCTGGGCCTCTCTTCTGTAAGCTGAGCCCTGATCCCACCCAGCTCAGTCCTGGATCCTGTCTCTTCTCACTCCAGGATCATGGCTCTGGGCCCCCCTCTGTAAGCTGAGCTCTGATCCCACCCAGCTCAGTCCTGGATCCTGTCTCTTCTCACACTCCAGGATCATGGCTCTGGGCCCCCCTCTGTAAGCTGAGCCCTGATCCCACCCAGCTCAGTCCTGGATCCTGTCTCTTCTCACTCCAGGATCATGGCTCTGGGCCCCCCTCTGTAAGCTGAGCCCTGATCCCACCCAGCTCAGTCCTGGATCCTGTCTCTTCTCACTCCAGGATCATGGCTCTGGGCCTCTCTTCTGTAAGCTGAGCCCTGATCCCACCCAGCTCAGTCCTGGATCCTGTCTCTTCTCACTCCAGGATCATGGCTCTGGGCCCCCATCTATAAGCTGAGCCCTGATCCCACCCTGCTCAGTCCTGGATCCTGTCTCTTCTCACACTCCAGGATCATGGCTCTGGGCCCCCCTCTGTAAGCTGAGCCCTGATCCCACCCAGTTCAGTCCTGGATCCTGTCTCTTCTCACTCCAGGATCATGGCTCTGGGCCCCTCTCTGTAAGCTGAGCTCTGATCCCACCCTGCTCAGTCCTGGATCCTGTCTCTTCTCACTCCAGGATCATGGCTCTGGGCCTCTCTTCTGTAAGCTGAGCCCTGATCCCACCCAGCTCAGTCCTGGATCCTGTCTCTTCTCACTCCAGGATCATGGCTCTGGGCCCCTCTCTGTAAGCTGAGCCCTGATCCCACCCAGCTCAGTCCTGGATCCTGTCTCTTCTCACTCCAGGATCATGGCTCTGGGCCCCTCTCTGTAAGCTGAGCCCTGATCCCACCCAGCTCAGTCCTGGATCCTGTCTCTTCTCACACTCCAGGATCATGGCTCTGGGCCTCTCTTCTGTAAGCTGAGCCCTGATCCCACCCAGCTCAGTCCTGGATCTTGTCTCTTCTCACACTCCAGGATCACGGCTCTGGGCCCCCCTCTGTATGCTGAGCCCTGATCCCACCCTGCTCAGTCCTGGATCCTGTCTCTTCTCACACTCCAGGATCATGGCTCTGGGCCTCTCTTCTGTAAGCTGAGCCCTGATCCCACCCAGCTCAGTCCTGGATCCTGTCTCTTCTCACTCCAGGATCATGGCTCTGGGCCCCCCTCTGTAAGCTGAGCCCTGATCCCACCCTGCTCAGTCCTGGATCCTGTCTCTTCTCACTCCAGGATCATGGCTCTGGGCCCCCCTCTGTAAGCTGAGCCCTGATCCTACCCAGCTCAGTCCTGGATCCTGTCTCTTCTCACTCCAGGATCATGGCTCTGGGCCCCTCTCTGTATGCTGAGCCCTGATCCCACCCTGCTCAGTCCTGGATCCTGTCTCTTCTCACACTCCAGGATCATGGCTCTGGGCCTCTCTCTGTAAGCTGAGCCCTGATCCTACCCAGCTCAGTCCTGGATCTTGTCTCTTCTCACACTCCAGGATCATGGCTCTAGGCCCCCCTCTGTATGCTGAGCCCTGATCCCACCCTGCTCAGTCCTGGATCCTGTCTCTTCTCACACTCCAGGATCATGGCTCTGGGCCTCTCTTCTGTAAGCTGAGCCCTGATCCCACCCTGCTCAGTCCTGGATCCTGTCTCTTCTCACTCCAGGATCATGGCTCTGGGCCCCTCTCTGTAAGCTGAGCCCTGATCCTACCCAGCTCAGTCCTGGATCCTGTCTCTTCTCACTCCAGGATCATGGCTCTGGGCCCCTCTCTGTAAGCTGAGCCCTGATCCTACCCAGCTCAGTCCTGGATCCTGTCTCTTCTCACTCCAGGATCATGGCTCTGGGCCCCCCTCTGTAAGCTGAGCCCTGATCCTACCCAGCTCAGTCCTGGATCCTGTCTCTTCTCACTCCAGGATCATGGCTCTGGGCCCCTCTCTGTATGCTGAGCCCTGATCCCACCCTGCTCAGTCCTGGATCCTGTCTCTTCTCACTCCAGGATCATGGCTCTGGGCTCCCCTCTGTAAGCTGAGCCCTGATCCCACCCAGCTCAGTCCTGGATCCTGTCTCTTCTCACTCCAGGATCATGGCTCTGGGCCCCTCTCTGTATGCTGAGCCCTGATCCTACCCTGCTCAGTCCTGGATCCTGTCTCTTCTCACTCCAGGATCATGGCTCTGGGCCCCTCTCTGTATGCTGAGCTCTGATCCCACCCAGCTCAGTCCTGGATCCTGTCTCTTCTCACACTCCAGGATCATGGCTCTGGGCCTCTCTTCTGTATGCTGAACCCTGATCCCACCTGGTACATCCCCTTCTTGGACCCTGGACCACAGGCAGCTGCCTCCTGGGCCTCAGTTTAGGCGCCGACTGGCACCTCTGAAGCCCACATTATGTGAAATCCCTTCCACAAAAATGGCTCCTGCTGAGTCCTCCCTGATCACCAAAGCCTTCTCACACCCCAACCATGCTGCCCACCTCCCAGTTGACCCGGACCCTGGGCCTCACCTCCACCTGCAAACTGCAGCACACTCCCTTGGCTCTGACTTGAAAACAGCAGAATCAGTTGGGTTCTTCTCATGATCATCCTGCTTCAGACAGTTTCCTCACTTCCAGGTGGACAAGTGGTGACGGGCTTCCAGAGACCGCCAGCAGCTCCAGCAGCCCCCCTGAGATCTGGGGTGTGGCGGAGCCTGAGCTTCCCGCAGCACCTGGCCTCCTCGCCACCTCGGATGGCCGGCCGAGGAGGGGGGGCTTTCATAAGGCGAGTGTCCTAAGCTGTGATGGGACACTGCCTGGGCAGGGACTCCCACAGCCACCCTCTCACCTGGCCCTGTCACCTGCTCCCTTTGCAGGCTGCTGGCTCTACAGTGCTGGGGTTTGCACACGGGCTTTCCAGGCACCAAGCTGAGAGTGATTTTTCCTGAAAGGATTTGTGCCTACTCTCCAGGCCAGGAGGGGTGGCACCAGAGAAGCATCTGGAAGATCTATAAGATGGCTGTGGAGTTTGCAGGAAATTCTGTGACCTTTGCCTGGCTCTCACAGCTGGTCTGTAGTAGAAGACATACTGAGGGCCTGCCATTTGCCCTTCCCCCTTGATGACTCCTGGTGGACAGTGACTTGGACCTGCACAGATGGGGGCTCCACTCTCAAGTCTGGGCTGTGGCTGTAGGACACAGTGAGGCTGGCAGAGGCCAACGTCCTGGCTCATTGTACCCTCTCCATGTGGTCACCTCTGAGGGTTAATCCGTGTTGACAGACAGACACGGTACCGTGCCTGGGGAGCTCCCGGGCTGAATGGCATCTGCGGACACTCCTAGGCCAGTGTGCCAGGCCGGAGCCCCGCTGCAGCCACAGGTCACCTCCTTCCAGTTTCATCTCCAGCTCTCATGGAAACTGATGCTCACTCTTGGTCACAGCTGCAGGCTCCCTCTCCCAAGCCGGGGCAGGGTGGACGTGGCTCGGGGATCAGAGACAATGGGGGCTTCAGGCCCTCCAGCAGCAAGTGAGTGAGCCTCTTGGCACCCTTCCCCAGGGCACCTGGGCAGGACACTCGGTAGCTGAGCTCTGACACCCACAGGGGCCCCATCTGCAGAGCTCGAGAGGCCATGGCTGAGCGGTGGCTGGGAGAGTCCAGAGCAGGTCCTCACACTCTGCAGCCACTCGGAACGCAGCCTGTTGCTTCTGATGGACGTGGTTTCCCAGACGACCTGTGGCTGCTGAGTGAAACCTCCCCCACCGTGATGCCGCACACGCGGTCTGCCAGACGCCTGTGACTCATACACGTCCCCATCCCCCACAGGTTCAGCTCCATCAGAAAGGAAATGCCATTAAAGAACAGGACATCCACGCCTGATCTCATGTTGGACTTTCTAAAAGTGATGTTGGGCATCGAGGGGGTGTTGAAGGGGTACCTCGTGGTCTTCCTTGAGGAGTCTGCATTTAAATGGCTTCTGTCCATTCAAAGAGAATGTGCAGTGCCGTCACAGCTGTCACCAGAGACACAAGCTAGCTTGACACCATGGGAGGCCGTCGGGGATGGTCCACCAAAACCGCTGATGCGTTGATATTGACCCCGAAGCACCCGTGCTGTTAATGGAGTGGCCGGGCACATTGGCAGCAGAGCTGAGAGGTAAACCCACCCAGGTGTGCTTGAATAGCCGCAGCTACAGACGGGGATTGAGAGAGCTCTGTGGACAGGTGTGGGAAGATGTTCAGACAGGAAGGTAGAGGGGAAGGTGAGACACAGAACTTCAGGTAGACGGAAGGATAATCATTCATCTTTCCATCTGAAGGAACACAAAAACTAGCAAAGGCTGAGTACAGATGGTTAGTCATCAGGGTGACCAGGGAATTGCACCAATGGGGGCCACCCGGGTGAGACTCCTTGTTACTACGTCTTTCGATTCCATCCTAAGACTTGGACAATGTGATGTATTGTCCACTAAGCAGAAAGCTGTCCATTAGGTAGCACCTTCAGTGATCACAGTCACGCTGTCTCCCTTCTCCCGAGCATCTTTGGAGCCTGGCTCCAGTGCCAGCTCAACCCTGCTGCTTCCACACTGCGGCCAACAGCGCAGTGTCTGCACATCTACTGCAGCAGGCTTTCTGTAGCTCTGCACTACAGTTAGAAGGGAGCTGCCTGTCTGCCCTGAGATGCTCTTCCTGAGGGAAGCTCCCGTGTCTCAGGCACTCGGGTGAGGGACCCACGAGCATTGTCAATGAATGAGCAGTGTAGGGGACCCTCCCTGGGAACACTCACAGCAACACTGGGAGAGGCCTGGGACCCTGGGAGTGGCTGAGATCCTCCCTGGGAGGAACTGGGGTGCCTGAGGATCTATGGGAGCAAACAGCAATCTCCAGGTGACCAGGGAATGCCGTGCAGCCCAGGCCCCTTCCAGGCTCCTGCCTGTCCTGTCCTAGCCCCAGGGGAATGGCCATTCTGGTGTCGAGGGCCATGGCCTCTGCTTTGTGCATACCCAGTCTACTCCATGTGTTCATGCAACGCCAAGTGGATGGAGAATTCCATCAACTGAACGTGAAGCCACTTTCAGCTAATGCCCATCAGGGATGGGAATGATGAGGCTGAAATTTTGACTTGATGGGCAACAAGTGCTTTCGCGGGCATGTGCTCGGCAGCTGACCAAGGCAGCGAAGCTGGGCTGGGGGAGCTGGAGCCCTGACTCCAGGCTGACACCGCCCAGGCCTAGGAGTGGAGGCTGCCCGCGCTGACTTTCCGTCTCCTAACACCACTTGGCACTCCACAGCGGGTCACCCGAGGTTGCGGAGCAGGAGGCACAGCCGGCAGGCTTCAGAGCCGCGTCACCTTCCAGGCCCCTGAGGAACTGGGAATGTGACTAAGAGATCAGGGCCTGCCCTGGCGAAGTGGGGGAAACAGAGGTGTCCCCTGTTGCCCTTCCTGACTCATGGGGTCCTTATGGCCCAGACCGGGAGGGATCTCTAGGCCACCCAGGGAGCCTGCACCTACGGGAGCCGCTCTTACCTTGCGGTTCTGCCAAGGAGCCCAGGCTTCCTCCCTGGAAGGGACTGGGGTGCCTGGGATCCACAGGAGCAAACCTCAATCTCCAGGTGACCAGGAGATGCCATTCACCCCAGCCCCTTCCAGGCTCCTGCCTGTCCCATTCTAGCCCCAGGGGAATGGCCATTCTGGTGTCCCAGGGCAATGGCCTCTGCTCTGTGCATACCCAGTCTACGCCATGTGTCCTGGGGCTTGGCCCTCTCCGTCGTTTCTCACATAGACCTCTTCTGCCAACTAATTGCGTTTCTTCTTGTCTGCTACATACCTTGAACTTGCCATCGTCACCCGGGTGTGACCCCCTCTTACCCTCACAAATCTGCAGTCCAAGGCGATGCTGTCCAGCCTGCTCTGCATCTGCTCGCAGCCCCCAGGAGGAGGCGAGGGAGAAAGTCAAAAGCAGTCCTGTTCTCAGTTGACCCAGGAGGGCGCTTCTGGGAAGTGTGTTTGTGCTGGTATTGACGGAGTGTGGCTTGCACTAACTAGTTGGGCTCCCAAGCCACCCTCCGAGGCTGGCTTCGTGGCACTCATATTTCACAGGGACAGGGAAGCTCAGAAAGGTTAAGTCACTTGGCCCCAGGACACACAGATGATGAGTGGCCACACAAATCTTCCTCCACTTCAGAGGCTGACCCCAGACCAAGACTTGGTTTATGTGCAGCATTTGGTATCACTTTTCAAAGGAAGTAGACTTCTGAGCCCATGCCTGAGTTTTGCTTTAATGTTGAAGAAAAAAGAACCCAAAATTGTCTTTAAACATCCAACTTTGTGAACCATGAAGGCACACACTTGCAAGCCTGGCTGGGGGCTGTGAGGAGCTCGCTGCAGGAGCTCGGGGTCCTCCCCAGGGGCCTTACCTAAACACGGGAAGGATGGCTCCCCCCACACCCACCTCCGCCTGCTAGGCAGCTCCAGCGGAGCCCACACCTGAAGCCCTGCCACCCCCATGTGGCCCTGGCTAGGCACAGACCCCAGGCCTGCCTCGTCCTGCTGACGCAGCACCTGCGCTGAACGAGATGTCAGGTCAAGACACCGACTCAGGTTCTGAGCTCCGTTCTCAGCCTTTGGTGTTGTGATTCACGCTCTCCTTGGGATCCTGGTGATGCAACAGGCTGGTGTGGTGAGCTGGCTGCTGTCATTGGTGGCGGGCAGTTTCCTTGGGACCACTGCCAGGGCCCAGCCCAGAGACCAGCCGTGGACACTCAGTGTTCTCCTTTGGTTAATTCTCGAGATGGGTTTAGATCTTACTTGCATTTTTTTTTTCCTCAATCACTATTTAAAGAGGAAACTTAAGTATTTGGCAATAAAACCCTTGAGACTGGAAAACTGAAACTGGGTGCTTGCTGCCTTGTACCCGGGACTGGGTGACCTTGAAGGCTGGCCTCAGCGGCTGTGGGGTTGGGAGTGGCCACAGCAGAAGGGGAACGATGCGGTGCCCTGGAGCCTCTGTAGGAGCCTGCACTCCTGCACTTACAAAGCTCCTGGGTAGGATACTTAGTCTGCTTTGCAGGTGCTGGTCAGCAGAAGGCCCAGCCAGGCCAGCACCATGGCAGCCAACGACCTGGGAGAGAAGGAAGGTCAGGGCTTGGTCAACACAGTGAGGGCGGGAGCCCAGGAACACTGCCCTCACCTCCTATGCCAGGCGGGGGGACCTCAGGGTTCCACCTCCAGGGCCTGAATATTGCATGGTCACAGAGGGAACGCCACCGGCCCTGGTCTGGGAGATGCCTCGAGAGGCTCTGGGTGGCTCCTCTTCCTCTTGAGAACTTCCAGACTCCCTAGGACCTGGAGGGTGGGCCAGGAACGGTCCCTGGAGGCCACAGGTCTCAGAGGTCCATTGGTGATGGCTGCCCACTTCTTGGGCACTGCTGGCCTCTGGCTGTTGGCCCTCTCAGGCCTGCCACCAAGGCCCAGCAGCTGCAGCAGAAAGGAGAGAGACGTGGAAGATCGAGAACACAGAGCTGTGGCCCGCTGCCTGGGTCTGTCTGCTGCTCAGACCGACCATCAAAATGTAGTGAACAGACACTTTTTTATAGGAATGGGGACGTCTAGAAGCTGGAGAAATATGGGAGACGGATGAGATGATGGATCGAAAGTAAAAAAGGCCACTTTCAAGAAACTTGAAATACCAAGGTGAGTATAAAATTAAATCACATGACATTTATGCAATTGTTTCTTTTTTAAAAAATATAAAACTGAGCTCTTATTTCCCTTCAAGGTTCTCAGAGGGCGATTTTAAACACAAAGCCGCTCTTGCGCTGCGGAGGGTCTCAGACAGCCTCCCCTGGGCTCCGTTCCCTGTCCCATAGACACGAAGTCTCCGTCTCTGTGGTTCTTCACCTTCAGGCATGAGAGACTTGAAATCTGGAAAGCTACAGTCTTCTCCCCAAACACAACCGAGACACGAGAACATGGGATCGTGCTTCCAACGTCGGGAGGTGTCTGGAGCCCTGAGCTGCCCCAGAGCCCGGCGGTCCTGGCCCTGGTGTGTGGCACTCCTGCAGGGCACAGACCGATGGCCTCTGCTTCTCTGCTGAGGGAATGGGTGGCAGAGGGAGACAGCCCCCATGATACACTGGCTCAGCTGGCAAGCAGCACCCACACACTACGTCCTGGAGTGCTCTGGTGCCCTCAGGGCCCTGGGCTAGGGGACCTGGAGCAGGAAACCCTGGTGTCCCCCTCCTCACTGCAGCCCAGCCTCGGGGCGACCACTGGGGGACCTGGAGGTCTTGAAGTTCATGAGAGTGGAGGTGTGGGTCTGTGGGGCCCAGAGTGCCTGGTCTGCTTCCCCCTGTGCCTGGGCCCACTCACTGCTCCCTGCTTCCTGGCCTCCAGGGTGTGGAGGGTGTCAAGTGTCCCCAGCAAGGACAGTCAGCCTTAGCTGAGATTGGACCAGGCTCAGCTGGGCTCAGGCAGAGGCAGCACCACCATGGGCGGAGAAGAGCTCGGGTCTGCTGGGGACGGGCCCAGGTGGGGGGTCAGTGTCCCCCCATGAGCCCCCAGCCTTCCAGGGACAGGAAGCCCCGGCCCGCTCTGTCCCCTGAGGCTCTTCTCCTCACCCCTGTGTGCACATGTTCACCTGTGCCACGGCCCCCGTCTGGATCTGGGAAGTGACTGCCTGGCTCCCTGCGCCCCCTCTTTCCTTCCTTCCTTTTTCTTTCTCAGCAAGGACATTATTCAACCCAATAACACCCGATTCAATAAGAAACGTTCAAGAGTAAGAATCAGTTGTCTGTCTATTAAAATGTTGTGTTAATTTAAAATAAATTTGTTCACATTGTTTTGAACATTTAAACCACACAAATTGATAAACAGGCACAAACTGACTCTTCTAAATACATTATTTATTTTGTTTAAAAATGTCTAACACACCCATCAATAATGTCCCCAACAGGAGATGCTGGCTCACTCGGGGCGGGCGCCTCTGGAAGCAGTCCTTTCTCACCACCGCTCCACCAGTCTCGGGGTCCACCCACAGGGACTTGGCCCACCCTGGGACTGCCTGGGCCAGCTTTTCTGTGCTCATCCGCCAGCTGAGAGGGCCTGGCCTCCCCAGCGTTCCTTGTGCGTCATGGTCATGGGCTGTTTGTGGCTGACACTGAACCTGAACACTAAACTCTTGAAGATTTGAAGTTTGCAAAGCAACCTCAAAAGGGATTAAGATCCCTGGCAGGGACATCATCACGTGCTCTCAGGAATGTGACCCAGGAGGAAGTGCCCCAGCCACAGGAGGCTAGCCTGATGTGTACAGAAAGAAATGCACACGCATAGAGCTGCTGTTTTCTTTCCATATGGAAGTTTCTGAAGTTCATTTTAACAATTGAGGCTCTTCACTGAAAAACCTCCTGACACGGGTCTTATAAATCCCATCATTAATGTGTCCTAAAAGACCAGGGTCACCTGATCAGACAGCAGGTTGACCAGCTATCACCACCCAGCTAAACAGAGCCAGGTTTGGTGGAGAAGCCTGGTGGGGACCTGGTGGGGACCAGCGCATGCCACACCTGCACATCAGCAGCTGAGCAGCAGACAGACCCAGGCCGAGGGGAAGCAGGCCTGGTCCCACAGAGACTGAACTTGTGGGTACACTCTAAATTCTAGCTCCCGTCAAAATCTCAGGAGGGGAAATTATTATTATTTGGCAGCAAAAGTCAAGGAGGAAAGGAAGGCCCAGAAAGGACGGCCCTCCTGGCTTGTGTCATCTGAGAAATGTTGTTTACGTCTTCTTGGTTCAGCAGCAGACCATTAGCACGTCCAGAAATTCTTACGGTTGGATTCTTTGTGGAAAACACCAGGCACACACTTGCACTGGAAGGGCCACTCCTATTCGCTGGGGCTGAGAACTTTTCCTCCCGAAGATCAAGGGGGTTTCTCAGCAGGGCCTGGGTGTGAGGGTCAGCTCTGCAGGGGTCAGAGGGATGGCCTAGGAAAGGGTCCAGCTTGGCCTGTGTGCAGGAACACCCAGGGTGTGAAGCAGAGCTGTGAGGGAACTCAGCAGGAGCAGGGGCCCTGCTGCCCACGTTGCTGCTTCTAAATCTTTTAAGGAAAAAAAAAGTCAGAAATCTGGGAGTTTGAATAAAATTGTATAAAGCCTTGGTGAGCCAACGGGCCCCGGGGACAGAATTCCTGGCTTGTCCCAAGCCCAGTCCCCATGGGACAGACAGGCACCCCACAGCCTGAGCAGTTCCACTGGCACCTACAGGTGGGGCGGGAGCCAGGTCTGAGTTTCTCAGGGGCCAGTCCCACGTCTCTCTGCATCATCAGGTGACAACTGCACTTGAATGGTGGCCCCCTGGTGGGGTCCAGCGCTGGCCCTCCAGCCTCTGGGTCTGGGGATTGGAATCACAGGCGTTGATGCCAGAGCTGGCCACAGTGGGGAAAGGAGTGCCCACACAGGGCAGTGTCCCCAGCCCCTCCTTGCTTATCTGAGGTGAGTCACCAGGCGCCCTTGGGATTCCTTCAACATGACAGAGGAGACAGAGACTGTTACTGACAGGGGGAGAGGGCTGACCCCACTGCCCTGATAAGGAGAGCCAGGGGACGTCTCACAGAAATGCCAGGAATTCACTCTAGCACATCCAGCTCTTAATGTGACCGGCAAGAATGTCTCCCGCCCGAGGCCAGGGAGGCGCCAGCACTGGGCGCCACCCAGGGCGGGAGGCAGCCTTGGGGACCAACCAGGCTGGGGCGATCCCAGCCCGTCCTCCTCAGACCCTGCGACAGGACCTCAGCCTTTTGCACTTCTAGAAGGAGAAGTCTGGACTTTGATCTCTGGGATCCAAGCCCGTAATCTCTGGAATCAGGTCCAGGCTATCCCCGCCCTGTGACGACGGGCCATGTGACCGGGCCATGTGACCGGCCCTGTGCAGATTGTTTACTACCTTGGCTTGAGTGTCCTCATCTGTGGGGCAGCCTGTTAGCCCCTCAGTCAGGCCCTGCCACCAAAGCTCTCTCACCCTGACAGTGGGGACGGGCAGAGCTGGAGACCCTGTGTCCCCTGGGACCCTGGTGTTCCACAGTGGAGGGCACAGTTCCTTAGCTAGGTAAGTGTAGAGTCTGTGAATCACGCTGTCACTGAGCATGAATAGCAGCCTCATGGTCCAGTCAAGGAAATGACCCACCTGCCCCAGAAGTAGCACGTGCACAAACACTCCCAGCGCCCTTCAAACCCAGGCCTGCGGGGATTCAGGACACTCAGCCCTGGATATGTGTGGTTTGGGGATTTCTGGGTAGAGCTTGGGGACAAATGGCCTTTCTGTAGTGGCTGGTACTTCTTGGACTCTTTCTCCTGCAGATGTGGCTCAAGGTGGCTGAGAGGGGCTGACGGGGTTTCTTCTGCTGTCCATGGGCCTGTGGTGGTTCAGAGGGCCTGGCCCAGGGAGCCCCGTCCACAGGGGCACATGCACTGATAGGGCAGGGCCTGCTCTACTCTACCACCTCCGTCCTCAGGGCGCCGGTCATGTGCAAGCCATGGCTGCCCAGCTGACTGCCACACCTTCAACATCAGGGACTGGAGACTGGGGGGGGGGGGGGTCCTGGAGGCATAGGGGGAGGAAACTCATGCATGGCTCTCAGGCTTCAGTCATCTTGCTTCACCACACTTTTCTGGAAATAAGCCGCGTCAGTCAGGGCTCAAGAAGCCAGAGCCCATGGTAGTATTATAAGTGACATGGCATAGCACAGGGAACTGGTTGTGCAGCAGTGGGGCAGGGCCAAAGTCCACAGGATGGGGGGGCACACCTGGGCTGGAGCACCTGCCAGCAGGGGTTCTCCTCCAGCCAGGGGTTCTCAGCTGGGGAGCCTCAGCTCGCCCTGGAGGCTTTTCCAACTCTTGGGTCAGGCCCACCAGGTCGCAGAGCACAGTCTTCCGCACAGTAAACCTGAGGGTCTCCTCCACCCGGTGAGAGCTGGCCCCTCCCCACCTCCCTAAGCCAACAGCAATCTAACCCTAACCCTAACACAGCTGAACTCACACTCCTCCCCGCCAGGAGGTAGGTCTGGGAAGCTCTCTCTTCCCTTCCATGTCCCATAGCTTAACCCCATCACGGGCAGTTAGTGACCATCCGTTCATCCTGGTGGCTGTTAGAAGGAGGGGGAGAGGGCAAAGCTAGGTTAACTGAGCCACTAAGGCAGGAGCGCTCAGAGGGTGGCGGTCTCCTGTCTGTAGCTGGTCACACGGCCAGAGCTGCCGTCCTGGCTACAGCTTCACCAAGGTGCGACAGTGACATGCAGTGTGATACACGGTGCTGGCCCGCTGGCCTAGGGACCTCAGGTGAAGCAGCTGTGGGCTGCGCAGGGCTGAGCGGGAGGGTGGCGCTGGGCACTGGACCTGGGAGCTTGGCACGTGTTCTGTCACTGAGCTGCCCCCGGCAACTAAATGCATTTGTTACTTCCATATTTTCAACATAAGTGGTTTGTAGGTCCCTAACCCTTTGCTGCCTAAGGGGAGGAGCATCTGTACCCTCTCTGTCATCTGCTCTGTGTCCCCTTTACCTGAGCCTGGTTTGCTTGCAGGGGTCTGGGCCCTGGGTGGTGCCGAGTGGAGTCGTAGTTTCTCATGGATGCTTCGGCTCAGGACGTAGTCGCATGCAGACCGGCCTGGGGTCTCTGGCATGGCAGACAATCTCTCCCTGCCCTGTGGCACAGCAGCCCGATTCTCCTCCAGCCAGGCTCAGCCACACAGCCACACAGTAGCTCCCTTCTTTGCCTGCTGACTCAGAGGCATGGGGACCTGGGGGGCGGGGGACCTCAGCTCTCAGTTCAATGGGATCATTGTTGTGTCTTCTGGTAGAGGCACCCCGTCCCCCCCAGCCGTGGCCTCTGGTCCATCAGTGCCAAGGTCAGGGAACTGGGAAGCAAACATTTTGTTAGTGGGGCCCTAGGCGTGACCGAGAGACGAGCCCCTCCTCTCTCACTCGCAGGGTGAAGGAGGGAAGCTCCCCTTCCTTTGGCCTTTCCTTTTTGAAGCAGGAACAGATGGGATAACTGAAGATCAATGTATGCAGGACCTCAGAAGGTGCCCAGAAGTCCCTGGGTCTGCTTCTGCGGTCCTTCACGTAGACTGAGAACAGCTCCCCGGGGCTCTCCCTGCAGCACACACGGCACCTGAACCTTTCAGTCAATCCCTGTGTCCCAAGAGGACAATCTCTATCTCGTCCACATAGGCGCTGACTCGTTCACCTGTTCCTGCATTAATTTGCTCATGGATTTATTCAACAAATGTTTACTAACTTCCACACCCAGGACAGGTACGGGGCTGCTCCTGGGAGCAAGGCATGTGATTTCTCTGTACTCCCAGACCTTGAAATTGAGTGTCTTTCAGAGCATGTGCTGGTCCAGCACCCCACCTTCCTGACCTGAGTTCTCGCAGGGAAATGGGGTGGGCTTTTCCTCACCAACATGCACCCGTATTCACATGCTGGCAATTTGGATGAGAGGTTAGCAATCAGCGATGGTGGAATAGCTCTCTGGAGCTCTGCTAGCCTCTCCTGACAGAACATGTTCCTGACAAGGACTTCAGGTTGGAAATGCAAGGCTTCCCAAGGCTTATCTAGACTCTGAGAACCAAAACGGTTTGTTTTTACTTGGAATGGAAAAATTAAAGAGAAGAGGTCCTCTGATCTTATCATAACTATGGAGGAAGCATTTGATGAACTTCATGATAAAAGATGTTTGGTAAACATGAACTAGAACTTCCTCAAGGTGATAAAAAGAATCTATGAAAAATCCACCACTAACAACCTACTGAATTATGAAATAGCAATGATTTTCTCCTGTTAGTGGGACCAAGGCTGTTTTCACCCATCCTTTCAACAATGCCTCAGAGGTTTTAGGTGGAAAATTAACAGTAAAAAGCCATAAAGATCAGAAGCAAGGTAGACTGCTATTATTCATGAAACCCTATAGAACATTAAAAAAAGTTCTATGATAAATAAATTTAACAAAGTCACAGGACACAAAATGAATAATAAAAATTAGTTGCATTTCTAGAAATTAGTGATGAAGAATTGTTAAAAAAAAGTTAAAGGAAAAACACTAAAATCACATCAAAAACACTAAGAGCTTAGGAATAAATCCAGTGGGACTCGGGCAAGCGCAGATGGGGAGAAAATGTCCACAGCACACGCAGTCACCAGGGGCTGGTATCCAGTCCACAGCTCTCTTACCAAGCTACCATCAAGACGGATAGCCCAGCTGGCCCTGTGGTGCACTCCCAGGGGCTTGGGAGGCTGAGGCAGGAGGATCACAAGTTCAAAGCCAGCCTCAGCAAAAGCGAGGTGCTAAGCAACTCAGGGAGACCCTGTCTCTAAATAAAATAAAAAGTAGGGCTGGGGATGGGGCTCAGTGGTCGAGTGCCCCTGAGTTCAATTCCTGGTACAAAAAAAAAAAAAAAAAGGACAGCCCAATGCCAGATGAGCAGAGACTTTGAAGCTCTTGGAAAGGAAGGAGGGTGTCTTGCATGACACTGTGTGGGTGAGGACACGTGTGAAGACGCACTGAAGTGAACATAAACAGTGAGCAGGAAAAGGAGCTCGGCACCACAGTCACCACAGAACCACGACTGAAGCCACAGTGAAGCGCCATCCACACCCAGAGTGTGACCGCCCACCGTCGCAGTGGAACGTGGAACGGCCACTTTAGGGAGCGCTTTGCAGTTTCCATGTGAGCGGAACTGCGTCCCCCACGGCTGGGGTGGTGCTGAGTGTGGAGTGGATGCTCAGCACGCACAAGGCCCGGGTTCCCTCCCAGCAGCCCAGGAGCCACAACCAAGCACACCTCTTTCCAGTGGTGCACCATCTCACTCCTTCAGCAGGGAAATGAAAATAGACACCCATCCCACGACTTGCACAGCATCAACGCTCCCTGGGCTGCACCCTGGGGGCCTGGGGGCTTCCTTTCACATGAATTATTTCTACATTTTAAAAAATGGAAAGAAAAAAGAGAAAATGCGTTAGTGTTCAGCTTCTTCTGTTCTCCCGGTGGCCTCTCCCACGTGGACACCTGGACCACGTGGACAGGCAGAGATTCTTTTTTTTTTTTAAAGAGAGAGAAATTTTTTTTAATATTTATTATTTTTTTTAGTTTTCGGCGGATACATCTTTGTTTGTATGTGGTGCTGAGGATTGAACCCTCACGCATGCCTAGCACGCATACCAGGCGAGCAGGCTACTGCTTGAGCCACATCCCCAGCCCCCAGGCAGAGATTCTGACGAGCTCTTCCGTTTGTGTCCTCTGGCAAGTTTCTCTGAAGGTTCACTGTGGTCAGCCCTTCTCCGCGTGTTTCGGGGAGACATTAAAGGGGGACCTGTGGATTCAGTGATCCATGCTGGGCGGGGCCCTACAGATGCTGGACAGGAAGACACCGCTCAGATCTCGAGGGAACCTGGTGACCTGGACCAGACGGCTCGTCAGCTCTCTCCAGCTCTCTCATCACACATCACGGCCTTAATTTTTATATGATGTGAGTTCATTGCAGAAAAAAAAAATAAAGATACGAAAGCATGAGAAGAAAACAGTAGCTGCTGTGGGTGCTGCAGCCATGGGGTCCCCTCCTCTTATGCAGATATCCTCCCTAAAAGTTGTGGTTACAGCATGCATGCTATGCCACCGTTCTGCACTCAATATGCACTGGAAAAAATTCTCACGGGACTAAATGTCCCGTAATATGAAGATAATATGTTACTAAACAAAGTTCGTGTTGTTGGAAAGTTTATTTCCCTTGTCAGATCTTGTGACTATATAGCTGCACCTTTTTTTTCTGGCAAGAGATCTACCCAGGGTCAGTGGCAGGTGGGCTCTGAGAACATTCTGGGCACGGTGGGCAGGAGATCCCAAGAGGAGGTAAGATCTGGCGTGGAATATTCTACAGACCAGAAAAGGGGCAGCCCTGGGAGGAGATGATAAGGGTATGGATGTGTGAAGACTGGGAAGAACCAGCCAGGCAAGGAGGGGTGCAGGCGAAGGCTCTGCACCCCAGGAGCATGGTGGGGAGGCTGGATGGCAGGGGTGGGCAGGAGCCAAGGGTAAACCCTGGGCCCTTGGGGGCCCAGCTCGCAGCAGTGCCTTCAGGGGCGTGGGTCAGAGTTCAGAGGAGCCAGGGAGAGCCATGCAGCTCCCCTGGGCCGGAGCTCAGGACGGAAGTGGCTGTGGAGCCAGGAATGGGAATAAACCCTCCCGCTGTGCCCTGGGGTGAGAGGACTGCGGACCCCACACGTTGGTGCTGGGAGCTCCGCACAGGAGCCGGGCTGTGCCGCCTGCACACTTCCCCAATCCCACTCTGAACTCAGGAAGGTAGTGAGTGACGGCTGCACCACCCTCTGCCTTTCCCGGGGCCAGAGACAGGATGAATGAAAGGGAGCTTGGTGAGCACTCGGCCAGTTTGCCCGTGTGGTGCTTGGTGACCGCTGGACAGCAGGGCACACTCCCTGAGCTGCTGTTCTGTGGGGTCAGAGTGGGGTCTGCCTTTGACTGGACAACCCCAACCCCTCCTGGGAGCAAGCACGAGGGGGTCAGGGAGGCCTGGGTCACTCTGCACCTGCTGCCCAGGACCAGAGGCCTAGTTCTTACTTCCAGCCACTTCTATTTGTTCCAGTCACATCTGGGACTAGCACCACTTACAATCAGGCTCTTCCATCTCAAAGACTCGCTAAGTGCATTCTAGAGGATTCCAGAGGAGGCCTGAGAGGAAGGAGGGAGACTGGAGAGCAGGGCTGGCTCTGTGCGGTCCTCCTCCCCTGGGCACATCCTAGAGTTTCTCTGAAGCTTCTGCTTCATCTCAAGTGATATCCTATCAAGGTGTGGGGACTGGACTGTGCTGTGTCCACGCTGTGCCTGGACATTGTGGGGCCTACCACGGGTCCTGCTTTTTCACTGTCTGAGTAGGAGGCAGCACAGCAGGAGGACCGCGGGCTCTCTGGGTCATCTGCTGTTACCAGTTCAGATCTGTGGTGTTCTGTGGTGTTTGATGCCCGCGAGGTTTGGTTTTGTTTCTTGCAGCCTCAAGATTGAACCCGGGTGCTTTACCACTGGGCTCAGCCCCAGCCCTTTTTATTCTTTATTTTGAGACAGGGCCTCACTAAGCTGCTGAGTCTGACCTCAAAGTTTCAGCCCTCCTGCCTCAGCCTGCACAGTCACTGGGATGACCAGCGTGGCCCCTGTGCCCAGCTGCATGGCTTGGGTGTGAAGACGCTCCTCCCCGGGGGCTGTCTTGGGGAAATTCTTTTGTCCCCAGGAGCTCTTCTAGAAAGGGCTGCTCCTGAGAGGGTGGGCCTGGGGTAACTCCAGAGCCTCTGCCCTGGGAAGCGGGGAGGCTCTTCACATTCCAGACATTCTTAGAGGGTACAGAGGGGGCGGGAAGAAAGGCTATTCCCAGTTCTCCGCCTCAGTGCCAATGATACTCCATGGGCATGATCCTAGGTAGGCACAAGGGCATGTGGCCTTGGGAGCCAAGGCAGGGCCCTGCTCCTGGCGGTGCCCACCCCAGGGCTCGGCTTCCATGGCAGACTCAAGGAGCTGTCTCCCTCCATCCAGCCACACACTCAGCCCTGCTTTCTCAGGAGGGGACTCTTCCAGGTGAGGAAAATGGGCCTCCAAATGATCTGAGCTCCTGGGTTTGGAGTAAGGAATGTATGGTGTTTGAGTGACGTGGCGGGCAGGAGGGAAATGAAACCAGCCAGCGGGAGCCACCTTGCCAGGTGGAGCTGGCTCTGTGGGCGGGTGGCTGGCACTCCAGGGCCCAGGGTAAGGTCTGTGGGATGTGGTGGGGCCGCCCCGACAAACAGCCGGCAGGAAGACAGAGGCTCAGAGGCCAGCTGGGGAGGCCCATGGGCTTTCTGAGCCCTTTGCGGTTACTGTCCTTCAGAACCAAGACACAGCTGGGCCACGGGCTGGGGAGTGCTCCGTGGGCCAAGCTGGCCTCTGGGTGAAGACGGGCCTCTGCTCCACTCCCCGAGTTCTTTCCTGATCCTGGAAGTTCACACTCTGTTCTCTGGGCTGCCCTCTCCTTTCTGTGAACGAGGACACAGTGTTCGCCTGTGAGGCCAGGACCTGTGTCAGACCCAGGGCCCTGGAGTGGCCTGTGAACTTGAGAGTAGTACCTCCCAGGGGCCAGCCCTGCTCGGTGGGCCTGGAGGAGTCCTGGTCTTGCTGTGGCAGGGGCTCCAGGAGTTGAGGGAGGGTGTGACGAAGGCCTGTGGGTGGGCACCCCAGCGTGGCTGCTGCTGCTGCTGAGCCTGGGCGGGGACACCTCTGAGAGCCGAGTCTGCCCTGGGCTCCGAGGCCCCTGCGAGACGTCTGACTGGCACTTTGTAGCTCAGGCCCCGGGAGAGACGCCTGCTGTCTTTTTACAGCTGGGGCTCCACCCAGACGGCAGCAGCGCCCTGTCACACCCTTGGCATGGACGGGTTTCATTCATGTGGGGTCTGGAGCTGCAGCTGTGCCCCAGAGAGGAGGCCAGGAGGAGGGCCGCCTTCACATCCTGCAGGCTCACTGGGAAGCTCTTTGAAAATGAGCTGTAATTAAACCCACATCACTGTGGGGCATTGTGAGTTCAGGGCACCGTCCCCGGGCACCGAGAGGTCTGGCTTTGCTGCGGCTCATGGTATGGCTGTGAGTGAGGATTTAAATAGCCCTTTCCCTCCAGGATAATGCCACGTTACTCTCGGGAAGTTGCACCATGTCACATCAGAGTCCAGTGCACAGCTGAGTTCAAAAAGAGTACTAGGTTGAGTGTCAGTCTCTGAGGGACGGATGTAGACCATTGATGAAAATGAAACGTTGGGTCAGAAAACCCACACTTGTCCAGACACCGGGAGGCGGCCTGGGCTCCACAGGGCTCCGGAGGGAAGGTCAGGGAAGCTCAGTGTGTGAATCAGTGCTCCGTCCTTTTGAAGACTGTCCACCTTACAGTAACAGTGTCAAACCCAGGGGCAGGATTCAGCCAAGTGAGCTAGGAGGCTTCCTGTGTCACAGAAGGCTTTCCAGCTCAGCCAGCAATCTGAAGACCCCACTGAGCAGGGGCCGTGAGCAGCGACCCCTGTGGACCTCTTCCAAGCTGGGCTTGCCCACCCAGATGGGCCACTTGGGGGTCAGCACACAGGTAAGCCGGGCGAGACACAGTGGGCCAGGTGAGAGGTGCGGAGATGGTTCTCCGTGCCAGCGTGTGGGGATGAGTCAATGCATTTGAGGTGTGCTGGGACACAGAATTGACTGACTTGACCCCTGATTGGGTTAGGAGTGAGGGGACAAGAGAGCTTTGTGTGTCTTCTAGTTCCTACAACAGGATGCTTAGGCGCAACGAACCTGATACAGAAGAGAAGATGGGATCTGGAACCGGATGAGTTTGTTTGCCCCCGTTGGGTTGGAGTGATGTGGGATGGTAAGAGGTGAGAGGGTAGGAAGGTTTGCACGTGGGCTTGAAGCTCAGTGAAGAGACCTGGGCTAGAGTACCACGTGAGGTTCAGCACCATTGGGAAGATAATTCTAGAAAGAGACCAGGGTGAGAGGACAGGGTAGGGGGAGAGATCATGGCCCGAGGAGTCCCTGTGAGTGAGGGATGGCAGGAGAGTGCTCCTGGAGGAGGCCGGGAAACAGCGGCCAGAGGCAGTGGAGAATGTGGGACGGGGAGCCACCGAGCAGTAAGGAAGGGGACCCCGTCTGTCCACGTGGCAGCCCACGCTCACCCCCAGGAAGAGTGCAGCCAGGCCAAAATGGCGGGCCGCTCTGGCTGCAGTGGATGAACAGGCCTGTGGAAACACTGACCCATGCCTGTTCAAGGACGTGATGGATTGTTCTAGAAAGTTTGATGAAGAAAAACTATGAACACTGAATAACATTGATGAAATGCAGTTGGTGGGTGATGGAGCTTGTGGGGTGGGAAGAGGGTGGGACGCCAAGTGCTCCCAGGGAGCGGCGCGGTCTCTGGCAGGAGGGGCTGGGCATCGGGCAAGGGCGAGCACTCTGGAGCCGGCCTTCAGATTCCAGTTCTGCTTCCTGTGAGGCAGGGCACTCAGTCACAGCACAGAGCTCAGCTCCCACCAGCTCAAGAAGGGGCGGCTCTGGGCTTCTGGAGCTGAGCACCAGGGGACACTGGGGTTCAGGCCTGGGGCCGAGGTCGGCAGGGAGCCCCCAAAGCCTCCTGCAGACTTGCTCCTCGTCGGGGAGACACAACCACCCTGGGATCAGCTCAGGGGACCCCAAGCTCCTGACTCCCCAACACAAGGGCTCGCTAGGCCTTGCCCCAGGTCCACAGTGGGATGTGGAGCCACGGGGGACAGCTGGACATGGAAGCGAGAGGACTCCTCGGTGGGACCATGAGCAAGTGGACATCACACACTTGGTGGCGATATACCCCAGTGTCCCTGGACCTGAGTCTCTCTCCCTAAAGATGCAGGTGCATCTGACGCTATCACCTTATCTGTCACTTGAGATAATAGACACATATCTGGTCCATGGCTGGCACCACATAGGTTCTCAGCCCGTGATGGCTGTCGTGTTTGCAAGACTCTATACTTTTGGAGCAGTTTAAGGTTCACAGAAAAACAGAAGAAGACCCAGGACTTCCCATATACCTCTCACCTCCACGCACACAAAGCCCCCTCCTGCCATGACCTGCCCACCAGACTGTCTCACTGTTACAAGTGATGAACCTACATGGACACACCATCACCCAGAGTCTGTACCTTAATTAGGGCTCACTCTTGGTGGGATGTATTCTATGGATTTGAACAAAAGTAAGGAGACATACATCCATCACTTTAGTATCCTATGGTATTTTCACTGTCTAAAAATCCCATCTTCCTGTCTGTTCATCCCTCCTGTTAGTCAGCTTTCTGTTACTGCAACAAAATACCGAAGGTAATCAACTTAGAAAAGACCAAAACGTCACATTGGTTCATAGTTTTCCAGACTTTAGTCCATATGGTATGGACCTTGTTTCCTTTGGACCTGTGGTGAGGCAGCCCGACACGTCACGTCACGGTGGCAGTGTGTGTGGAGGAAAGCTGTTCACCTCCTGGCAGAAGTCAGGAAAAGACCAGCCACCAATACCCCTGGTGACTTCCTCCCACCAGGCCCCGCCTCCTGAAGGTTTTACCACCTCCCGGAGGGCCAAGTGCAGGAGCAAACCCGAGGCCTTTAGAGACATTCAGACCAAATCTAGCCCCTCTCTACCCAGGCCCCTGGCGACACTGGGCTTAGTGTGGCCCTGATTTTGCCTTTTTAGAATAGTGCACAGTTGGAGTCAGCAACCTGCCACTTTCCAGATGGGTTTCTTTCACGTGATGATCTGCGTGTGACATTTCTCCTGTCCTCTCTGGCTTGAGAGCTGAGTGAGAGGCACTCTCCCACCGTTTTACTTATTCACCACTGAAGGACGACTTGGAGGTCCCCAATTTGGTGATTGTGAATAAGGCTGCAGTATGAACCACGTGCAGGGTGTGTTGGTGTGTTTTCTGGTTTGGCCTGGCCACACGTTTCCACGCCCGTTGTGCAGTGGGTGGGATCCTGTGGTAAGAGTCGGCCAGGGTCTGTAGGAGACCCCAGACTCCCCGGAGCACTGCGCTCTTCTGCACTCCCACCAGCAGGGGAGAGCTGTGCTCCTCACCCCCGCTCCGGGTGGGCCGCGCCCTGTCTTGGCCGCTCTGACGGGTGCAGCGGTGTCTCGCTGCTGTCCGACCTGCGTGTTCCTGATGACGTCCCACGTGAAGCGTCTTTCCAAACGCGTCCTTGCCATCTGTAGGTCTTCCGTGGCAAGGTCTGGGCCCGTTCTCTAGAGGTTTTTGGTTCCCTTGTGGCAGTTTTAGGAGCTCTTTGGAGAGTTTGGACAAGGGTCCTCTATCAGACGCACCTTTCACCAATACCTCCCTTAGACGTGGCTTCCCCTTTCTTTCTCTTGACAGTGACTTCTACAGAGAAAAAAGGGTCTATTTGAATGAAGCCCAGCTTACCCACGCTTTCTTTTATGGATCACTCTTTGCTGTATCTAAAGGTCGTCACAAACCCAGGGTCACCTAGGTTTTCTCCTCTGAGACTGTTACAGTTTTTCGTTTTACGTTTAGGTCTGTGACCCACTTTGAGTTAACTTTTTATGAAAGGTGTAAGAGCTGGTCTAAATTTACTTTTCCCTGTGTGGATACCCAGTGTTCGGCACAAGCCCCGTGGTATTACCTTTGTCCCTCTGTCCAAGTTCAGTTGCCTCTATTTTTGTGGGTCTGTTTCTATATTCTCTGGTGTTTCCATTGATCTTTTTGTCTATTCTTTTATCAATATCACAGTGTCTTGATTCCTGTAGTTTTATAGAAAGTCTTGAAGTTAATTTTAACTTTGTTCTTCTCCTTCAATATTGTGTTGGCTATCTGGGGTCTCCATATTAATTTAAGAATTCATTAGTCAATAACCACAAAGTAATTTGCTGGGATTTTGATTGGGTTTGCACTGAATCTATAGATCAAGTTGGGAAGAACTGACATCTTGATAATATTGAGTCTTCCTATTCATGAACATGGAGCATCTATTTAATTCTTAGATTGTTTTCATGAGAACTTTGTAGTTTTCTTCATATTGACTTTTTGATTTATTCCTAAGGCATTTCATTCTGGGGCGGTGCTAATATAAATGTTAATGGGTTTCTAATTTCAAGTACCATTTGCTCATTATTGGGACATAGGAAAGAGAATGGCTTGCAGATTTATCTAGTCTTCTGCAACCTTGCAATCATCCCTTAATCATTCCAGGAGGTTTTTTTGATCATTTTTTCCCCTAGGTTCCCTACATAGATGATCCCTTCATTTGTGAGCAAAGACAGTTTCACCTCCTCCTTGCCAGTCTGTGCGTCTCTTAAGTCTTTGTCTAGTTTGTTGCCTGAGCGGGGACTTCCTCCCAATGTTGACAAGCAGTGGTGAGAGGGCCCTCCTTGCCTTGTTCCCCACCTTTGGGGGAAAGGTTGGATGCGCTCACCTGTAAGAACCATGATAGCTGCAGAGTTCTCGTGGATATTTTTTATTCAAGTTGAGGAAGCTCCTAGATTACTGAGGGTAGCTCTTGTTTTTTGTAGCTAAGTGAAAGGGGATACGTGAGATCCTGTTCTGCGTGGCTAAGGGGACACAGGTCAGAGAGAGGCCCTGGAGAGTAGGGAGCTCACCCTGGGGGATCTTCAGCTGCACTGGCAGGAAGGGCGCGGCCGGCTAGCCTAGATTTTGGAGCAGAACAGGCCCAGGCGCTTGGCTTTCCAAACCTCTTTGAAGAGCTTCCTCTCTAGTTACAGATGAAGGGTGGGGGCAGGCGCAGGGCGGCTGTCCCACGCAGGGCCAGAGCAGGGGCAGCGGGGTGCGGGGTGAGCAGGCCCAGGGGCCCTGTGCTGTGGCTCTGAGCAGCACAGCTCCTGCCTGCAGAGCACACAGAGTCTCTGCTGGACGTGTGAGCCGACTTTACAACCCAATTCAGGAGAAGTGTTTTTCAATGTTTTCTGTTTCTTTTCTTCTTTGAAGCAGGACATGAGGAAGAGATAGGAACTGGAAGAAAGGGGTCTATTTCTGTCTCCTTATCTCCCTCCCCCAGCCTCCTGGCATCCGGCTGCGGGCCTCCCAGGCACTCAGGGCCCAGCCTGTCTGGTCTGGCTCACTGACCTCATGGACCCCCTGGGTCTCCTGTGTCTAGCAGTTAGCATCACATCCCAGCTCTCTCAGCTCCGTCAGCGTGGGCTTCACACTTGAGTCTTACTTTTAACATGTTCTGAAAATGGCTATAAGAAATCATCTAAGCACTGAGGACTTCTAAAGAGTGGACAGCATTTCACCCTCAGCCTTCCTAACAGGACTAGACTCTTGGCTCAGTCTTAATCGGAATATCTGGGGTTTTGATAGTATCAAGGCCAGGCACGTAACACCCTGCCTTGTTAAGACTGGAAGGAGGTGTCCTGCAAATCCTCATTTCCTGAGCCAGGATTTCTTTTTTCTTTTGAACTCTAGGTAAATGCTAGCCAAGTGAACAGCTGAGAAATTGGGAATCCTTTGTTACTGTTTTAAAAGGAGGGCTTCCCTTGGTCAGGCACGGAGCTGGATTAATGAAACTGGCCCAGGGCAGCTTCTTCCTAATATATTTGCAAATGAGAAGAGAATTGGCAAGTGGGGATCCCATCACCCTGGGTTTTCTCCTGCATTTTCTGTAGAGACAGGGGGATGTTCGATGCTTGACCAACTTCCTCTCTGACTCAGTAGCCTGCAGTGAAACAGGAGCCACGTCCACCCACTTCCTTTTGGATGGAAGAGGAGCCATGCGGCCCACAGCTCAGACTCTGGAGGCAGGGAAGCCGGGCAGACTCCATTTTACCTGGCACAACTGGGCATTCCCTGGGGAGCGACACAGACGGGCTGTGGGCTCAGGGCTCCCATTCCCAAAGGACAGCTGGAAGCACAGCAAAGTGCCATTTACATCACATTTAAACAATGCAGGACGGAGCCCTGCTGCCTGGAGGAGTCGCAGCGGGGAAGGGCGGAGCCTAGGAGCTGACTAGGGGCCCCAAGTCCCCTGTGTGGCCTCAGCCCCTCTGTCTTCCCTGTTCCAGGAGTGAGGACTGAGTGGGGCATTGCTGTGAAAATCACACCACGGCCTGAAAACACTGCCCCCAAGTCACTCTGAGCAAAGTAGGGATAAATTCGGGTCAGTTACCACGCTGAGGGGTGTTTGTATTGGGCAATGGCTGAAGAAAATTGTAAGTAAAACCAAAGTCTATAATAGAATGTGTTTACAGAGTTATTTGAATCAGTGTGGTACAGGTGCAAGAAAGATCGGGAGCCCAGTCTTACTCTCCTTAATAAGGGAGACTATGTATGATTTAATAAGTGATATTGGAACCACCCTTTTTCTTTCTTTCTTTGTTTATATTTAGTGGTGTTGGGGATCAAACTCAGTGCCTCACACATGCTAGGCAAGCGCTCTACCACTGAGCCACAACCCCAGCAGCCATTTTTCTTTATGTTGAAAAAAGTTAGATCCTGCCCACAGTATTTACAAAAATAATTTTCAGATTAATTAAAAAATTAAATGTTATCTAAAAACTTCTAGAATTAATACATAAAAATAAATAAGATCATACTTTAGTTTTCAGGAGTAGAAAAAGCCTGAAGCAAGACCCAAGAAGACAAAGAAAGTGAAGACTGATCAATTTGACCATCTAATATTTTTGTGGTTAAAAATTTCCTTAATAAATGCTTACTGGGGTACAGAGAAAAGCACAGATCTGTGCCCTGCTTTGACTAGCAGCATGGCAGGCAAGTGACATTGTGTAACTTCCAGACCCTGTTTGGGATGCTCCCTCTGAGAAGCAGCTGTGGGAAATCATGGAGGACTGAGGCCCTGAGCTCCCAGCCCACAGCCAGTGCCAGCTCCCAGGAGGTGCGTACGCCATCTTGAATTTTCCAGCACCGTTGAACCTCGGGACTGCAGACAACGACCAGGGGAGTCGGTCCACGGAAAATGGAGATAATATCTTAATCTTTTAAACCACTGAGTAAGTTTTGGGGTGCTTTGTTATGCAACAACAGATTGTAGAAACATTCTTTCTCCATGGCCATGCGGAGTCACTTTTTCCATAAACCAGGGAACCCGTAGCTGGGTGCAGTGGCCATGCCTGTAATGCCAGCCACTTGGGAGGCTTATGCAGGAGGGTCTCAAGCTCGACGCCAACCTCAGCCACCTGGTGAGACTGTGGCTCAAAATGAAAAATAAAAAGGACTGGAGATATGGCTCTGTGATAAAAGTACCTCTGGGTTTAATCCTCAATATCCATCTAAATAAATAAGTAAATAAATAAACCCAGCAGCACAGTTTCAGATCTGGTTCTGGGTCTTCTATCCCATTGGTCCATCTAACTATACTTTCATTAGTTTCATAAAATTTGTTTAGATCTTTGCATCTTGATAATATTAAGTTTTCTCTGTAGAATTCTTGCACATGTTTCATGAGCTTTATTCCTTTTGAGTTACCTGAACATACAATGTCATCTGCAAAAAACAAAGTTTTATTTCGTACTTTTTGAACTTTACTATTGTTTTTTGTT
Source organism: Urocitellus parryii (assembly GCF_045843805.1). Classification (NCBI taxonomy): domain Eukaryota; kingdom Metazoa; phylum Chordata; class Mammalia; order Rodentia; family Sciuridae; genus Urocitellus; species Urocitellus parryii. The sequence continues at coordinate 1,715,421 of NC_135538.1, read as the reverse complement.
TTATGGAACTAGTAAGGCCCTGGAACACCGTGTTGATGGAAGTGGCAAAGTGTCATCATACTCCCAATCTCAGAAGGAAGGTCTTCGATATTTCACCATTTATGATGTTTGGATTAAGATTTTTTCCTTGTTAATTCCTTTTATCAGATTATGGATATCCCTTTTTGTTTCTAATTTGCTAAGAATCTTTAAACAGTAATTTTTAAAATTTTTACTAAATCCTTTATTGTATATTTTGATGATCCTATGACTTTTTTTTCTATTAGTTGAATGGCACCGATTGATTCCAGATGTTAAATCAACCTTGGCTTCCTGCTGTAAGTCTGATTTGGTGGCTATTATTTTTCTTTTTATATGTTGCTGTATTCAATTTTCTTTTATTTCTTTTTTTTTTAATTATTTTTTAGAAGTAGTTGGACACAATATCTTTATTTTATTTATTTATTTTTATGTGGTGCTGAGGATCGAACCCAGGGCCTCTCGCGTGTTAGACGAGTGCTCTACCACTGAGCCACAACCCCAGCCCTTCTTTTATTTCTTTCTCTTTTCTTTCTCCTTTTGGATCTATGTTTGGAAGAGAGATGGGTGTACTATTTTCCTTTTTGTAAAATCCTTACTGGATTTTTAATATAAAGGTTGTGCTAGCCTCGAAAGTCAAGTCCAATACTTTTCTCTTTTTCTGTTCTTGAAAGAGTTATTGTAGGGGCTGGGGTTGTGGCTCAGCGGTGGACCGCTCGCTTAGCAAGCGTGAGGCCCTGGGTTGGATCCTCAACACCACATAAAAATAAATAAAAAAAATAAAGATATTGTATCCAACTACAATTAAAAAATATTTTTTTGTTGTTTTAAAAAACAGTTATTGTAAGTTTAGTGTTATTTCTTTTTAAATTTTTTTGTGGACTTCACCTCTAAAGCCATCAGGGACTGAAGATTTTTTTTTCTTTCGTTTTTTTTTTTTTTTAAAAGAGACAGTGAGAGAGGAGAGAGAGAGAGAATTTTTAATATTTATTTATTTATTTTTTAGTTCTCGGCGGACACAACATCTTTGTTGGTATGTGGTGCTGAGGATCGAACCCGGGCCGCACGCATGCCAGGCGAGCGCGCTACCGCTTGAGCCACATCCCCAGCCCGACTGAAGTTTTTTTTGTGGAAATTTTAAAATTACAAATTCAGTTTCTTCAATAGACATTATGCACAAACCAGAAGTCTCTCTTCTTGATATTTAACATAGACAAGAATAATCCCTTATGTATTCTGAGTTGTGTTCAGGGATAGTAATTGCTGCCTGGTTTTCTTTTCTTGTTTGGTACTAGAGATTGAACTCAGGGGCACTTAACCACTGAGCCACATCCCTAGCCCTTTTTATATGTTTTTTTTTTTTTTTTTTTTTGTGGTGCTGGGGTTTGAACCCAGGGTCTTGTGCATACTAGGCAAGCACTCTACTGACTGAGCTATATCCCCAGCCCTTATATGTATTTTTTGACACAGGGTTTTGCAAAGTTGCTTGTGGCCTCCCTAAATTGCTCAGGCTGGCTTTGAACTTGCGATTCTCCTGCCTCAGTCTTCTGAGCTTCAGGAATTACAGGCATGAGCCATAGTGCCTAGCTAATTGGTGGACTTTTAAATTTTTGAATAATAATTTTTAAACAACAGGAAGGAATCTATATTTTTGTGAAATGGAATAAGCTGAACATATTTTTAAAAAATATTGATCAGTTGTAGTTAGACACAACATCTTTATTTTATTTATTTACTTTTATGTGGTGCTGAGAATTCTCAGGGCCTCACACATGCTAGGCGGGTGCTTTGCCACTGAGCCACAACCCCAGCCCATGAACATACATTTTTAAAAAAATAAATATAACAGTTTTCAGAACAAAGTATAGAATCAGGATCTACTTACAGTGCACAACGATTAAAAAAAAAACCAGCAGAATACTACTATTTATTTTTTGAACTTGTTGATGCGCACACGTACACACACGTAGAAAAAGACTGTGCACACACACGCAGGCACACACACAGCAGGCACAGCAGTGGCCACCGGGGTGGGGCAGTGCAGTGGGCAGAGGGAGAAAGGCTGCCTAGCCGCCGTCTGCCACGTTGGGTTTTCCACCGACCAGAGCATGAAGCTGCCTGCAGCCGTGGAGTGAAATATCCCCTGCAGGTGCGGGAACAGGTGTCCCCAGTCCTCTCCTCTGGGAGGGGCAGCCAGGGTCCAGCGATTGGCTGCTGTCCCTCCTACAGATGAGGAAGCTGAGGCTGGAGAGGAGGGTCAGCTCTCGCATCTGCTCAGGTCACTCGGTGGCAGGATGGACACTGGACAGACAGAGCTGGTCTTCCCAGTGTGTGTTTCCGGCCATCTCAGGCACCATGCATGCTGCCCGGGCTCGTTGGTGGGGCCGCCCAGGGACCGCAGGACGGAGCGTCTTCCAGGCAAGTTCTCAGTGGATGGACACAACCCTGCAGCTGGGGCTGGAGCTGAAGTCCAGACTCGGCCTGGCCCTCGGTCATCGCTGGCACCCTCTAGTCGTCATCGGACGGCTCAGAGCTGCTTCCCTGACTCCCCTCCTTTAAAATACCGGGCCTCGGGCTGGGGATGTGGCTCAAGCGGTAGCGCGCTCGCCTGGCATGCATGCGGCCCGGGTTCGATCCTCAGCACCACATACCAACAAAGATATTGTGTCCGCTGAGAACTAAAAAATAAATATTAAAAATTCTCTCTCTCTCTCTCTCTCTCTCTCTCTCTCTCTCTCCTCTCTCACTCTCTCTTAAAAAATAAAAATAAAAAATAAATAAATAAATAAAATAAAATACCGGGCCTCCTCTGCAGGGTTTCAGAAGAGTCTCCCACACAGCAGTCTCCCACCTTCCCTGTGGACGCCCACAGACCACTCAGGTTATTTTCTCTTCTCTTGCTTGCTCATGGGAGCAGAAGCTCTCCAAAGGACCCCAGAGAAAGTTCCTTCAGAGCAAGAAACCCAGATCCTTTGTGGGAAGTCTGGGTGTGTCAGGACAGATGGCCAGATTCCACAAGACAAGATAGGACTCCAGCTAAATTTAAATTCCACTTAAGAAGTTTTTTTTTTTTTTTTTTTTTTTTTTCAGTATGTGTCCCCATTGTTTCTACCTGGAATTGAAATTGAACATGGTGGGTTGCATTTCATCTGCCTGTCTCTCTGTTCTCATAGGCATCTGCAGAATTCCTTTCCTGAGCCAGGTTTCTTGTCCTGCAAGGGCTGCAGGCCAGGTTCAGGGGCCTGGTATGGCCCTGACCTCACACTGGGGCAGGAGGAGGAAGTCACGGGATCCCCAGCAGATGTCGTGGGAGAAGTGGGCCAGCCCGACCCCAGCTCATGGAAGAGGGCTCTTGCATAAAGCACACCTGGAAGTGGGCTGTCCATGGCAGTGTGCTGCCCTCTGCCTCCAGTCTGTTTTCGTCTTTCTCCTCCCTGGTCCTAGGTGTGTAGCTTCTAGTCCTCCACTGCCTCGTGGTTGCAAAATGGCTGCTGCAACTATGATCATATCTACATTCCATTTATTGAAACCTGCCCACGTTCAAACAGCTTTCTTGGAAGCCTCACCCAACCACATCCTACAGTTCATAGAGACCTTTCAGGATCTCTAGATTGGAACCATCCAGGCAGTAGGTAACATTTGGGATGCGCCCATAACAGGCATCTGATATTTTCCCCAAGGCCTTATTTAGTCTAAAGAAAATACCTTGTATAAACCAGCAGTGTGTGGGCGCGGCTGGCAGGACTGTAGGATCCTGGGGGCTACAGACTCCAAGCCTGGAGGGAAACAGGCCTGGGGAGCGAGGGGAGGGCTCCAGGGGCTTCTTCCCGGTCCCCTCCTTTCCACCTACCCCACCCCCGCCCTTCCTCTAGCCGCTGTGGATTGGGCTTGGAGGACCCTCTGCCTTTTCTGCCCAGAGCAGCCGCAGGGGACCTGTCTCCATGGGGAACGGCTGCGGGGAAGCATCACCCTTTTAGTCTGCAGCCGTGTTCTTCACTTGGGGGAAACCTTTCCAATGGTCGTTTACTTTGTGTCCACTTATTTCTACATTAAGTACACCCCCTGCTCTCTGCCTGGGCCTCCCCGTCCAGCAGGGCCGCGTCACAGGAACTGCCATCCTGCCCGCTGGGCACACCTGGGCAGAGGGCTGGCCTTCTTCCCGGCAGGGGCCTTCCTGCTTCTTGGCGGCCTCTGGGCCCAGGACGTCTCCCTCCGAGGGACTTAGGTCTCGGCATGGTCGTCCAGCGCCCGTGGTTTCTAACACATTCTTAGCCTCAATTTGTCTCTTCATCCCTGTAATTTCTCATTTTATTTTATTCTGTTTTTTCATTTCATCTTTTCTCAGTAATTCTGTATTTTTTACTCTAAGCTAAGTTTCAGAGACTTGGTTCCTGAGACGTGTCCTGCCTCCTGGGACGCGTCTGCAGTAGGCGTGACCCTGTCTCCTGTGAGCTCCACCAGGTCCCTCTTGCTCCCTTTGAGTCCTTCCGCAGCTGCGCCTGTGAGCACTGCCCACATGCCTCCCCGTTCCCCCGCACTCCTTTCCTGGGCCAGGGTCTCCTTTAGATCCACATGCGGTTGGCAGCTCTGTCCACCTGCTCCGGGGTGCACCCATCACCCCAGAGACTAGAACCCTGGCCCACTGGCCCCTGGGTCTCTGCTGCCACATTGGGACACACAGACAGACTCTGTCCACTAGGACAGGCTTCCTGAGCCCTGAGTCCAAGGCTTCACCGTCCCTCGCTGCCCACCCCTGAGAGCAAACTCTCCATGGGCAGCACTAGGTATGCAGAGAGCCAGGGGCTGAGTGGTGGCCAGCACCCAAGGGCTGCCCTGCGCCTCTGCCCAGGGCCCCCAGCACCCTCTGGTCCATGCCTGCCCTCCTGGCCACGTCTGTGCTGTCAGACTTGACCCCAGCCCTCCCCAACCCCACCGTGGGGTCTCCCTGACCCTGACCACCCATCCCTGCTCTGGGGGGTGGCGCTGGCATCCCCTCCCCCCCACTGCCTGAGCCTCCAGCGCCCTCCACCTGCCCCGAGGGAGCCCCACGTGGCGCCAGCCTGGCCCTGCTCTCCCTGGCACGCCCTTGTCCAGCCCCTCAGGGAACGCTGTCCTGGCTGCAGGCCCAGTGAGGCCCAAGCCGGACGCTCCTCCGCCCTGGGCGCCCACCCGGCCTCCCCTTGTTCTCACCCTGTGTCATCTGGGCTCCACCCCAGGGCCGGCCTCCCCCGCCCCCAGTTAAAGCTGGACTCCCGCAGCTGCACCCAGCCCTTGTCCCTCCTGACCCTGACTCCGCCTGCACCTCCACCTCCACTGCTTTCTTGCTCCTTTCTTCTGAAGCCCACAAGGGGAGGGTTCTTTCCGTTTCATTCCCAACTGTGCCTGGCACATAGTAGGCAATAATTATGCACTGAATGAATACACTCATGCAATCAGTACGTGAGCTGAGGGCTTGGAGTCCAGCCCCACGTGCCGTGGCCGAGGCTGCTCTGGGACTGGGTCCCTCGCTGGACACGGAGATACCAGCCACACAATCATGGTCATGGTCATTAGTGAAAGGAGAATGCACGTGCTCCTTTGGTACCAAGCTGGGGACACCCAGAGCCGCAAGGGTCACAGAGACTGGGCGGTGGCTGGGCAGAGCTCCTTTCACACCCTGGCCTTCAGCCCCAAGGAGAGGACCCTACCCTCGAGCTTAACCCAGCAGGGCTCCCCGGTGCTGTGTCCATCTCTGAGGGCAGAGGACGTTCAGAGGGCCACGGGCCTGCTGGAGAGCACGAGTCAAGCCCACCCCAGCCTGGCCCGGTCTCTGCCGTGGCAGGCCCACCCGCAGCAAGGACCAAGGAGTGGACAGTTCCCTGCATTCTTCCCTGCCCGCCCCCCAGCTTCTCTGAGTAGACAGTGAGTGGCCCAGACTGGCATGCCATCGCTCCCAGAATTCAGAACCCCACGTGAAAACCTCTCCACCAGGGCCAGTGTGGTATCTCCCGTGGACATCTCAATCACCAGCACTCTGCTCCGTCCCATTTGCTCACCGAGACTTGACATTTCTGCCTCACTTTTGCGCTGTCACACCGATGCCTCCCCTAGCCTGACAGTCCTCAGAGTTCAGAGCGCCTACGCCCTCCAACCCCTGGGGACACTTGCAGGTCCACCAGCTTCCTGGAACTCTCTTCCTTCTGGTCTGTGCACGTTCTGAATGGGGAGGACTCACCTGCCTGTCTTTTTAGAGCTGTCCTTGGACATGCAGTCTAGCCTGGTCTGGCGTGTCCCTGGGGGCCCTGCTCTGCCGGCCCCCGCTGGCCAGGCGCAGGCCAGTGATGAAGAGCTGGACTGCTGCGGCCAGGGGTCTCTGGATGGTGCCTGGCCCTCCGGCCTCCACCGGCTTCTCCTGTTCTTCCTGGAGTGGACCCCGCCTCTCTCTGGAGGGCCTCCCACGGCTCTTCTGTGCGGGGGAGACTGCCTCAAGTGCTCTGCCCTGGCCACACTATGTCACGTGGGCAGGGCCCGGTGCCTACTCCGGGGCTGTCAGGAGTGGGCTTCCTCCCGGCTGCTGCCCAGCACACCCACGGGTGGCTCCTGAGGGACAGGGAGCTGGTGCTTGCAGGTGGCCTGTGATGTCCTCTGAGCCTTCCTGTGTCTGGAGACGGATGGTGAGGGGCCTCAGGACACCCTGCCCAGGCATGCGATCATGAAGGGATTAAGAAAGCCTCAGAAGCAGGGTCCCTCTCCCTGGCCCTGCCTCTGTCCCTGAAGGGAGTCACAGGTCCTCCTGCGAGGGGCCCTCTCTGTCCCAGGGAAGGTGCAGCCTAGTCCTCAGCAGGCTCCCATGGTCACACCCTGTGCTGTCCTATTTCCCACGACCGTCCACCCCTTGCCAGGCCTGCCATCCAATACTTCAGGTTGAGCAGCTTCTTTGGGTCTCCACCTCCTATCAAGGCTCCTGTGTCATGGAGACCTCTCCCTGTGGCCGCCCGCTCTGGCTCACTGCCCTTTGGTATCGGCCTGAGTCATGAGCCCAGGCAGGGTAGCCCTGAGGTTCCACGGGTGGTTCCCTGAGGCTCCGAACCCCTCCCTCAGGTGCAGGGCTGTCCAGAGGAGGACGGGAGTTGCTGAGGTCGGGCTGCTTCTCCTGGGGGCCCCTCCCCACAGGGGGTGTGGGACCCCTGGGGGGTGGCCTGGGGTGTGCTCTGGGCGGTGGGCAACATCTCTTGGCCAGAGTTTCCGCGTCCTGTGCTTTTGAACACCTTGTATTTGAAGGCAATCGTTCCCTCGTAGCCAGCCTCTGGGTCACCTCAGCCAACTGTCCCCAGGAAGTGCCTTGATTCAGGATGAGCGCATCAGGAAGGTGCACGGGGTGTCTGCAGCCCACCTGGTCTCCCCTGGTCTCCTGGGTGGGCTCTGCTTCTTCCTGCTGATCCACCCTCAACACATTGACTTAAGACAACAGTGAAGCCGTTTCCAGGAGCCCACGGCCATGCCAGCCGCTTGGAATATGATAAGAAATGGTGCCGGGTTCGAGCCTCTGACTCCTCCTCCACAAGCCCAGGGCAGGGCTCTCACTCTGGGTTCTCTGCAGCCACTCGGCTCTCGCGGACTAGGGAAGTCCTTCCGTGTGAAGCAAAGACCGTCCGTGTTAATACACCTTAGTCAGAAAAGGGCTCTGGGTGAGGGCTGGGCCCCTGCTTTGGCGGGGGCCAACACTGGCACCTGGCCCCCACCACTCGGCGGGACTTGCCTCCTGCTCCCACTTGGGGTGCTGCTATTGCTTGTCCTACAGCTGCAGCGGTCAGCTCTTCAGACCAGACGTCATGACGTCGGATGCCAGGTGTCCCTTCAGAGCGGGGCACACAGGGGTGTGCTCCAGGATGATGAGGGAACAGAGAGGTCTGAGGACCCGTGCCTGGCAGGGTTCTGCCGTTCAGGAAACCCGACCAACTCCACTCCCTGATCACGTTTCTCTCTTGGAGTCGAAGAGCCCTGTCCATTACACTGTCATGCCACCATCCCGAGACCCGGCTCCTCCTTCCCACTCTCTCCCTTCCCAGGTCTCAGTGCCAAGACTGAGATTAAGGCAGGACCCTGGAAGACCTCTCCTCCGTGGACAGCCTTCTCGATTCCTCCTGACCCAGGGCTCGGGGCTCGGGGCCTGCACGGCGGAGGGAGGAGCCCCGTTCCCATGGGAGGGTAGAAAGTCTGGCTCTTCGCAGACTGTTGGGCAGGTGCCAGCTGCTGTCTGCTCCTGGGCATGTGCCAAAACCAACGCTGGGGGAGAAGGCAGATGTCCCTGTTCTGGGAGGAGGATACATGTGCAGGCTGAGGACGCGCCACCAGGGAAATGTGGGGCTTCCTGCTCGCGGGCTGCGGGAGCCCAACTCCCCTGAGTCAAGTCAGCTGGGTGGGCCCTGGATGGGAGCAGAGTGGGTGCCCGGGCTGAGCGGGGCAGAACCCACGTGGCCCTGGTTGTTGCTCCTGCTGTTACGGGGCCGGGGTCTTCGGGGACACTGAGGCAGAGCCAAGACCCCCTTCAGACCCTGATTCTCGCCATGGAGACAGAAAGATTTCAGACTTGTGACTCCGAGTGCCAGGCATGAGTTCATTAGAAGGGAGGGAAAAGGCACCCTCGCAGGGGGTAGTGGTCCTCCCAGAGAGGAGAGGGGCAGGGTGCCCCTCCTGCACTCCAGTTCTACTGGGGGTCCCAGGGAAGTTTCCAGAGAGTCCTGCCTCAGTCCACCTCTTCACTTTTGACTGACGGCAGGGTGACCTCAGATTCAAGTCTCCACTGCCATGACCACTGGAGGTCACTTTGGGCCCTACTGACCACTTCTAATCAGATTCTGAACTATAAATTCTTAGAGATTTTATGATTAGGAGTTTAACTAATCTGAGTTTTCAGATGTGGTCTATGACAAGTGTCCTGTGGTCTCCCGTTCAGGGGAACTCCCTGACCCACGTGATTCTGAGTGCGTTTCTCCTGTGGGTGACAGGTGTTTGTGAGGAATGTGACATGGCCTGGGCCAGGCAGGGAAAGACAGCATGTGGGGGTCAGCAGAGTGGGCCCCATGTGTGGCATTATCCCCTGAAGCCCGTGTCCCCACCACTGCATCTGTCTGCCCCTGTCTTTGGGGTGTAGAAGACTGCAGGGCACACCCCGAGCTGCCCCAGCCCTGGTGTGTCCTGGGGAACTGGGGGCATTCTGCCCACTCACATGTTTTCAGGAAGGCTGTGCTGGGTGGTTCTCTAGACCTGTCCAGGTGTGCTGCCCCTCCTGTGTCCTGTACACCATGGGGCCCCAGGGCCCCAGGACCAGGCCCCAAGGCTGGATGTAGGAAGGCATCTGCAGCAGGGGAGCAGCTGCTTTGGAGGAGCCGCCGTGTCGTTCTCAGGGAGGAACAATCGTTCCCAGAATTTATGACCCTGAGACTCTCCTGGACTCCCTGGCCTGACCCGGCCATGGGCCACCTGGGTGCCATGGAAACCGCAGCAGCTGGCCCTGGGTGGTGGTGAGAACCCTGCTGGGAGCGGCATGTGGTCAATCCTGGGCTGAGCCTGGGGGTTCTGGTTCTTGTCTTGTCGCTGGAGAGCACACCAGCGCTGGGAGGAAGCCAGTGGCCGTGACCGTCACTGAGGTTTTGTGGTTGTTTCCTGTGGTTACCAATCTGGAAGAGATAACCACCCTGAAAGAGCAGCGTCTGCGGCATTCTCATCGAAGACAGAGATACTTTCATGTCTGCAAAGTATAAAAAGGTACCAAGTGGAAAGAGCCACTGAGGCCCGGCTGCCAGAGAGAGACCCTCCCGGCTCCGGCAGCAGTTCCCAGGCTCCGCTTTCCTCTGTGCCCCAGAACTCGTGGGCTTGTCCTCTGCAGGGCTCCCACTTAGACCACACCACCAGCTTTCACCCTCCGAGGCTCAGCAGACAGACTCACACCTGCGGATGCAGCCCACAGTGCGCAGAAGTGCCCAGCTGTGCGTGTCTGGGCTTGATCTCCAGGGCTGGAGGGATCTGCCCGCGCACCGACTGCTCTCCAGGAAGTCTGGTGGCTCCTGCAGGGGGGCGTCCCATCTCACTGTCTCCCTGGTTTGCCCACTGGGCATGTCCCCCCAGCTTTGTGGCAGGGTACGGTCCCACGTCATTACAGATGAATGGCATTGACGTGCCGTCGGGGACACTGTATGGACTCCTCACTCTGAGCCTATGTCAGGTAGACACAGAAGCCCCACTCCAGTCCAGGTACCGAGACAGGGTGACCCCCTGGTCCAGCTGTGCCATTGAGGCCCAAGGGGAAATATTCTGGGTGGTGCCTGGGAAGGTGGACCTCTCCTTAAGTCCTCTTCCACTGGACATGGCCCTGTGTGGACATGACATAGGGTGGGCTGCAGCCACCCACTGCCAGGAGGACTGGCTTCCTGAGGACTTCTGGGACCAGCCCCAGAGCTCACCCTGCCCCTCTGGCTGCTGGTGAAAGTAGAGTTCCTTACTGAAGAGGGGGGCTTGGGAGCTCTGCTCTCTGGGGCTACTGCCTCCTACCCACATGCCCACACAGGCCTGTTGGTGCTGCGTTCCTCCCTGCCACCTGTCTGCCCGAGATCTTCTGTCCCTTATCACTGTTGGCTTCATGGAGACCCTAGGACCGCTGGGTCAGGAAAGGGTATGCTGTGCCCTCCCTGAAGGTCTTGGGGTGTGTGACCCCACACTTGCTTCAATGAAGTATTGAAGGAAGAAGGACACGGCCGCAGCAGGTGGACGGCTGTGGAGCCTGGGCCAGCTCTCTCTGGCCTTGAGGACACGGTGGTCAAGGGTCTTCCTTGTGGGACAGGAAGCAGCAGAGTTCCCGTGGAGGGAATGCTGGTGAGGACCTCGGAGAGCACCAGAGGGGCACCCAGAGAGGGGGCACCCAGGATGTGCAGAGGGGAGGGAGCCTTCTCTCTCCTGAGAAGCCACTGGGCCCCCTGAGCTCTCCCCCTGAGAGCAGGGCTGGGCTTGGAGTGGTCTCCCCGCGGGGTTTGGCAGTAGATCAGGAATTCTGGCTCCAGTGGGCAGGGGCAGCAGGACCCTGGCTGGGTGCCTGAGGTGGGCTCTGGGCTGGCCTGAGCTGTGGCTGTCCCCCCCAGGAGGCCTGACGGGAGTCCCGGGGGAGTCTTCTGGAACCCCGGGCTGGGAGGGAGACCATCGTCGCGGCAGGGTGGAGAGTTGTAGCAGAAGCCGTGGCCACCCAGTGTCATGGACCCAGGAACACACCCAGGCTGCAGAGTGTTCAGAGGACCTGGCGTCCTGGGTCACGGCCAGGGGAGTTGCAGGCCTGACTGTCATCTCAGAGGCCACCACAGTGGGGCCCGGCGCAGTGTGAGGGCTGGGAGAGGAGGCCCAGCCTCTGCAAGCCACCCACATCCCCCCCTGGGGACCACCTGCATGGTCCCAGGCTTCCGGGGGCTGACTCTGCCCTTTGCCCTGGCAGCCTGGTGACCTGCACTGGAGGGGTCAGGTTCCTGCAGCCGTGATCTGTGCCTGCTGGGGGCGGGGGCTTTGACGAGTGCACCCCAGAGGTCAAGCCTTGAGTAGTACCTGATGGGTGGGCCTTGACCAGTGCACCCTGGGGGTGGGGCCTTGACCAGTGCACCCTGGGGGTGGGGCTTTGGCTGGGGGTGGGGCCTTGACCAGTGCACCCTGGGGATGGGGCCCTGACCAGGGCCTGCTGGGGGTTCTAGCAGGCAACAGAAGGAAATGGAGATTCTTTTTGTCGTATGTATGTCTTTGTGCATTTTTTTAGTGTGTCAGCCTTTTTTCTTCTTTATTTTTTATTTTTCAGTACTGGGCACTGAACCCAGGGACACTCTGCCATGAACTACATCCCCAGCCCCTTTTTCCTTTTTATTTGAGACAATGTCTCTTCAGGTCTCTCCCAGGCTGGCGCTGGGCTTGTGATCCTCCTGCCTCTGGAGCACTGGATCACAGGTCTGCACCACTGCCGTGAGCCCTCTTAATGGGTGGTCCTGGGTGTTGCCTTAGAGCAAAAGACACAAGGTTGCTACAGCCATGGTGCTAGCTGGTTAAAACTTTTAGTGGTAGGTGGACCTCATACCTTCATTTTATTTATTCGTTTTTATGTGGGGCTGAGGATCCGACCCGGGGCCTCACACGTGCCAGGCGAGTGCTCTACCACCGAGCCCCAGCCCCAGCCCCAGCCCCAGCCCCAGCCCTAGTTTGTTTTTTCACAAACAAAAAAGAAAGGAGTGAAGCTTTCCAGGAGCCCCTCTCAGAGTGCGTGCTGTGGCCCACGTGTTGAGGGGATGGAGGGCCAGCTCGGGTCCCTGTGTGCTGAGCACTGGGGTCTTCACGAGTATGAGGGGCTATTTGTACGTAGGAGAAAGGGTTGAAACTTGTGTCGATTTAAGGAAAAATGTAAGAGAATTGATTCTACGAGTGGCAAGAAGATATGGTTAAGATCATGGTACAGCAAAACTGTCCCAAGAAAAGAGGCGGGTCCCAGAGGGGCCCCAGGAGTTCCCAGAGCCCAGGGGGAGTCAACTCAGGACCAGGGGGCTCTTGGCAAACCTGACGAAAGAGTTTCAGCACCAGCCCAAGGCACAGACAGAGCTTCATTTAGGAAGGGAGATGCACATTCACGGGAAATCGCAGTGGGTCTAAGAGTGAGCAGCAGCCCTGCCTTGAGCTGGGGGCCGGCTGCAGGGAGAGCAGGGCGGAGGGCACGATTTCCCACCAGTCTTCCCTGCGCTTGCGTATTTCCTTCATTTTACGAGGGCACAGGCCAAGGCCGTGTTGCTGCCTTACAATTGTGCTTTCTCCATCTCGGTGGCTTGTGTGCTTTTTCCCTTCCGTTCAGGATTTCTCTCTTTATCCTAAATCCCCATCTCAGAGTGACTCCAGTTTGGTGGAGCTCTGTGATTACAAAGAGAACAGGTTGCCTCACCCGAGGGCTGGGTTTCCAGGGCACCCATCTTTCTCCCTCTTAACGGGGCGTTTGTGAGCGGCCGGTACTCCCTTCTCTGCCATGCTCTCTGGTGTTTTATGAGACACGTGCCCTATTTTATGTCACACTGCAGCACAGATTTAAGCTTTTCAAAATCATCATTTAATGAGATTGTTGAGCTGTCCTACAAGGTGAACAGGACATGTTTTGGATCCTACTTCCTGCCTGCTACTTCATGGTCCCCTGGCCGTGTGACTGTGGCCAGCTGAATCTGGGTTCCTATTCCTATTCATCTCTAGTTTGTAGATTTCATTGGAACTCAGCATGGTAACTGGACTGGGAAATTCTTAAAGTCCCTAGGGTCAGCAATTCTGTGGAGCCCCCTGTACATGTCCAGCTCAGTTTTGCTTCCATCTCCATCAGCTGGATGTATTTTCAAGTAAAATGGCTCAGGAAGCTCATACTGAGGGATTCTTTGCACATTTGCAGGATTCCTTTTGCTTTTGTAGCAGTGTCCACTTCTTGCTTTGAGTCCAGCCCTGGCTGCTCTTCCATTTTTATAAGGACATGTCTCTTCCTCTCCTCCTCTCTCCTGCTCCTCCCTATCCCAGGGGAAACAGCATCCCTTTTCCCCCTCATCCTAGGCAGAGTTGTCTGTCCTGAGCACAGGCCACCGCAGGAACAAAGTGACCCAGAGGTACCAGATCTTGAATCTCCTCTTTCAAAGCCCCTGTTCCTGCTGAGGGCAGAATCATGGCCTCTGGGACAGGAGTCCCTGTGCTTCTCCTTTGCAAGCAAAGCAATGAACCTTCTTTTCTTTTTTCTGAAAACCGTGTCCTTGTTATGGGGTTGGCATCAGGGACAAGGACTGAGTTTTGTTAACAGTTTTGACAAAAGTCTCCTTCTCTGGTCAAAGGGCAAGAGTGTGATTTTAAGTGGACAGCCTGTCTCACACGTGGATGAAGACCTGGCTGGGTTTGAGATTTGAGACCCACAGGTTTTTTCAGACTCTGTGCTGTGCCACTTTTTCCTACCATGTGCTGCTGGTGTGGGAAGCAGAGAACATCGTAATTCGTATTTCTTTGTGAGTATATTTCTTTCTCCATTCTTATAACATTTTGACTGCACCCTGACCTATGCTTCAGGGGGACTTTCAAAGGCCAGGCAGGATGCACCCGTATCATTATTCAAAAACCCTAATTTGAATATCCTCATTGGAAAATCCTAATCTCCATGTCCTTCGGGAGACAAAATCACAGACACTGGGCTCGAAGCCTGGCATCTCCGTGTGCTTGTGGCTCCTAAGCAGAAGGTTGAAAACAGCCCCCTGGTTTTCAGTTCCCTGTGACGGGGACCTGGGGGGGCCCGGGCCTCCTCGGCGGGGTGCACACAGAGGAAGGTGGTGCTGGGCCCAGGCCCGCCTTCTTGGTCGAGGTCTGTGGCTTGCTGAGAGGAAATAGGTGGTGCCCTCGGCTGCAAGTCAGAAACTCTGACTCAAGCTGGCTTCAAAATAAGAGGAAACGTCACCTCACACAGCAGGAAACGGGAAGCGCGGGGCAGGTGTGGCCGAGGGGGTGAATCATGCCCTTAACAATGGCAGAAAGCTGGGCCTGAGTGGGAGAGGGCCCCTCCTGGCCTCCCAGCTGTCAGAGGCTGAGAGCGGCAACAGGGGCCTGGCTCACCCCAGCTGCCGCAGAAGACCAGGCCCAGCCAAGGACACTTGGACCAGCACAGGACGCCCTTCCCAGAGGAGGGGACTGGCACTGGACTCGCCCACCGCAGCCCCACAGTGTGGAGCTCTCCAGGAAGGCAGATGCCAGGCTGGCTGCAGACCCGCCCTGGGCCTGCCCAGGGATCTGCGTTTGAAGGAGGCCTCTGGGGTGTCCACCCTGACCTGCCAGTGCTGGGAGCGCCCTGCTCCGGCTGACCAGGTCCAGCCCTGTGGCTGAGGAGGAAACCCCGAGGACGGTGGGATCTGAGCAGAGCAGGGTCCTGTCAGCAGGAAGCAGGGCTCCTGCTGGGATGTTGCCCACACTTCCTCCCCTGGGTTCTGGCTGGAGCGGAGAGAGAAAGGAGCCACATGGAGATTCGTAACATGCAAGGGCCTCGTGGTCCCCGAGGCGTAGGACCTGGGAGCCCAACTGGCCTTGGGAATCGAGATGGTACACAAGTTCAGGGCTTCCAAAACCTCCCAATTCTAGGACTCAGGGCTGCTTCAAAGGTGACTGACTCCACACAGCAGTGCATCCCATCCATACAGCACAGCGATGCCCAGAGGAGGAGCACAGACTGGACAATGCCTGTTACTCACAGCAGGAGCAGGGAAAGCGGAAGGGGCGTGGTGCTCCTGCGCTGGAGAGAAGCTGCATGCCCAGCAGAGGGACGCGGCCAGTGGAGGAGTTCTCTCCTGCCCTCCCACCCTGCAGCTGCCCCTCCTTCTCCCTCCCTCCTGGTGGCTTTGCCTGGCCCTCCTTCTGCCTGGCCACCTGGAGGCCTGCTAGCTGGTCAGACTTCCCAGAGGCTCTGGTGGGCCCGTCAGAGGCTGAGCCGGGGTCTCTGGTGGAGCAGCTCCCACCCCTGCTGACCAGCCTGTAGCCCTCTGTCCGGAATGGCCCAGGGCCCTGGGGTCGGTCATCTGGTCTCCACGAGTGGGCAGGCGGGGTGCAGGTCTCAGACCCAGCCTGGCCAGGGCCCCTGTCTCCTACCTCTCAATATCCTCATCTAGAAGAGAAGTGGAAGTAGTAACTATCTCATGGTGGTGCCAGTGACCCCTGGGCAGTTGAGCCTGGCAAGAGCCCCACAGCTTCACGCTGACCTCCCTCCTGAGGTTCCTGGGAGGGGTCCAGGTAGGTGTGGCCCTGGAGGAACCCGGAGCCTGCTCCCTCGGCCTCCCCAGACTCAGGGGCCAAAGGAATCACACAGTGTTTTGGTTCAAGTTATGGAAAACACGTTGCTCTCAGCGCTGGGCTTTGTTTTCAGGAGTTTCCTGCCCCGTTGGCCGGCTTGTTGCTCAGGAAGAAGCTGGAGCGCCAGGTGGCAGGTAAGACGGGCCTGGAGCAGATGGAAGAGGGACGCACTGGTCACCTGGGGGGGTCCCCGCCTTGGAGCTGCCGCGGGAGGCCGTGTGAATGTTCCTGGGCCGCGGTGGCCTCTGACCTCACCAGGTGGAGTTCTTCTGCTCTTCATCCATCTGAGGACGTGGGTGCGTCTACAGATGGCGGAGGCCGAGGGAAGCTGCCGCGGTATCTCATCAGTCGCTTCTATCGTAAGAATAAACTCACACACACACACCATGATGAGCTAAATCAGTGGGGACTTCACGGTGCTGTTGTGTGAATGAAAATACCAGGAAAGGCAAGTTCAAACGTGATTCTGTGACAAAACAAGAGCATCCTTTGCTAAATGTGTCTTCTGTGGCCTGTGCTCCTCACCCCCAAAATTACAGGCCCGAGAGAGAGGAGGGAGGGCCCTGTTCAGCTCGTGGCAGCAGCCAGCCTGAGGACGGGTCTGGGTAGATAAGCAGAGGGGCTCTGCAGGGGCGTCCCGGCAAACCCCTTCCTCTTACCAACAGCAGCAGTTTTAAAACTCAGGACTTTACAGGAACTTTCTTCACTGCTTTTCTTTGTCTGCAAAGTGAGTCTGGTCTAATAAGACTAAACTCAGAGAGCGGAGGACACCCAGAGACCAGAGCTTCCCACCCCCCATGGGCTGCTGCGCTCCGCACAGGGTCCTAGAGTGCCGGGCGCGCCCTTCCGGGTTGCTGCAGCTGTGCAGCATGAGGGCAGCGAGAGAGCTGTCGTGAGGACAGGTCGGGCGCTGCTGCTGTAGCTGTCTTTCCACACTGGCCCTGTGGATCTATTTTGTCCTTTTTTAAAAATATATTTTTAGTTGTAGTTGGACACAATACCTTTATTTTATTTATTTATTTTTATGTGGTGCTGAGGATCGAACCCATGGCCTCACACATGCCAGACAAGCGCTCTACTGCTGAGCCACAGCCCCTCTATTTTGTTCGTTTAAAAGCTTCCAGGCATGCTGCTACCATTTTTTAAAACCAAACCTCTGTTGATTTCTTTGCGTTCTTCCTGATTTCTGCCGTGTTTTTGAACCGCGTGACTGTGTCTCTGGGGGGAGCCTGAGGTGTGAAGGGGGTGGGTCCTGGAGAGACCCCGCCCGCTGCCTTCTCCACCCTCCTGTCAGCCGGGACGGCTTAGCTGGACCTCAGGAAGCAGGAAGCCTCGCGTGGGCCTGTGAGGGCAGCTCTGGGGGCCGTGCTTTTGCCATGTAGTCCCAGACCCCGAGTGGTACTAGGGGAAGAAACCCACAGGTAATTGACACTCTTATGCACGTGGCCCGACCACAAAGCCCGTGCTGGGGGAGGTGCAGGTACCAGGGCAGACGCGAGTTCTCCTCCGTGTCCGGCTCCTTTCTCACAGTAGCCTTGTGAGTGTGCAAACTTGTGCGTGTAAGCCAGGTTTGGACCATCTGGATCCTGACTCCAGGGCAGGAACCCAGGTTCCAACTGGCTGTGCTGAGAACCAGAGGAGCCCCAGACTCGTTTCCCGATGCCTCTGTGGCCCAGAGTCTGCCGGCCACGATCCGGTCTCGCAGCCAGTTCTCTGCAGGCTCACCGCGGTCCTCAGGTGCTTGGTGGCCTGGCTGCTGGTCATTCAGGTGCTGTCCACCCTGTCCCTCTGGGGTTGGAGGTCCTGTGTTTCATAACCATTCTTTTCCTGCTTGTTCTGACAAATTTGTCAGCCTGCTTCACTTAACTCCTGAAACTCCTGCAGTCCTCCTGGGAGGACCCGGGTCCCTATCACCCCTCTTCCTCGTTATCATACTTTATTTCACTATTTTACACCCTTGTTTTTTGGCCACTCTGGGGATGGAACCCAGGGCCCCCCGCCAGGCGAGCCCTCTACCCCTGAGCTGCTCCCCGACCCGTCTAGTCCCAGGTTGTCGAAACCACCATCACCTCCATGGCCACTGTGCCTTGTCACTGGCTCTTGCTGCCAGTGCTTGCTTACACTCACAGCTCTGCACACTTACACTCACAGGTCTGCACACTTACACTCACAGTCTGTACACTTGCACTCACAGCTCTGCACACTTACACTCACAGTTTGTACACTTGCACTCACAGCTCTGCACACTTGCACTCACAGGTCTACACACTTACACTCACAGTTTACACACTTACACTCACAGTCTGCACATTTGCACTCACAGGTCTACACACTTACACTCACAGTTTACACACTTACACTCACAGTCTGCACACTTACACACACAGCTTGCACACTTACACTCACAATTTACACACTTACACTCACAGCTTACACACTTACACTCACAGGTCTGCACACTTACACTCACAGTCTGCACACTTGCACTCACAGGTCTACACACTTACACTCGCAGTTTGCACACTTACACTCACAGCTCTGCACACTTACACTCACAGCTCGCACATTTACATTCACAGCTCTGCACACTTACACGCACAGCTTGCACACTTACACTCACAGTCTGCACACTTTTCTTTGCTCATCCTTCTCGTGTAGCCCGTTTTCATTCCTACATGAGGTTCTTCCACAGTGGTCAGTTCAATGGGTTCACAGTGGTGACTCCTTAGCCTTCCTCTCACTACTGGACAAAGTCAGTTCAGCACCCTTCACACGGTGCCCAGTGCCCTCCCCTTGCCAGAGGACGCTCTCCCCAGCCATTCGCCGTTGCTCTCTGGTGAGCTTCTCGTTGGCTCCTTGCCCCCTGGATTTGTGGCCAGGACTCTGGTGTTTCCATGTTAACTCGCTTGCTTGGCCTGGGGTGACGGTCCTCACCTGAGGACCTGTGGGGAACATGCTCAGCCACTACCCCTTGGTCACTTCTTCTCTTCCCCTGTCTTATGGACACACAGAGTCTGGGGTGTGCTCGGGACCCCTCATGGTCTTCTGTGCCCCTCATTCTTTCGTCCCTCCTTTCGCCCCGTGCTGTGGCCTTGGTGGCTTTCTGGCTCTGTCTTCCAGGTCACCAGCTCCCTTCTATCTGCTGGTTACTTAACTTGTGCCCTGAGTACTTCTGCTTGTCTCCTACACTCTGTGTTTCCAGACATTCATTGGCTCTTGGTTCAAATGGAGAACTAAACTTTGGTTTCAAGTCCTCTGCTTCACACTTGGGAGCGCGAGTCCTGGGGGTTGGTCAGCTCCCCTGACAAGGGTCAGGCCTGCCTGAGGTGAAGGAAGCTGAAGGAAGGTCTTCTCGGGAAGTGTGGACCCGCGTGTGGAGAAGCAAGGCTAGAAGTGGGGTGTCCTCTCCCACTGGGGGACACATTCAGATTCCTCTGGGTCAGGGGACAGCCCTTTGCAGCTCAGGGAATCAGCTTTCCTACAGGACAAAAGGCTAAGGTGGCCCAGCCAGAGGACCCCACACTGTTAGGGCTCACAGAGCAAGAGCAACAGAAGTGTCTGCAGCTCAGTGGACAGCAGGGCAGTGTCCTGGGCTGCGAGTGTCTGCTCCGTGCAGACCCAGGGAACAGGTGCGGGCTCCAGTGGCAGGGGCACAGGCCATGTGAGCGCCGGCCTCCTGCACCCTGGGGGGACCTGGCTGCAGCAGCCCCACAGGTCTCCCCTGGAGGAGGGAAGGATCTGGGAGCACTCCTTAGATGGACTTCCTCCTGCACTTCCAGCCTTCCAGAAAGACGCCAGCTCAGGACCTGTCCTTAGCCCCAGGGCCTCCTGGCTTCTGGCTTTGCCTCCCGGCTGGCCCTGACAGACTCAAGGGAGAGAGGAAAGGAAGAAAGAAGGGAGAAGGAGGGAAGAGAAAAGGAAGTGTACGTCCTTTTTTTTTGACTTTGTTATTGGAAGTGAGTAGATAGACAGGGAGATTTGGTGGGAAATATAATTCCCAGGGTTCTGTGCATTCCACAGTCATTTCCATTGATGGGTACGTGACATCCAGGTGGGAAACGCAACTTTAGGTCACACTCTCCTCAATTCCACGTACCTTTGGGCAGCTGTGAGCTGGGCAAGTCGGAGCTGGGTCCCTTCTGCCCACTGTAGGACTGTTCGCCCTCGGTGTGCTCCACTGTGCTCACAGTCCCCCCCTCCTCCCTCCAGGCCAGCGGCCTCCTGCTCCTGCTCCTCCTCCTCCTCCCCTCCTCCCCCTCCTCCTCATCTTCACTCTTCCTCTCTTCCCTCCAGGCCAGCTGCCTCCTCTTCCCCTCCTCCTCCTCCTCCCCTCCTCCTCCTCCCCCTCTTCCCCTCCTCCCCCTCCTCCTTCTCCCCTCCTCCTCCTCCTCCCCACCTCTTCCCCTCCTCCCCCTCCTCCTCCTCCTCCCCTCCTCCCCTCCTCCCCCTCCTCCTCCTCCTCCTCTCCTCCTCCCCCTCCTCCTCCTCCCCTCCTCCCCCTCCTCCTCCTCCTCCCCCTCCTCCTCCTCCTCCTCCCCTCCTCCCCCTCCTCCTCCTCCTCCCCTCCTCCTCCTCCCCCTCTTCCCCTCCTCCCCCTCCTCCTCCTTCTCCCCTCCTCCCCCTCCTCCTCCTCTTCCCCTCCTCCTCCTCCTCCCTCCTCCCCACCCCCTTCCCCTCTTCCTCTCCTCCTCCCCTCTCTCTCTCTTCCTCTGCTCCCTTGTTCCTGCCCCTCTCTCCCCTCTTCCCCTTTCTTGCCTACTTAAGAAGATTTCTATGGCCCCTTCTGGGTGTTCTCCTTTCAATCTTGGCTAAACGGGAAGTTCTCTTCAGGCCTGTTTCCCCTGATTACTGCCAGGTTCTCCATGAAGACCTCTGTTCCCTAGGATCCCAGAACACTGCTGAGCACTTACAACTCCCAGGCTGGGTTTGGAGCCGCTCCTGGGGACCTGCTGAGCCTGCGGGGCGGGTGGCCTGGTGGTTCAGGAGGCTGTCTGTCAAACCTCCGGTGCTCTTTCAGGAAGGCTGTACTTCTTGAGGGTAGACCCCGCTTGGTGGGAGCCTGGTTCTCTGAGGGCCCTGGCGGTGCCGTTTGTTGACTTCCGGTTTAGTGCTTCGGCTCAGTTCACGGAGGTCAGCTTCTAGAACAGCCACTCAGGTAGCTCCTCCCGCCCCTGGGGTCGGGGGTGAATATGTCAAGAGTGTGGACTTGAGGGGGAGGTTTGGGTGGCCCGGAGGTTCCCAAAGGCAGACAACGGCGGGAAAAGAAGCTGCGATCGTAAGCTGCATGAACAGGGCTTCTCCTGGTTTCTCCTTTTGACATTGGAGATAACTCAGCATTAGTTTCCTTACCCAGAGCAGAGCGTGCGTTAGTCCCAGAAGGGGATCTCAGACTAGAGCCTCTGGCAAGGTGGGAGGAGGAGGCTCCCGTCCTGGCCTCCCCAAGCCAGGGCCAGTCGGGTGCTCTCAGCAGTCAGTCTCCAACGGGAAGCTGCCCTGTGGAGTCCCTCCAGTCTCTCCAGGCCTTCCCTGATGGAGCTGCTGGGGTCCTGTTCTCCCAGACCCGCCCTTGGCCTTCTCAGCGGGTGGCTGGAAGCCAGGAGCTGCTGGAACCTGGGCAATTCTGACCAGAGCTGAGAAGTCACTTCCACCTGGGCAGCATGGTGGGCAGCAAGTGGTGACGCAGAGTCCACAGGGGCATCCTGCCGAGCAGGTGTCAAAAAGGCATCTTCAAAAACACAGGAAGTGGGCTGGGGATGTGGCTCAAGCGGTAGCGCGCTCGCCTGGCATGCGTGCGGCCCGGGTTCGATCCTCAGCACCACATACCAACAAAGATGTTGTGTCCGCCGAGAACTAAAAATTAAATATTAAAATTCTCTCTCTCTCTCTCTCTCTCTCTCTCTCTCTCTCTCCCTCTCCTCTCTCACTCTCTCTTTAAAAAAAAAGGGGGAAAGAAAAAAAGTTAAAAAATTTCCTAGTTAAATCTCTCACTTGCTATTGACCCCGTCATCTGATATGTGGCCAAGTGGTCCATGAGAGCCAGGTTTGCAGAGAACGTCCCCTTGGGATGGTGGCAGCGGCCAAGTCCACAGAAAATCCCAGGCCTGGCTGCTCAGAGCACCCTGACTGAGGTGGACAATCTGCCTGGCAGGTGCGGAGGAGGGTCAGCGGCTCATGTGCTCTGGCTCTGGGGAGGGCAGCCAAGTGAGCCGTGTTCAAGGTCATGGCTACCTCTGTCTCTGGGAAACGCAGAGGGTCCTTGGAGCCTGAGAGCCATCAGCAGGGAAGGGGACAGGGGGTGGGTGTTCCTGGGAGCCTGTGGACAGCAGGAGGGGCTGCATTCAGGGTCTTTGGCTGCACACAGTAGGACAGCCTGCTATCCACATCTTTCTGATTCTCTGAGTGCCCATCTGCTGCACCTCCCACTTCCTCCCGATGAACCTCTCTGAGCTGTCCCCCCAGCAGTGACCAAAGGAGCGGCTGGAGTGTCACCTTCCCCTCAGCCGGTGCTGGAGCAGGGCAGGCCTCCCAGAGCACCACAGTGGGCCCTCCTGGCTCTCCAGGCTGACCGGTGTGACCCCGCATGGCCTGTGTGACCCCACATGGCCGTGGTCCATGCCAGTCCAGCAGCACAGTGACACTGACTCCCAAGAGAATCTGCTTCACACTTAATCGAGAAATGCGCATCTCTCTCTCACACACACACACACACTCACACACACAAGCACTGATTTCAACGAAGCCCCACAAACTGGAACAGCCAGCGTCAGAGCAGGGCACTAGCTGCAGTCAACCTCCTCCCGAGCGGCCAGCCAGCAGGAGGGCTGGACAGAGGCCACGCCTCCATCCACTCTCATCCAGAGAAGGGACAAGCCAGCTCTCCCAGGTGCACACATGGAAGAAAGAAAGGGACGGAGCCCTCCCGGGCATCCCTTGACTGGAGGCCAGCAGTGGTGGGCTTCCCTGAGTGCCCCTCACTGTGAAGCCCAGGCCGGCTGCTGAGGAAGAGCCACCCCAGCACGGCTCCGGCCGTCAGGAGGCGGGTTCTTCTCTGGAGACAAGGGGCGAGGAAGGGAAGGTGACCGGCAGAGCTCCTCACACACTCTGGAGCAGGGACCAGAGCAGGTCCCCTGGACGGCAATTAGCCCTGTGTCAGGAGCCCCTGGTGGCCCCTCACCATCCTCATCCCTACCACAGGCCTGCGGGGAGGAGCAGCTGCGCTCAGTGGACGGGACACCAAGCCCTGAGAGTGAGATGACAGGAGGTGACTGTGAAGCCACCACACACAGTCCAGAAGCACTGGCACATGGTCCTGGGGCGGGGCTGGCAGCCGGGGCAAGGACCCAGCCCAGCACCCACCCTTCCTGAGCCCAAGAGTGGACTGACAGAACTGGGAGGGGCAGGGACCGTTCTGCTGCAGACGGACCTGTGCCCTGGGGGCTTTGAGGAGGGACAGAGGGAAGCAGGCACATGGGGATGCAGGGTGGGGGCGGGAGTCCTGCTGTGCGAGGCCCACCCAGCCGGCTGGCGGAAAGCGGCTGCTTTTCTTTCTGAGATGGGCAAAGTACTGAGAAGCCAGCCTCTACCCCAGAGCCAAGCCTGTCCAAGGCAGGGGCATGGCCTTGGAAAGACCCCCAGAGCACTCCTAGGCACATGCCCACCCTGCTGAGTTGTTTGTCTACAAATAACAGGAGAGGTCTGCTGCCCAGGTCCCTGACTCAGTCAGGCTAGGAGGGGACCCCTAGCAGCCACCCATCAGCATGAGACAGGGAAGTACCTGGGATGCCAGGTGACCCCCCAGTAGTTTATGGTGGTTGATAACGTGTTGGGAAACCGTGTAGTTCAGCAGAAACACCCCTCGTGGCCTAAACCCATCAGTTCAAAGGAACCCCCTCTTGTAGTAGCCAAAATCCCTACCCAACTTGTTCCCGCCATGAATGTGCTAATAAATGTTAAGAGTTGTTTTATGATTTTCCCGCGGTGTGTGATGATTTGCTAAGAGACGCTATGATGTATGTGAAGTCCCTGCCTTCCCCAAAGAGTGTATAAAACTACTGCAAACCCTGGGCTCAGGGCCTCTGAGGGTCACCAGTTGCTGTGTGTGTGCGTGCGGAGGACCAAGCTAGTTCGCAATAAACACCTCTTTGCAGCTTACATCGATCTTGGTCTCTGGTGGTCTTTTGGGGGTCCCGAATTCGAGCATAACAGCACCATGCCCTGGGGTAGCTGGGTTTTCTAGGTGGGGTCAGCCTCCCCCAGCTCTCCAGAGCACTTGGCTCCAGGACCCCCGAGGACATGCGGGTCTTCCAGCAGCAGCTGCCTGGAGGACTCCACTTCTCCACAGCAGCCTGGGGCGGCCAGGACCTGGGCAGGAGGCTGCTGTCTGGGGGTGTCGCTAGGATTTGACTCAAGGCACAGTCTGGGAGCAGGGGCTGCTCTTCATTTGGTGTGAGAACTGGTTTCTTTCCCCTCAGAATCTGCCTGCTGGGGGCTCAGGTTGGTGAACAAGCAAAGGGAGTAGGTGCTAAGCCACACAGCCCACCCCACACGCAGGCCTCTGCAGACAGTTCCTCTGCCCTGGTTTCTTGCACAATTACCTTGGTGACAGTGTCCCTTCAAGTAATTGCTAGCTGTCAATCATAAATTCTTCAAACTGCCTACAAAGACTGGCCACAAAATCTCCCTTTCCAAATAAAGTAAGTTCCAATGCTCAACACCCTCCAGCAATGACCAACCAGGACCGTATGCTCTTTGTTTCTGGGAGAAGCTTCTGGTGGGGCTCTTTAGCTTGGTGTGGGCCATACTGGGAAGCAGCCTGCCAAGTACGGCTCGTTCCATACGCTGGCACACTGAGTCCAGTTGACACCTGGCTTAGCCACAGAAAATTGTTTTTCAGGGACTAGACTTAGGGCTGAGGCCAGGGACCTCTGGCTGAAGGGTGGCGCATGGTTGGTGGGAGCTGCAGGAGCCCCTTCTGCCCCCGTCCCTGCTCAGGACAGAGCATTTGCCTGAGGTGTGGGCAGCATTGTGCACTGAAGCCGCATTCAGGGCAAAGTTGTCCCAGACGGAACACCCACACGCAGCCTCTGGTGGACCTTGACCTCCGGGGAAAACCAGAGACAAAGCTCCCTTGTTCTGGAGCAGGGGCAGTGGCCGGGCAATCGCCCTTGTGAGGCCTGCTGGCTGTGCAGACCATCTCCATGTTGGATTCCAGTGAGGGAGGCAGGATCCTCCCAGGGGGTGCCTGGAGAGAGGAAGGACAGACACAGAGGGCAGGGTCGCCGGCCTAGCCAGGACGAACCCCCACGGGTGCCACATTCACCGTCCACCCTAAGTCGTCTTCCAAAGGTCACTACGCCTTTTACTGATCAAACCCACACTTCCCAGTGTCTAGTGTAGCAGTTGAAAGGCCACTCGCAGAGTCCAAGGACACGCCACGCCAGAATCCACGGAGACAAACGGCCAAGGCTGTCCCTCCGAGGACAGCAGCAGCCTGTGGGCACTCCTGGGGCAGCTTCAGAGCCCGCAAGAGAATTTCACAAGCATGCTAGGGGCTGGGTGGGGACCACCCTCTAGCAGGCACATGTTCTTACGGGAGGCCAAGCAGCATTGCCTCAGGATCTCAGATAAATGGCTCCTGAGGAGACCCGGGAGTCCCCAGATAGAATGGCTCCTGAGGAGACCCCGGAGTCCCCAGATAGAATGGCTCCTGAGGAGACTTGAGAGTCCCCAGATAGAATGGCTCCTGAGGAGACTTGAGAGTCCCCAGATAGAATGGCTCCTGAGGAGACCCGGGAGTCCCCGGATAGAATGGCTCCTGAGGAGACCCCGGAGTCCCCAGATAGAATGGCTCCTGAGGAGACCCGAGAGTCCCCAGATAGAATGGCTCCTGAGGAGACTTGAGAGTCCCCAGATAGAATGGCTCCTGAGGAGACCCGGGAGTCCCCGGATAGAATGGCTCTGAGGAGACCCGAGAGTCCCCAGATAGAATGGCTCCTGAGGAGACCCGGGAGTCCCCAGATAGAATGGCTCCTGAGGAGACCCGGAGTCCCCGGATAGAATGGCTCCTGAGGAGACCTGGGAGTCCCTGAATGAAATGGTTCCTGATGGAGACCCGGGAGTCCCTAGATAAAATGGCTCCCAAACTAAAATGGCGGATCTGATGCCATAACGGTTATTAAGAACTTTGTTCCAAGTAACTTCCGAGGTCCGGGACAGCTCTTCCTAAATCTGGACTAGAAGGCCCCACCACACCCTTAGCTGGCTCTGTGGGGTGACTCCATCACCTAGAGGTGACACAGAGGCTGCAGAGACTGCCATCGGGTTTGTCATCTGCCCATGGGGCTGGCGGATTCTTTGTCAAGGGCTACCAGCTTCAGCTGAGGACAAGTGCCAGCGCTTTCTCCTGACGCCCCACAGCACAGGTGGGCACCTGGGGGAATGGCGGAGGGGCTGGGCGGGGAGGGGTCCAGTGGTGGCGTTGTGCTGAGCTCCGCAGTCCAGAGCACTTGGGTACGGGCGCCAGGACTGAGGAGGTCACAGGAGCCCAGCACTGCCAGGGGACTGTTGGCCTGGCTTCTCGATGGCCCTGGGAGGCCCAGGGGAGAGTGAGCCTGGACAGACAGGCGCAGGGGACGGCCAGCAGCCTCCTTCCTTTCCGGCGTGCTGTTCCCTTGGTAACCAGGCCGAGGACCGGGCACTGTCTGTGCGTGCGGCAGACCCAGCGTCTCCCAGATATTCCTGGGACCTCTCTGTTTGGGGTGGTGATGGGCTTCCCTCCCCCTCCTGGGTGGCCCCCACCCTGCGCTGACCGGGCGCCCACTGGGAGCTGCCTGCTTCCTCCTCCTCCTGGAGCGGCCTCCGGGGAGCTGCCAAGGCAGCGCTGCCCAGGGCGGGCAATACTGGAGCCAGTGAAGCAGTCATCGGCCAGCGGTGTGGGCATGGCCTCTTGGCCCCGTCCCTCAACCCCAGCATTGCCGATCTCTGCCCCCGGACCACAGGGCTTCCTCCCTGGGCCGGCTGCTCCCCTGTCCCCACCTTCTGCCCCCTCGTCTCGCGGGGCCCTGCCTGCCTCCTTGGCCCCCTGAGCTCACCGAGAGCCTCTTTCTTCTCTGGCATCTCCTGGAGGGGCCTGAGCAGAACTGCACCCCAACAGGAGGGCCGCGTGCTGAGCCTCGCAGGGGAGGTCGAGCCTGGGGGGACCGAGGTGCTGTCCTCCTGGCTCCGTGCTCCTGAGCAGGACCAGGAGCAGGGACCTCCCCTCGCTGCCGGCTGTCTTGCCAGCTGTTTGGGTCCACTTGCTCTGAACAATGCCGGGGCCGGGACCTCGTCCACCCCAGACACACGCCCCTCAGGGCTGCAGGCAGAGGTCTTCCACGGAGGTGCAGGCTGTCAGGAGCCCGGGACGGCTCCCCTGTCTGCAGATGCAGCCTCCTCACTGTGGCCTGGCTGAGAGGAAGAGCAGCCCTTCTCACACGGACACAACCGTATCCTCACGGCTCAGGACCTGGTCACCGCCCCAGGCCCTCCCGCGACCACAACCCTGAGAAAGGGGATCCCATGTAAGACTCAGACCACGCAGAGCTCACGCTGCTGGGCTGCCACTCGGATCCACAGTCTCCAGGACTCGTGAATCCGGGGGCTCTTTCTCCTCTCAGCCACGAGGGGCTGGGGCTGGGGAGGCGGTGGCCACTGACCTCCCAGTGCAGCGTGTGCTGTCCAGGGCTGGGGCAGACCTGCTCCTCACACCCACTTCTCGACCTGGGTAAGCAGAGGCTCTCACCAGCTGTTCCTCAGGGGAGCATTCCGTAGTGACGGTGGGAGAGGAGTGTGGGGGTGGACATAGCTGCACTCAGGGGCCTCCTGGAGAGGGTCCGACAGGTTGAGCCCACTTCTCTCTCGCTGGGTGAAACTCGGTTCTTGTAGAATGTCACCTCTCCTTGATGGTGGCGTAGCTTCTCACTGCCTGTCAGCTTTGCCCACATCTCTGGTGGCTGGAGATGGCCGCGCTGGCTTCCTGTGGGGGTGACCTGTCTCTGGAACAAAGATGGTGGGCTTGGCTGCCTCCTTGTGCTGCAGCCTGCGTGGAGCAGGACGGTGCCCAGCCCGCGGCCTGACGCATCCTGCTGTTACCGCTGTTGACCGGTGACGAGTTTTTGCTCCCCGATGTTGAAGAATAACACCAAAGAAGCACGCCGAGGCAAGGTCAGAGTAGAGATTAGAAATTTATTAAAGGACAGAAGAAAAGACTTCTCCCGGAGGAAGAAGGGGACCCAGGAGGTGGAATCCGTGGAAGTGCAGTTGTCTCCCCTTTTCATAGTTCTTTCAGTGATGGAATGTAGGTGGGAAGGCCCGAGGGGTGGGACACAGGTGGACCAAAGAAGTAGTCTGAGCAGGAAGGACTTCATTATCACTCCTTTGTGATGGCTGTCTTCAAATCTGCTGGGGCTATTCATTAATACTTCTTCCAGGTGGACTTTGGCCTAGGGCCTTTTCGGAACTTTATTAACATTCCATGAGTTGTCCTGTTTTCCCTGAGTCATTCCCAGCATGGCCTCCATTTTAGATTTCACTCGATGTTAGACCCGATTTACCTGACTACACTGACTACCTAACTTTAAATCTGGCTTCACTGCCAGAGCCCATCTGACAGCTGGCAGTGCTCTGGTGTTCACAGGCACCAGTGCCGGGTGGAGCCGGGGACAGGCAGCTCAGGCCCCTGTTTTCCTCTCTTTGTCCCTTCTGGAGAGGAGACTGGGGCCTGGACCCTCCACCACCATGTCTGCCAGCCCCACTGCCTGAAGAAGAGGGGCTGACCACGTCTGCAGGAACCCTCAGGGACGGCTGTGCTCTGCCCACAGGGGGAGGTATCCAGGGTCGCCAGGAACCTAGCAGTGAACGGTTCTCGGTTTCTATCCCCGAGGATCCACCACCACCCTGGGAGGGCTGCAGCTCAGGTCCTGGCTGGTCACCGAGCTCAGTGCGGGCAGGGAAGCTAGCCTGGACTGACCCAGGGCTCAGCCTGGACTCTGGGCCAGCTCCTCACAAAGGCCTGACCTCTACCACAGGAGAGCTGCCCGAAGCAGCACGCGCTGCACCTCTTCAATGGCTAAGTCGGAGACATCGATCCTCAAAGGACAGGCTTCCTGTCACCGTGTCCTGCCATCTGCTCCCTCAGAGGGACCTTCCTGCTTCATTTCAAAGCACACCCAACTATTTATGCACAACGACCTGCAGCATCTGAAGTCACAGGCAGCACCAAAAACCAAGAGTCCCCCTTGGGATGGAAGGTCAGCAGGGGCCTTTTGGAGGAGGCCGGGCACCGAGGGGTGCTGCTCTCAGTAGATGGAGGCCTGCCAGACCTTAGCATCCCTTTCAGCACCCTTTTTAGCTCAGAATTGTGGGGTGCCGGCTTGCTATTTCATTAACATTCCATTCCCCACTGGTATGCATCCCAGGCATCTTGGGGTTGTGAGGGTTCGAAATCCCCCTGGAGCACTGACCCAGGACACAGGAGGCCACAGGAAGGGGACAGAGTCCAGAGTCACAGGTGGGATGTGGGGAGGGGCATCACAGGCAGCTGCTGCAGGGGGCTGGGGTGGAGAGGGAGGCCAAGCTGGAAGCAGCAGCAATCGGAGGCGCCTTGATTCATATGCTAAGGAGCATCCAATTTGGCTTTAATTGGTGTGCAGGGAAGTGCTCAGCTACGGGGCCTCACTGTGGGGCGCTGAGCATGAATAGCTGCTGAGAGAGAACCCTGCAGAGGCTTCAGGCTGCCGTGGTGCAGAGTGGTGCAGACCTTGGGCAGCTGCAGGGAGCCGGCGGGCAGGGCCTGGAGAGCTGCTGTGGGACTGTGAGGTTACAGGGTGACCCTCTGAGCACAGACCCCAGGGCTGAGTCCCAGTTTCCAGCCTGCCACCTGGGTGTACCTTAGCGTGTTCCTCTGTGCCCTGGTACAAAGGCCTGCCCCACCCCCACCCCATGGTAGGGACTGTGGGGCCTTAGCCTGGGCCCAGGGCAGCTCTCAGCACCTGCACCTAGTGTCCCTGCATTGTGACCTCTGACTGGGGACCTCCTGATGGGATCTGAGAAGGTGCACTGCTGGGGCTCCCCCTCAGCCCTGCTGCTCTCCCTGCACAGTGACCCTGGGTCCTACTGGGCTCAGCAGGAGCGACCCCAGGAGGGGGGAATGCTCCGGGTGAAACTGCAGCTTTTCTGCTGGAGCCACTAAAAGGAGGCTGCCAGGGTCCCAGGCTGCTTCCCAGGCAAGCCTGCTTGGGGACCAGCCAAGTCCAGTCAAATCAATTCCCCGTCTCGTCCTAGCTGAGTGCGCACTGTCCATGTGCACAGCCGGGCTCCTGGCCAAGAGACGCATGGGAAGCCGTCTGGACAGGGGGCTCGGCTTTGTGTGCTCCGAGTCAGATAACAGCCACGGGTGGCTGGAAGCGGGTGCTCAGTGTGGCTCTCTCGGCGAGGGGCAGTGGGATTTCTCTGTAGCGTTTGAGGAAAAGTGCTGAATCCATGGTGCCAACGTGGGTGACAGGGCTTCAGTCCAGGGAGGTGAGAAAACTCTTGTAGAGGCCGAGGATTGGAGCTGCAGGCCCAGGGGTCCCAGGCAGGTGGGAGCCTTCTCCTGCAGCTCCTGGCAGGGTGGGCCGAGGGACTGGCACACTCTGGTTTGGAGTGTTCCATGGTTCACACGCCTCAGTTTTTTGAAGTCACTGAACCGTATCCTACTAATGTGACAAACAGCATCTGAACACAGGTTGAACCGTGAGCTTCCGAGGGAGCCCGTCCTCATTCCCGACTCGGGGAGGCTCCCTGGGGACTGTGGCTCCCTCTCTGCCCAGCACCCCTGAGTCCTCCCTGGCTGTTTCCTGAGGCTCCAAGACACAGCAGAATGGCGGCCTGTGTGTGGAACATCCAGGTGGCATTGAGCGGGGGGGGGGGGGGGCCCCGGTCCCTGGAGGCGGAAGGAACCAGTGCTTATCAAGAGTGGCTGCCCTGGAGGCCTGGGGTGGCCCTGCATGCATGGGATGAGGATGTGGACGCAGGTTGGGCACAAGGCCTGCAGGCTGGCACGGCCCCGCTCGGGCAGGACCACACTGCGGCCGTCTGTCTGGCAGAGCAGACGCTCTTGAGACAGTCGCTGGGACAGGGCCCAGGCTTTGGGCTTCGGCCTTAGTGAGCCTGCTGGTGCTTTGTCTCCTCGCTGCTCCAACAGCTGGTGCCTGCAGGCGAGCCGCCGGGTGAGCCCACCAGCAGGAACCGTGGCGCCGGAGCATGTGCTCTGCAGCTGGGTTCCTTGGGCAGGGCTAGGGGGAGAGAGAGCCACAGGGGATAAAAAGCTCCCTGCCCTTTGTTCCACACCCGCCTGGCCTGTCCGTCAAGGGGAGGGACCAGAGGGCTTCCCTGGGTTTTGAGAGGTAGGCAGAGGCCTTGGTCTCGGGTCACAAGGCCCAGAACCCACTTTTAAATGACGGACTTCATGTGGCCGGTGCCAAGGCGGGTGGAGAGTCCATTCAAGCTGCCACAGGGAAGGCCTCCTACCAAGTTTGTGAAACCAGGGTCCTTAAATGTCCCCTCTAACACCACCCACGGTTCCCGCCATACTCCCTGTCCTGTGCCTCTCTGAGGTCTTCCCTTGGCAGTGTTCAGGATCGGTCACCAGGCTGCCCCTCCCTGGCATCCTGAGCTGCTGGCTCTGACATTGCAGCGGACTGAGGTCAAGCGGCAGTGAGGGCACCGTCCACAGGCCTGCCCTCTTGACAGTGAGACCCAAAGGAAGGTGGGCAAGACGGACATGGGCAGGGATCCGTCCAGAAGCTTCCGCCGAAGGATTCTCTGCACCTTGGGTGGCAAGGCCCTCCTGTCCTTGTGGGGGGGGGGTGTGCAGTGGCAGGATCTGCACAGCTTGTGCTCCAGGGCAGTGTGGGGCCTGAGGTTGCCACGCCAGCCCAGGTCGGAGCAGGCTCAGCTCCCACTGCTCTTGAGATCACCCGGGGCTCCGTCACCTCCCAGCGCCCGTGTACGCAGGCCTCTTGTGTCACCTCCCAGCGCCCCTGTACGCAGGCCTCTTGTGTCACCTCCCAGCGCCCCTGTACGCAGGCCTCTTGTGTCACCTCCCAGCGCCCCTGTACGCAGGCCTCTTGTGTCACCTCCCAGTGCCCCTGTACGCAGGCCTCTTGTGTCACCTCCCAGTGCCCCTGTACGCAGGTCTCTTGTGTCACCTCCCAGTGCCCCTGTACGCAGGCCTCTTGTGTCACCTCCCAGTGCCCGAGTACGCAGGTCTCTTGTGTCACCTCCCAGTGCCCGTGTACGCAGGTCTCTTGTGTCACCTCCCAGTGCCCCTGTACGCAGGCCTCTTGTGTCACCTCCCAGCGCCCGTGTACGCAGGCCTCTTGTGTCACCTCCCAGTGCCCGTGTACGCAGGTCTCTTGTGTCACCTCCCAGTGCCCCTGTACGCAGGCCTCTTGTGTCACCTCCCAGCGCCCGTGTACGCAGGCCTCTTGTGTCACCTCCCAGTGCCCCTGTACGCAGGTCTCTTGTGTCACCTCCCAGCGCCCCTGTACGCAGGCCTCTTGTGTCACCTCCCAGTGCCCCTGTACGCAGGTCTCTTGTGTCACCTCCCAGTGCCCCTGTACGCAGGTCTCATGTGTCACCTCCCAGCGCCCGTGTACGCAGGTCTCTTGTGTCACCTCCCAGTGCCCCTGTACGCAGGCCTCTTGTGTCACCTCCCAGTGCCCGTGTACGCAGGTCTCTTGTGTCACCTCCCAGTGCCCGTGTACGCAGGTCTCTTGTGTCACCTCCCAGTGCCCGTGTACGCAGGTCTCTTGTGTCACCTCCCAGTGCCCATGTACGCAGGCCTCTTGTGTCACCTCCCAGCGCCCGTGTACGCAGGTCTCTTGTGTCACCTCCCAGTGCCCCTGTACGCAGGTCTCTTGTGTCACCTCCCAGTGCCCGTGTACGCAGGTCTCTTGTGTCACCTCCCAGCGCCCCTGTACGCAGGTCTCTTGTGTCACCTCCCAGCGCCCGTGTACGCAGGTCTCTTGTGTCACCTCCCAGCGCCCGTGTACGCAGGTCTCTTGTGTCACCTCCCAGCGCCCCTGTACGCAGGTCTCTTGTGTCACCTCCCAGCGCCCGTGTACGCAGGTCTCTTGTGTCACCTCCCAGCGCCCCTGTACGCAGGTCTCTTGTGTCACCTCCCAGCGCCCCTGTACGCAGGTCTCTTGTGTCACCTCCCAGTGCCCCTGTACGCAGGTCTCTTGTGTCACCTCCCAGTGCCCGTGTACGCAGGCCTCTTGTGTCACCTCCCAGTGCCCCTGTACGCAGGCCTCTTGTGTCACCTCCCAGTGCCCCTGTACGCAGGCCTCTTGTGTCACCTCCCAGCGCCCCTGTACGCAGGCCTCTTGTGTCACCTCCCAGCGCCCGTGTACGCAGGCCTCTTGTGTCACCTCCCAGCGCCCGTGTACGCAGGTCTCTTGTGTCACCTCCCAGTGCCCCTGTACGCAGGTCTCTTGTGTCACCTCCCAGTGCCCCTGTACGCAGGCCTCTTGTGTCACCTCCCAGTGCCCCTGTACGCAGGCCTCTTGTGTCACCTCCCAGTGCCCCTGTACGCAGGCCTCTTGTGTCACCTCCCAGTGCCCCTGTACGCAGGCCTCTTGTGTCACCTCCCAGTGCCCGTGTACGCAGGCCTCTTGTGTCACCTCCCAGTGCCCGTGTACGCAGGTCTCTTGTGGGGTGGTGGCACCAGCCTCCTTCACAGGTGACCTCCACCCAGTTCCCTGTGAGGCCGAGTCTGAGGACTCATGGTTCTGCTGTGACCCATTTCAAAAGTGCCACCAGCTGAAAGATGGGCCCAGACTCCTCGGTGGCTCTTCAGGGAAAACCAGTACCCGAGTGGTCCGTGAGAGGCACCTTGCCTCAGAAACAGTGAGGTGGGACAGGGGCTCAGGAATCAAGAAATAAATGGTAAATACAGATCAATGAAGATCAATGACACACGCTTTTCAAATTAAGGCACCAGAAGGCAGAGCTAGAACTTGAACGCAAGTCAGGGGTCAAGGGGAACCGCGGGCTTCCCTGGCGAGGTGAGAGCGGCACCGTTGTGACCTCCGCAGGGCGTGCTCACACTCGCAGTGCACAGAGGCACGTGCCCACTTATCCCCCCACCCCCGTGGATGAAGGCACAGGCTGGGGCTTGGGGGACCTCCCTGGGGGCACGCGGCTCCCCAGCCTGGGGTCGCAGGGAAGGGGCCGGGAGCACGGAAGCCAGGCTCTCTGTGGTGCTGGTCAGCGGCTCAGACCTCCTGCCACCAGCAGGCCGCCTCCACAGCAGGGTAGTGCGGGATCCTGGTGCCCTCGGAGCAGTGACCCAGGCTGTGGACCCATCCCATAAGCCTCCCCAGGAAAGAGTCCTGAGGCAGATGTGCTCACGTGACCCACGGCCCCCTTGGCCCACGACCTCCCCCAGGCACAGCGTGGACCAGGTGCAGATGTGGTCACCACATCAGCTTGGCACACGGGGCTGGCTGGGCGGCTATGGATTCTGACCACCTCTTGGAAGAGAGGGGAGGGCCTTCGGGTTTTCAGCTGGGAGAAAAGGAGAAGAGGCCCGTGGGAGACCTCGGATCCTGTCCACGGAGGGCCAGCGCCATCACAGGAGAGGAACAGGGGCCTCCGGGGTGGCTGGAGGCAGAGCCCAGGAGGAGGCTTAGCGGGAGTTCGGCCTCTTGGCAGGTGCTCTAGCTAGACCCCCTCTGGGGAGTGACAGGAAACCTCTCCAGAGCCTGCCAGAGCTGTTGGAGTCAGGCAGACGCCCCACGAAATCAAGGGCAGTGCAGGGGCCCAGGGAAGTCACATTTCCCAGGTGCTCTCTGCTCCAGGGTGTCCTTGGGTCAAAAGAGGAGGAGACTGGGGCAGGGCTATTGGTGCGCATGTCCTGTGCTCAACAAGCCACTGAGCAAAGGTATGGAAATGCCCTGCCTGTGGCCAGGGTGAGGTGTGGCAAGAGCCCCAAGCCTGGCCAGGGCCTCTGGACACGAGTCGGCCCTCTCACTGCTGCATACCCGGGCTTGGGCCAGCGGCTGGGCCACTGTGGGCCTCTCCTCCTGCCACACAGTGGGTCCAAGGGTAACGCCACTTACCAGGACTGAGGGAGGTGTTCTAGCTGAGGTCCTGTGCAAGACCAGGCACAGACTCGGGCTCATGCACCAGTGTCCACGGTGGCCCCAGCACCATGTGAGGCGGGCTCCTGAGTGTGGCTGGCACAGGCCACTGGGCAGGTAGAGGAGAAGCAGTCGCCTGCTCTTCTCCAAGCTCCTTCCCAACGAGGTGAGATCGCCATCTGGGGTCCTTCGGCCTTTCTCCTCCCTAAAGCACTGAGGTGGGCCAGGTCCATCCAGTCCTGGTCCCTTCCTCTCTGTGCTCGGCCTGACCGAGCGCTGCCGTGAAGCTCCCCTCTCGGGAATCTCGTTCCTCTACAGAAACCTGTCAGCAGGACGTGCCCTTGAGGCCCAGGGGAGCCACCACCGGACGCTGGCTGGAATGTCCCGGCTATTCCCCTCTTGGGCGCTCACCACAGGCCAGCGTCCCCTATGGGCCTCAGCACCTGGGCCTCCTGGCCAGACAGGTTAGTGGTAACAGCATTCCAGTGGGAGGGCTGGCTGGCATTCTGGGTTGTGACAGCCTGCGTGGACGGACCCTCCCAGCCAGGGCCTGGTGCGGCCACCCTCTCAGGCCACGTCAGCGTGGTGCCGCTGGCCCTGGGGACCTGTCACGCTGCAGCTTCTGGGAGCAGTGTTTCTGAGGCCTGGAGGATGTCAGGTTCCGTCCTGGCAGACTGTGAGGAGGCCTGGGCCTGGGCTCCCCGTCCTGTCCTGGACACCACACCATTTCTGTGGACGTCCAGGTCTAGAGTAGAGCAGGTCACCCGGGCCTTCTCAGGCTGTTCTTGGCTTCGCCACCCCACCCCTGGTCAGGTCTTGACAGCAGCCAGGCTTGGACTAAGGACAGAAATCTCACACTCCCTGGGGACAGCCTTGCCTCCCTGTGCCCATGTGCAGGCCTCGTGGGCTGGTGTGGTGTGGGCTGAGGTGAGACCCACCAGCTGGACTCTGCGTCTGGGCACCCACTGGGCCAGCTCCTGCACACAGGTGACCTGGGTCAGGGCACAGACAGTTGAGACAGCTGGTGGCAAGCTGCAGAGCTGGCGAGGCCCAGGACTGGCTCAGGGTTCTCCTCGGCCACTGGCCTGGCCTGGGCTTTCTCCTGAGGTGGGGGCTACCCTTGATGGGGAGGAGCCCCCTTCCAGTTCAGCTCAGCAGCTCAGCTGGCCTCTGTGCCTGCTTTCCGTCCACCTGGAGCCCAGCCCAGGGCACTGGCTGGAAGGGGAAGGCACTGCCTTCCCCCGACTCCCCCTGCCCCAGTGTGCGAGGGACTCTCGGGGGCTGCAGCCTGAGCCCACTCTTGGCTCCTGTGCTGCGCTCATGGCCTGGCTGATCCCCCTTCCTCCCTCCCACCATGTGCCAACACTTTGCTTTCTGGAACACACAGGGCTTTAGAAAGTGTGGCCTGGGAGAGTGCACTCCCCCTCTGGGCCCGCCACCTGTGGTGAGGGTCCTGGGCCGGCAGGGCAGGCGCCCTGGGCCTGGGTCAGTCCTGGGCAGGGGGCTGCTCGTCCTCCCACCCTGTTCCTGCACCGTCCCCTGGGGAGCTGGGAGCTCCCTCTCCATGCTCCAAGCTGCAGTTACACGTGTGTCTGCCTTTGTCCCCGCAGGCACTTGTCCTCTGAGCTCTCCCAGGTCAGCGCCCACGCCCACAGCTCGGCTGACTTTCACCCTCTACAATTCTGTGCCTCCTGCAAATGCTTAAAAAAACAACCTTGCTGAATGGATGGTGGGTCGGTTCAGGATTCTGTGCTAGCTGTCTCCCAGCCCAGCTTGTGCAGGAAAGCAGGATGCGGAGGTGAGAAGAGGCTGCTCGGAAGGAGTGAATACAATGGCAGCATCAGGGAAAAGCTGTGCATGCGTGTGGGAGAGACCAGGGGCCTGTCCATGGCTGTGTCTCACTGCCTTTGGTCATCTGCTCCCAAGGGATAAAACTGGCTTGACCTAAAAATGCAATGAAAGATAAATGTTATCTAATGCTGCCTGGAGCGCAGTTCTGGGAACACAGGAGTGCACTGACCTTTGATGAGGCAGCTGAGGGCAGGCAGGCAGAGCCGGCTCCATTGTCAGCGGCTGAAATAAACAGTCATTGTCAAGATAAACCAGCAGCCCTCCTCAAGGCAGGAGCCAGAGTCTGAAGTGGCCCTGGGTGGACGAGCAGATGTCCAGGTGTTAATTGAGTCCTCGGAGCAAAGCCCAGGCTGCTGCGCCTCTCGGCTCAGAACAAAGGGTTTGTGCAGAGCATCAGAGGGTCATCTGCATCTCCTTTGTCTAAATAGCTCTGTTTATAGAACACTGTGAGGTGCTCAGTGCATGCCTTCTGGATGGGTACCCTTCTCTCTCCTCAAACACTTATCCTTTCTTTATGGTGACAGCACCAGAATCCCTCCTTCCAGCCTCTGGCCCACTGTGGCTCTCTAGGTCCCCTCCTTCCCCCTGGTGCGGCCCTGCAGCAGCTCACTGCATGGAGGAATTTGGCCACAGAAGCAGGACACGTCCCCACTTCAGGATGCAGTTCAAGAGGCCACTCTGAGATGCTCCGAGGTTGATTTAGGACAAATGGAGGAAGGCAGGCTCCTCCACAGGTGGCCCCTGAGGCTGCTGTCCAGAGGCTGAGCCAGGACCAGCTCAGGGCTGAACCCTCCTGAGTGCAGAGTCCCTGGGCTGCTGTGGGGGCAGAGCCCAGCTGGACAGGCTCAGCAGGGGCCGGGGGAGCACAGTGCTGTGGTGCACACAGGTGACGTGAGGCTCGTCATCTTGTTTGTAAGTGTGCAGTTCAATGTCATCAAGCACATGCCTTCTGCAGTGTCACACCGTCCGTCCCAGAATGTCCCCACACACTGAGACTGTGCCTGGGAAACACCAACTCCTGCCTCCCCGCCCGGCCCCCAGGAGCCGGGCCACCCGGGACCTCGGTGAGTATAAACACCGAGGTCCTCAGTGACAGGCTTGTTTCCACCCCGTCCCGTCCTTGCGCTTCGCCTGTGTTGCCGCACGTGCCGGGCTCCCTGTCCTTCAGCCTCAACAACCCTGCTGTGGGGCAGGCTGAGGGTGCACTGGGCCCCAAGTCCCACTTGAGAACTTGAAGAATGCGTGTCTGGCCTTTCCGTGATTCTTTCCTCCACGGTCTCCAGTGATCCTGCATCTGGTCCCAGTTGGACGTAAACAAAAAATAACAAAATATGAAATGTTCCATGTAGCTGGAGATGTGAAGAAGGGGTGGCTGGCTCCCGTGGGGTCTTCCCGAGCATCTCGTCACCTCTGAGGGTCTTCCCAGTCCTTTTCCACCAGGGGAGGCAGGTCCACGTGAGCACAGCCCTGTGGGGGGCAAGTCCTGGCAGGTGCCCGATCCAGACAGGTGCGTGGAAAGGAAAACCAGGCTCCCCTCTAACGCCACACTCGCCCGTGCTTCTGACCCCGTCCCTGGTGGCAGCCACTGTCCTAGAAGTCCACTGGAGAGAGTCAGACCCCCAGGTTGAGGGCCGTCTCCCTCAGGACTGCCCCCCTTCAGATACCAGCTGCATCCCAGGGCTTCCCGGCCCCCCACCCAGCTTAATCCCTGGTGCAGAAGGGGTGTCACCACTGCTGTGGTGGCTCAGGCTTTGCACCTGTGTGGGGAAGCAGGGACAGCGTGCACCCCTGTCACCCCACACACCACACTGCCGCTCCTGGCCTGTCCACTGCGTGGGCCTTGCTGGCTTTGCTTCTACTCCCTCCTAGGGAACAGGTAGCACCAGGGTCCCAGGGAACGCGGGCAGGCACGTCCTTGTGACTGGTCCCTCTGTCCGCCACTGCCAGAGCTCAGAGAAGCTACCCCGAAACCACGGTGCTTCCTTCACCCTGAGCAGTTGCATCAAATGGAGAC
Source organism: Urocitellus parryii (assembly GCF_045843805.1). Classification (NCBI taxonomy): domain Eukaryota; kingdom Metazoa; phylum Chordata; class Mammalia; order Rodentia; family Sciuridae; genus Urocitellus; species Urocitellus parryii. The sequence continues at coordinate 1,676,538 of NC_135538.1, read as the reverse complement.
CAAAAGGCCTCGGACTCCCGCAGACACAGGGATAGGCTCCAGGGGCTCCCAGAGCAAGGGCAGGGGACAGGGGGACAGGAAGAGGGCCTTTCCTGGAGCAGCTCCGGTCAAGGTGCGCACAGCCCAGCGGTATTGACAAGATAGGAGGGAGAAACACAGTGCACCTTCAGGACGTCACCTCCCGCATTCTGCGCAGACAAAATGCTGAGAGGACATTTCGCCTCGATCCCTGTCCTCCTGCAGGCAGCCTGAGCTGGCCTGGTTCCCCGGCACATGGGTGCTCATGCAGCCACTCACTGTGCATGTAGACACACACTGCGTCACACACAGCACACATGCGATAATGTGGGCCCAGAGGTCCATGTGTGCACACTGTCACATGCATATGACATACATAACACCCATAGGCCAAGCCAATGGAATCCCAGGGACTCAGGAGGCTGAGGCAGGAGGATGACACGCTCCAGGCCAGCCTCAGCGACCGAGCAAGACACTGTCTTGAAATAAAAAAATACAAGGAGGGCTGGGTATGCAGCTCAGTGGTTAAGCGCCCAGGTTCAATCCCCACTACCAAGAAAAAGAAGAGTAAAACAAAAACCATGCATAACACACGTGTTGCACATTCTGCACTATGAGCATGTGTGTGCATGTGTGGGCACACATGTGGATGCACACAGTGCACACAGGCACACAGACCCACAGTGTGCCCACGAGCACACGCACCCACACGTGCTGGGGTGTGGGCCTGCAGCCTGCTCTCCAGCTCTGCTCCTGCCTCCGGCCACTGTCCTGGAATGTCCACCCCGATTGCACATGGCCCCCCCACACCTGTCCCCACTTGGGGTGCTCCTCTTGATGTAGACCCTTGAATCACCTCTGGTCCTCGCTCACATGCATCTGACAGCCAGCTGTGCCCACCACGTCACTGGCTGTTTCTGGGTGCTTGTTTGAGACATGGCTGTTTGGACCCAGTCACGGCATCTGGGTTCATCAGACCAAGGTGTCTGCGGGCCACGTTACCCCGTCTGGAAGGCTGGGTTTGACCCCAGTCGTCCTCTCTGTCAGTCGGTGGACCCCGCCTCAGAACCCAGCCGTTGGATCGCCGTCTCCCACTGTTGGACAGGGTCTCACGGCTATGGGGAGGTAGTCGGAGCAGCTGGTGAGGCATCAGCCTCGAGATCATCCATGGAAGGGATTTGCACCCTAAGGAGGAGACCAGCTGGGAGCCTCAGGGCAGCAGAAACGCTGGCCACAGACTAGTGGAGGCGGGAGCCAGGGGTGGGCAGTGCCGATCTGTCACGGCCCCTCTGCGGCTGTCAGCAAGCAGCAGCATGGGCAGACTGGCACGGGGTGGCTGCGCTTCCTTGATGCCACTCACTCTTGGTTTCCTCATGCCAGAAAGGGGCCCGATGGCCTTTGCCTTTTTTATTTCTGGATGTCGCCTGCTTCCAGAGACATTTGGTAGGCATGAATTCGAGGCAGGCTGGCCCCTGTGACATGGACTTGGCAGGGACCCCCACTGAGGGCAGCATGTCAGCCCGTGGTGTTTTGTTGGAGGCCTGAGCTGCCTGAGAAGCAGATTATCCTGAGGATTGAACCAGGAGCACTTGACACTGAGCAGTGTCCTCAGTCCCTTATGTTCTGAGTCAGGGTCTCCCTGGGCTGGGCCTTGAGCTCGGATCCTCCAGCTCAGCCTCCTGGGTCATGGGATGACTGGTGGCAGAGGGTGAAGGGACTTGATAGCTCAGGCTCACGTCACGTAGCTCTGCTGTGAAACCGGTCCAGATGCCAAGTCCTGGTCACCCCAGTGAACGGGTCTCTCTGCGGGGCTTCTCCTGCCCCTTCCCTAGCTGGCTCCTGACTGCGGTGCCTGGAAGCTAAAGCGCACATCTCCCCTGACTCACTGTAGCCCCTTGTGACACTGAAGCATTACTGTGACCTTGGCCTCCATGTTCCCCCCAGAGCCTGTGCTCCTTGGGGTCAGGCCTGAGCCCTTGGGGTGTGGACTCCCACGCCCTCCAACTTGTCACCTCTCCTAGGGGGTCTCTACAGAACTGCTGCCTCCACGCTCACTTGGATGCACGCTGCTGAGTTTCCCGAACTCTCATCGACCAGACTGGGCTCTGAAACCGGATGCTCAAGGCACACGTCTCCACGGGTGGGCAGGGCATCCCTGAACCGTGGTGACTGTCCTTTGGCTGGCTCCTCCTCAGGATATAGTCTGAAGCCAGTGTCCCCTGGGGTAGGCCTCAGCCCCCATCGATGTCAGGGGCAGGGGGCTCCCCTGCCAGCCTCTGTGAGCGAGGCGGCTTGCTCTCGCGAGCCTGGAGTGTCGGGTGATTTGTCCCAATCCTCCCAGTAGCTTCAGCCGCAGGGTGGACGTGCTGTCCTTCAAGCACCCAAGAACCAAGACAGGCACGGGAGGAAGTAACTGCCGGATGGGGCAGGCGCAGCAGCAGCCCTAAAGGGGCTGTGCAGTCTGGACCCAGCGGGGAGCTGCAGGGGCAGCACCGGGGCACTGTCAGGACCGCACTGTCCTGTCCCTTCTGTGCTGGTGTCACAGAATGGCCCGCTCCTTCCATTAGCTCTGACCAAGGACGCCAAGAACAGTCCACCAGGACGGTCACCCCGCATTGGGTGTCGCAGGGGCTGGGGAGGCTCGTCACCCCTCTCCCGATGACCAGGGAGACCGCCAGCCCCGTGGAACCTCTCCTCAGAGCTGCACTCTGAGAGGCACAGGAACAATGGACTCTCCTGGCTGTTCACGCAGCCACCGGGGACACAGAGGGTCCCTGCGCGGGGATGGGCGCCAGGCAGCGGAGGCTGGGCACACAGAGCAGCGCACAGTGGGTGTGTGTGGCAGCGGTGCCATGTGTGCATGGCTCTGTGTGTGCGCGGTGTGTGCTGTGTGGGGTGGATGTGCACCTGTGAAGGCAGTGGTGTGGTGTGTGTTGACACGTGTTGTGTGTGTGAGCATGTGACGGTGGGTGTGTGCATGTGAGATAGCAATGTGTGTATGTCTGCATGTGTTGTGTGCTGGGTGTGTGCACCTGTGGTGGGATGTGCACGTGTTGTGTGCTGGGTGTGTGCACCTGTGGTGGGATGTGCACGTGTTGTGTGCTGGGTGTGTGCACCTGTGGTGGGATGTGCATGTGTTGTGTGCTGGGTGTGTGCACCTGTGGTGGGATGTGCACGTGTTGTGTGTGGCATGTGTGGGATGACGGGACAAGAGGCCCTCCCAGGGACAGCTGGCGGGTCTGCAGTGTGTGTCTCCGCCTGGCTGTGGGGTGGCCTGTCCCAGGGCCGTGACCCAGGGCAGTGGTGTGTTGCCCTCCCTGCCAGTCCGCTGGGCTCTTTCCTGGGCTGGGCCCCAGGAGCCCGGAGCTCGCAGGCCCTTCTCCCAGGAGCAGGGACGCGCTTTGCTCTTTTCTGTGAAGTGGTGCAGACCTCCCCAGAGGACTCCTGGGTGTCGTCTGTGGGCTGCAAACAATCTCCCACTGCGGCCCCTGCCCTGACCTCATGGGCACGTTCTTTCCTTCCGCCAGGGAAAGTTCTGGAGGGTTTCCAGGGCTTGACTAGACCAACCACAGCGTTTCCAGGCTACTGAGGTGGCACCCGGGCTGGGCTGGGGCTGGCGCTGCAGCTCGTCTGAGGGCCAAGTGGCTGTGGCCCGTGTGTAGACCCGAGTTAGCTCTGGGGTTCCTGAGCAGAGTGACTGTCGTGAAGACATGGGCAAGCCGTGCTTGACGGGTCAGCTTTGACACTGGTGACATGATGCCCATGCACCCGCTTGCAGGCGGCATGAGGGTTAGGTGAGCTGAGGACCTGCCCAGCACAGCACCTGGGGGGCCCCTGGTGCCTTCCACTCGGGGGTGCTGAGTCTGCCTCTCTTGCCATGTGCCTGGGTGGGCTCGGCAGAGGGGGCCTTTCCTGATGATGGCTCATTGCTGAGCCTCAGAGCCACAACTCTTGTCTCCCAAAACTCAAGGTGGCATCCGGGGACACAGCAACATAAAGTCGTTGTCATACTGCAGAAAACCAAGAGCCAGCTGCAGCTCTGGGCCCTGCCCTGGAGGCCTGCAGGGTGCGCAGGAAGCCGCAGGGCCATGCTCAGCAGGCCCCCGTTCCTGGCTGAGAAGCCCCTCCAGGGGAACGGGGTGGCACCTGTGTTTCAAGAGCTCCACTGTAGCAACAACACCGGTGTGTCCAGACAGCCCTGCTCCCCATGCCTGGTCACCCAGGGAGGGCATGAACCCGCCCGGTGAGTAGGACTTGGCTCAGAAGTGTCTGGAAGTTCTTTTGGAAATCCCCCCAGAGTGTGCTTATTTTGGCTCTGTGGCTGGACAATTTGCTGTAGACATTCAAATGGCTCTCTTGTTACTTCATGTCACCGCCCTCCAGTGTCACTTCAAACTCTACAAATAGATGGAAGTCATTTGGAACTTTTCGGGTAAATATAGAGCTGGGTAATGTAATTATTGATGAAAACAGAAATTAGACTGGCTCTTAGGCAGCTCACACACAGCCCTGGGGGCAGGTCCAGCAGGGGCTTCCCAAGCTCTTTAAGCACTGGGTGGGCCAGTGTGAGCCAGCCGCTCCCTGCAGCACGGGTGGGGACTGTGGGCTGCTGAGGGGGACTCAGCCTCTCAGGCCATCTCCCCCTGCAGGGCCACGGGTGCACCACCGCAGAATGGGGCCCTTCTCCAGAGGCCACGTCCCTGCCCAGCCCAGCCCCCGCAGCCCCCGGCATGTCTGGCAAAGTGACACAGGTCTCTCAGGACTCAGGAAGATTTCCAAAGCCACACAATGGCTCCTTCACCCAGGATCCTCGAAACTTGGCTGGGATTACTCCCTGCCCAGATACCAGGAACTTTATTTTTAGATTGGGGGAGGAGGTGGAGAGACGGGCCAGGAAGAGCAGATCTGGCACATATTTTAAAAATGGCTCTCCCGAGGGAGAAATCCTATGTGCAGTATATCGACACAGGCGTGCACTTTCACAGTTCACAATACAAGTGCGCACACACACGGCACTGTACCCAGGGTCCACGTCGCCCACCCCGTCTCACAGGAGGCTCTCAGTGACCTCTGCCAGTTCCGTGTCTGCAGACGGCATCTGGGCCTCACCACAGGAGGCCACCCAGGAGGCCACTGGCCACCTTCTCCACAGGCTCTCCCGAGACCCGGCACGACCTCCCCAGGTTTCTTCCTCACCTCATGCAGAGACCTCCTTCCGCTTCTGCAGTCCTGGGGTGGTAGCAACACCATTTCAGCTTTTGTGTAGCCATAGCGATGGGAACAGCATTCTGTTACATCCTTTCTTCCTGGCTGCGGTCACGGTGTGTGTGAAAATCCTCCCAAAGTTAAGCCTCTCCCCAGGCACCCAGTGGGGGTCAGGCCAGCACAGGTAGGCAACACCCTGGTGAGGTCAGGGTTCCGCAGAAGAAGGAAGCGTCCAGATTTCCTGGATTCATCTCAGCTTGGGACGGTTTCACCCATGATCGCCGTCCTGCCCTCCCGCAGGAAGACGAGCAGGTGTTGGATAAGCGTCCTTCTCTGGAAGAGTCCTGCTGGCTCCCAACACTGTTGGGTGGGTTTGGAGCTACCAGAGGAAGGTCCACCTTGTCACTCCCATCCAGCTGAGGAGGTGGACCGAGCGGAGGGCCAGTGGGAGCAGGGTGCCCTGTTCAGCTCATCCACTGTCCTCGCCGACACCTCTGCTGGCTGCTGAGAGGAGCTCCAGAGAGCAGGAGAGGAGCGTGATGATTTCTCCTCCGCACAACCCACTCTGGCCCTCCGGCTCCATCTGAGCCACCTGGGTCACGCTAAGCCCTGACTTCCTCTTCTGGGTAAGCACCAGCCACAGCTCTGGTGGGGCTCAGGTTGTCCCCTTGCCTCTGTTAGAATTAGTGGGGTTTGATTCTAGTCCATGCACAACACACAGGTGTGTCCCTGCGTTCTGTCAGTAGGTGAAAGAAGTCACTGTGGGCTAGCAGAAACAGTGACATGCATCTCTAAATGAAAGCCGTTCTGCACCGACTGTGTGTGTTATGTTATGTAGCAACGCGCAACTACACACAACGCAGGATGCACAGCTGCACTTCACCTGTGGAAGCCTCGGCCACTAGTTGAGTGCAGTGCTGTCCTGAAGGACCCAGGAGGGGACTCACTTTGCACAAGGCACAGACTCTTCCCAGACAAGCTGCAGTGCCGCTACCCATGCAGTAGCTCATGGTGGGTGGGCATGCCCCAGCCCTGAGGCCCCAGTCAGTGAGGACTGGGCTTGGTTGCAAGAAGGGACCGCATGCACACACACACATGCAACATGCACACACGAGCACACACACATGCATGCACATGCACACATGCATGCACATGCACACATGCACAACATGCACACACATACATGCACACACACATACATACACACGGACACATGCACAACATGCACCCATGCATGCACACACACATGCACACACATGCACATACACACACATATTCTTCTGCATCTCATGTCCTCCACCCACAGGGCTCTTCATCTGCGACAGGCTGCCAGGCACTTCATACCCTGCTGAACTGAGGGCACATGGAGTGTGTCTTCCTGGGCACTTCTCTGTGGCAGGACCTAGAAACACAATTGTGTCCCCAGAAGCTTTGCAGTCACCTGCTCACATAATTAACTTTTGTACTTAGACTAATTTACTTGAATTTCAATGCTACAAAATACAGAATGGATCCTGATATCTTTGAAAAAGAGTTTTAAAGGCAGTGAGCCCCTCCTGCCCTCTGTCTGTTCTCCTTCTTGCCCTCCTGCTTCTCTAGAGCGGCATTGTTCACCCGGGGCAGCTCCTGTGCCTCTCCTGTGTTGGTGTGTGTGCAGGTGGTCTGGAGGGTGTGTCTTTCATAGTACTTCATGTTTCTCAAAGCACCCCCGAGGCTTGCCCCAGATGCGTGGGAGCTGTGTGAGTTTAATTATAGCCCATCAGGGCTGGTTAATTTTTGCATAAATAGCATTATTTGTTTATATTTTCCTTTTAAATACTGTATCTAGCAAGTTGCAGAAAAGCAGGCAAAATTTTCTCTCCCAATATATGGGCAGCTTTGATTCTGCTTGTTGGCTTAATCTTGTGAATTTACTTCAATCAGCTCTTCTGAAATGACACATAAAACAGCACAGAGCAGAGGTGAAGCTGCAGAGGTGAATGGGCTGGTCATCTTGACAGCCATCATTTCTTGAGTGATGATGCAGGCTAAGGGTTGTGCTTGCTCTGAAAACCTGATCTAATGCATTCCCTTCAAGGAGCAGTGGATGAGGAAAGACCCAGAGAAGGGTGAAGTAGCACACCCCCAATCACATAGCTATCACAGGAGGTGGGAACCGGGATCCGGGTGTCCTTGTCTCAGAGCCTGAACTCTGACCTCTATTCAGAAAGTCTTCATTATTCACTTAAAGTAGATCCACCTAAAGATCCAAAGCAAACAGGGCTCCAGGATCCAGAATCAACAGTGACATGCAGCCTGGTTTCAGGAACTATCTCTCAGAACGAAGGAGGGCACGAGAGTCAGTTTATTCTCTCACATATAGAGCAAGATTAGGTTTTCGTTGTGATTTCTTTTTTTTTTTTTTTTAAGAGATAGTGAGAGAGGAGAGAGAGAGAGAGAGAGAGAGAGAGAGAGAGAGAGAGAGAGAATTTTTTTTAATATTTATTTTTTTAGTTATCGGCGGACACAACATCTTTGTTGGTATGTGGTGCTGAGGATGGAACCCGGGTCGCACGCATGCCAGGCGAGCGCGCTACCCCTTGAGCCACATCCCCAGCCCTCGTTGTGATTTCAACTGAGCAGAAGCGAGCGTGACTCCAGCGCCTGGGGGTTCGGTAGAGCTTTCTCATGGAGTATCACGCAGCACGAGCCCAGTTCGCCCCTGGCATCTGTGCCAGGGTGAGACAGTCTGCCTGGGAGTGTGGAGCTGAGCCTGCGCAGTCTTGGAAAACTGTGGACGAATCTTCAGGAGATCTTGAATCCTAAGGACAATGCTCCCCCAAGGGGCCAGACCAGTCTCTCCGCTAGCCCCCTCACTCTACGTATGAGGGAACCAGGGTCCAGGAGAGGTCAGGGACTGGCCCAGAGCGCCCCATGTCCACCAGCTCCAGGCAAGAGCCAGAGGCTCAGGCCCACAGCCATGCTCCGCAGTGCTCGGTGCCAGGGCCACACTGGGTAGACCTGAGAGTGGACAGGGCGAGTGCAGCCCAGGCCCAGGCTCCGGAGGCAGCTCCTCAGGGGAAAGGCCCCCCTCCTCTCCCCTTCCCTGGCTGTTCTCGGCTTCTGTGCCCTCTGCCCTTGGGTGACCTTCCTGGCAGTGTCAGGTCTGGGGCTGTGTGCTCAGCTCCCCAGGGTGAGGTTGTGCCTCGTTGCCTCCTGTTCTCAGGGCCTGGCATACCACGGACAAGTGGCCTTCAGTAAAATCTGTTGCTCAGAAGCCTCCTTGGCTGGCACACTCCCTGCAGCCAACAGCAGCCTGCCTGGGCCTGGGGACTCCATCTCCCACGTCACAGCTGGAGGGGCAGGAGGTCTTCAACGGCACCGAGCCTGGCCTGTCTGGCCACAGTGCAGTCCAGCAGGGGCCCTGCTCCTCCACAAAGCTCTAGGGTGGCCAACTGACCCAGTGGACCTGGCGCCCCTGGGGCCAGCCTGTGCTGCACTTCAGTCCTCGCGGCAGAGTGGGCTTCCGCTCATCTGAAGCGTGCCTGTGGCCTGTGTCAGGAGGCCACCCGAAGTGCTGGACCCCTCCCCCAGGTCTGAGTAGGTGCTAGTCTCGGATGATGAGTCCTCAGTTGCGTTCCTGTTGCTGTCCTGGACCACAATCTGCTTCCTCTCCTGAGGACACCATAGTGCCGCCCCAGTGGGCACTCCATTCTGAGATGACCCTGCAGAGGGAGGCCAGCCGGCAGGGCCCTCTGGGTGTGTGCTGCCCTGGGTCAACCCATTTCAGAACAATGGGCCCCGGCTCAGCTTCCTCTGACTCAGCATTTGACTATTTCTCTTGATCATCACTTTGTGTAGAAGAGTGGGCGGGTGCTCTGGGAGTGAGTGTGTGCAGTGATCCCGTGAGGTCACCTAGCCTCCCTCCCATGCCCTCCTCTGTTGCTCTAGGAAGGGGACAGGCCATGTACCCGGCCCATGGATTCCCCCTGCTTGCTCTCTACTCACCTGGGAAAGTGTGTCCTTCACTCTCTGGCCTTCATTCATCGACGGCTTGTGTTTTTCTAAGGAGTCAGTGTCTTTGTGTGTCAATCTCTCCCATATCTCTTAGTTTTGAAAAATGATTCTGGAGTGTCCCTTTGACATTGGCTTTGAAATGACAATGTGTACCAAGGACCCTGCATCAGGCCCGCTAGGATCTCAATATCATCCTGAGAAAGTCCTTAATGCCAAGGTGGACGCTTCCTCTCTTACCAAGAGATGAGCTCCTTTGTTCTCCACTAAGCGGTCAGGGCTGGCTTGTTTTGTATGGCAGGAGCATTTTCCCTGGCCCGACCAAGAACAGCTCGTCAAGGGAAATGCTGTCCATGACAGAAAGTGTGACTCAGACCTGCTTCTCTGTGGCTCGACTTTGCAGCCCAGTGGTTAAAAGCTTCTTGTCCCCCCTGATTCACGGCTCTCTTCAGTAGCCTCTCCTCCGCCGGGCTCTAAGTCCCTCTTTTCTCTTCACAATGCTCAGGGGCCAGGAGGAGCAGGTAGACCCAGCCAGGTCCACGTCCTGCACTCCTGGTGCCACACTGGTTCCTGAGGTGGTCATGTGAGAGAGACAAGCAAGAGAGGCCTCCAGCCTAGGGCGGGCCCTCAGTGCTTCCCGTAACTAGTGAACTTCACCTTCAGGGCGGGAAACGGGAAGTCCTCTGGACTCCGACTCAGGAGAGGCTTGGGAGGAAGCAGAGCCTTCACTCTGCACCAGCACTTTCCCAAGTTCCAGACTCAAGGGGTGGGCTTTCAGAGGAGGTGGGGCAGGACGCAGAACAAACCACCTGGCTAGTTCAAGTGGACACAGGCCCGGAGAAGGTGGAGGGAGTTCAGAGTGGGACGCTCCTCACCCGGGGCTTCAGTTGACAGATGCTCCATGTTGAAATCTGCACTGCCGTGGGCTGGGCTGTGTCCTCCCACCATGCGCGAGGACACCCCACCTCCGCCTCCTTGAGCGCCAGCTTGTTGGGAAACAGGGCCTCCTCGGCACTGCCATCGGGCTGAGGGGGGGCCTTCGGGTGGGCCCCCCGGAGTGGCTGGAGTCTTGTAAGAAGCGTGAAGTGCCATGAAGATAGGCACTGGGCAGGGGCCAGGAGACACCCGAGGACAAGACTGGCCGTGGTACAGCTCCCGGAGTCACGCGTGAGGCGGGTCTCGCCTGTTGATGCAAACTTGTGGATGCACCAGGGGCGTGGCAGCACCAGGGGAGGGGAGAGAGCCCAGAGAGCCCTCTTCCGTCCCGCAGGTGTGCGGCCGCACGGACACACTTCAGGTTCCGGCTCCCAGAACCGAGGGAAGGAAGTCCTGCCGTCTGCAGACTCCTGGTCTGTGGCCCTGGGAAATGCAGCCGGTCCTCCAGTGACCAGTCAGACCCTTCTGGAAAGGACCCAACGACCGACGTGCAGCTCCGGCTGTTCTCGTCGCCAACTTCAAAAGCTGAGAAAACAATACTGAGCGCCAGGGCCCAGGCATGCAGGACCCCAAAGGGCAAACCCCTGGCGCGCTGGGGCTCACAGGGACGGGACAGTGCCCCAGAGAGCCTGCTCTGTTCTTGTGACGTCAGCGCCTTCTTCAGCCCACCCTGAGAGTGACACTGGCCCTGCGCCTGAGGACCTGGCCACAGGCCTGGAGACTCTGCTTCACGGTGGTCGGGATCTCGCCTCCTCCCTCCCTGAGTTTCCTTCTTTCCTTCCCTCCCTCCCTCCCTCTTCCTCTTCCTCTTTCTTTTGTACTCGGGGTAAGCCCAGGGTCTCCTGCCCTCTATGAAGCCCTCCACCCCTGAGCTGCACCCCGTCCTTTTGCCTTTTATTTGGAGACAGGGCCTCCCTAAGTTGCCGAGGTGCCCTTGAACTTGAGATCCTCCTGCCTTCGCCCTGGCAAAGCTGGCATTACAGGTGTGCACCACCACGGAGCCCGATCGATGCTAAACAGACTTCCACAGAGCAAGGACTGGTGTGCACTCCCTCCATGTTCCATGGGCCTTCCTGTCTGGGTCAGGCCGCCTGGCCACACCCTGCTGGAACCTCCCAGCCTTCGTGCTTCTCACCCACGCCCTGAGCTCCCGGAGCCAAGCCTCGAGCAGGTCTCGCCTGCTGATGCAAACTTGGGACTCTTCACGCCAACCTTCTGCAATGAGAGGGCACACACCCCATCAGGAGGCAGGTGCCCAGCAAGGCCTGGGCTGGGGGAGCTCTGCACACAGCTCTGGGCGCAGGGAGTGGGGCCCGTCCCCTTTGTCTGACTTGGGAATGGCCGCTGAGGGCTGCTGAGTGTCCACAGCGTCTGCTCACCTCTCCCCACCCTGTCCTGTAACCAAACACCAAAAGTACAAAATGTTAGTCTTTCTGGTTGTTTCTTACCAAAAGTACCCTGGGAAGCTTTCTACATGCTAGAACTAAAAAATAAAGAATGTTTTTGTTTTCAAATAGCCCAGATGCCTTGGGAACCCTCAGATCTGACACTAACTCACTCCTTTGTGAGGTGCTGGCCACGCTTACTAAGTGCTTATGCTTGCTTCCTGTGCTGAGCACTTTTCTTGCACTTTTCCTTTCTATTCACAATAGTCCTAGCAGGTTTGTTGTCACCATTTATTAACAGACAAAAACACGGGCTCAGGAAGGTGGAGCCAAGTGCCAGGGGTGGCCTGCTGGCAGGCTGGAGCTCAGATGGTATGCTGTGTGGACAGGGCACCCTCTAAGGGCCTCTGCACGGCCTTAGCGCCCAGGGCTGTATACAAGCTCTCAGCCAGCTCCACGCAGACTCTGCTCACCTTCTGCAAACCAGGAACTTCTGTGGTTCCTGGGGAGGGGCAGAGCCAGGACGCGGGATGGAAGGGATTCTAGCTCTTCTGACTTGGTAGCACACTGGGCAGGGGAGGAGCTGTGGCAGAGGAGAGAGTGACACTGCAGGAAGCTGCTCCCGGGGGACCTGCAGGTGCTGTGGGAAGGCGTTCTTGGCTCCCACTTCTGTCTCCCATCAACAGGGCTCCTGCCTGGCCTTTTCTATGGAGCAAGCAGCTCATCCAAGTGTGCAGGTGGCTGTGGGTCCTGGAGAGCTCAACAGCCAACGTCTGAACCCTTGGTCTCACCACGCAGAGTCAGGCCAGAGGGTCTCCGTGATCCACAGTCCAGCTGCGCAGGAGACCAGCCTGTCTGCAGAATTCCTAACCTCCCTGGAAACCAACCTTCCTTATTCAGGTAGAGATCTCCGTCTCTGGGGATGTTGGAGCCCAGGGTCTCACCAGGGAGTGGTCTGCGTCTGCAGAGTCCAGGCCTCTACTCGGGCAAGGCTGGAGTCGCCCTCCAGCACAGCCCGTGCTTCTGCAGGGCAAGGGTGAGGATGATGCCCAGGGTGGGACCCAGGGGACAACCCAGGGTGGTTTCCAGCCCCTTTCCAGGGAGTGGACTTGGTCTCCGCAGCGGGATGTCCCTGCATCTGACTAAATGGTGAGGTTTTCTAGAGTGGCCAGGGCCACCTCCAGAGCTGGTGGCCACTGGACTGCTGGGGACACACGTGATCGCTGCCCTGGCTGGGCCGTGACTCGGGAGTCACAGTCTGCACCCCACATTCCACGTTCTTTTGGCTCTAGTGCTTCATGAGCCCCCAAACCTGTCCTTTGGCACCCTCCCACATGCCAAGACTCCTCTGCGTGCCTCCTCTTGGCCCAGCCCTGGCCATTCAAAAGCCAGAGGCCCCTGGGTCCCTGAACAGGCCTCTGGGGCTTGCTTCCATCTTGCCCGTCCCCTTTCTCTTCTGCATAGGAAGGCCAGTCCCTGTTGTGTGACCATCTTTTCTTTCATGGAGAGAAGACCCGGGGTGTTTGGCCTGACTTTTCCAAGGTGGAGTCAAGAACCAACCCCGAGGGAGTGGTGACCACAGGGTGACCCATGCGGGACTTCCTCCAGGCCCTGCCCCTGCTCATGAAGGACAGAATGCACTCCTCACAGCTGTGGAGGCTGCAGGGCCCAGATCACGATGCTGACAGATGGGGTGTCTGAGGCCCTTGGCTGACTTGTGGGTGCTCCTTCCAGCCACGTTTTCACACCAGGACAGGGACGGGCCCTCCTCTCTCTCAGCTGGTGCATGGTGAGGGTAGGTAGCGGCATATTCACACACGCACTTAACATAACTTGGTCAGTCTCGGGGGTCCCTTCCCAGGTGCTGATCCATCCATCAGGGCTCCACCCTCCTGACCTGGTGGCTTCCAGGGGCCCCGGCTCACACCCCCTCCTTGGGGAAGGACGCAGACGTTCAGCCCCGGAGGTGAGTGGAGTGGTTTCTTGCTGACACCTTGATCTTGGACTTCAACCTCCAGTCAGTGGGAGGACAGCCTCTGCTGTTCCAGGTCACTGATGTGGCACTTTACGGTGGCTTTAGAAACACAGTCCACTAGGCAACAGGTGGCAGAGCACGTTCAGAAACTCTGACAGCCACCTGGATCTCTGCTGCTGACATTGACAGAAGTCGCTCGCGGTGCAGTCCCCCGAGACACTCCTGAGCCTGTGTGCCCTCCAGGCCTCCGCTTCTCCCAGGAGGGAGTGCTTGGCATCCACCGCCTGCTCGGACACTGCCCTGGAAAGGCGGGAAGGACTAATACGGGAAAGAGGAGTCAGGTGGAAGGAGGGACGCGTCACCGCCCTCTGGCCTGGCCCCTCGCCCTTGGAGCCTTGGAACCTCCTCTCTGCTCCTGCGAAGTGCTGACCTGGCCCTCAGGACTCCTGTGCTCCCGAGCATCTGGGAGAGAGGTTCAGACAGGGACGTCACCCGAGGTTGGCAGGGCTGGGGCAGCTGCGGTGGTGTCAAAATTCCCAGTTACTCTGACATCACTCCAGGGTTAGACCCAGGACCACCCTCAGGGTGGCCCGGCTGAGGAGCCCCACCTGGAAGTGCCCGAGCAGGCTGCCCCTGTAGAGCGGGCCGCCTCTGACCCTGACTCCAGCTCACAGGAGTGACGGGTCACCACCAGTGTGACGCCAGTGGTGACGTGATGCAGGGGTTCTGGGTGATCTGTGAAGGGGCAGGGTCGCCAGCTCTTGTGATTTCTCCACAGGGTGAGCCCCCTCCTACGCACCCTGTACCTGCCACCCCGAGCTCTTTGTTTGTAAAGAGGGCCCCTAACTGGGTGCGCTTCAGGGCCTTCAGAACCCGGATGTCCTCCCGGTGGAAAGCCCGCTGGAGGAAGGCCAGTGCTGGTGACCGCAGGCCCCGGTGGGAGGGGTCACTGCATCCCGGGCTGGGGTGAGTGGGAGGGTCCTGGCCGCAGCACGACCCCACAAGTGGGCCTTTGGGCAGGGCTGGGAGTTGGGAATGTGGGGAGTGGCAGAGACATCCAGGAGGAATGTGGGGGAGGGCTCCGTGGGGGAGAGGGGGAGAGGGCGTGGGAGGAGGGCGGACTCTGGCCATCCAGCTGCTTTGAAACCTCTCCCCTCTGGAAGGAGGCTGGCTGAGTGTTACCAGGAAGGAGCCTCAGACCCGAGACTTCTCAGGGGCAGGGTGCTGTTTTCCGTCTGAGTCCCTGGAGCCCTTTGTGGGATTCGAGGCCTGAGCGTGGGGCTGCTGTTCTCCTGTGGGTGCAGCGGCCTCCACCCTCCCGCGGGCCTCCCCCACCCCAGGCCGCCCTCAGCCAGGCCCCCAACACAGGTCCAGGGCCTCCCTGGACTCCCAGTCTCTGCCCCTCTGCTCACCCTGCTCTTCCCTTCCCAGCCTGTCTCCCTCCCTGACGAGACCCGATGAGGCCAGGAGCTGCCTGAGGCACGGACCCTTCCTGGCCCACTCCCTGGGTGCTCCGTCCTGGGTGCTGGAGGACAGTGCTGGTCCCAGGCACACAGTCCCCTCCTGAGGGAGGGGCCCCACTTCTGCACTTACCAGAGCCGCTCTGTGGGTTGGCACCTGCAGACACCCCGCGTGCCCTGAGCAGCGGGCCACTCCTTGCCCAGATCAGAGGGGTGTTCAGGGGCACCACTGACCAAGTGCCTCCACCCCAGGTTCCCCTGAGGGCTGGCTGAAGGGAACTGCCGGGGTCTCCTCCTGGACCTTCCCTGAGCGCCCTGGGGTCTATAGGGAAGAGGGTCCTCGCCCTGAGCGCCCTGGGGTCCGTCAGGGAAGAGGGTCCTCACCGATGTTTCTGACGAGATTCTGAGAGGCATGTCTCCTGCCCGTGGTGGCCCAGCGGGTCCAGGAGCTGATCCAAACTGCAGCTCTCCCTGGCAGTGTGTGGCCAGCCTCCCCAGGGCAGCCCGCCTCCCCAGGACAGCGTGGCCACTTGGGGTCCTCCTCCAGGCCTGATTAGCACAGCTCTGGAGGCAGCCTCCCAGATCTGGTGGAATGTGCGCTGTGCTTTCCCGCGGGGGCTGTGGAGGTCAGGGGAGCCCTGGGGCTCCCGTTTTGACCAGGTTCTCAGGAACCTGTGTCACTGTTCACTGGGGCCAAGGAGGACCCGTGAAAGGCACAGGGCGGGGCTGCAGCCAGGCCTCCCGACCCAGTTCACCCAGGGCTCTGGTCCTTTCCGCTCCCACAGCAGGTCTGAACCGGGCAGTGCCCTTGCTGGCTCTGAGGAGGGCTGGGCCTGGGCATTTCTCCACTGTCCCCCCTGGGGACTCCATGGCTCCAGTTCCCCTGCGGTTATCACCCCTCAAACACCTGCCTCCGGCCGTGAAGTGGGAGCCAGTGCAGCCCGAAGGTAGCTGTGCAGATTGGAACAGCCCAGCTTGGCTGGGGCTCTTGGTATACAGCTGGCGCTCAATAAGGAAGCAGCTCTGGCCACTCGCATGTCGACGTGGCCCTGCCTCTTCCTAGGCAGGTTCTTGGAGAGGCCACTGGGAACCAGAGAGCCTGAGCCTGCTCCTAGGGGCCATGGTGGGAGTCCAGGACAGCTACAGCTTGGGCCTTTGGCCATGCACCCACCCAGCAGAGGAGTCCATGGGGCCCAGGTCCAGCCCACCAGCCTCGTGGCCCACGTGTCCAGCCCAGACGTGCCTCCTGCAGGCAGTGAAGATGCCGCTGCAGTATCCACAGCTGCGGTGGACGCTCTGTGCCCTCCACAGAGGGGCTGGTCCTCTGCCTTCCTGGGCACAGAGGCGGGGCTGTGGCCAGGTCGGGCGGCAGGACCCTCTTGCCCACCTGGGTCCTGGCTTGACTACAGCTGCACACACTGTGATGGAGCTGTGGGGCCTATGTGCCAGGGCTGGACCAGGAGGGCGCCGCTCTGCCGCCAGCCCCCTGCCCCCCATTTGTCTCTTGGAGACCATCCTGCCGCCAGCGCTGGTGCACCGCAGGGCCTCCTCCTGGGCCCTCAGCGGGCACACATGTGCACGGTGGACAAGGACACAGGCCCATGCAGCATAGACACTGTCCCTCTGGACTTGACTTGCTGTAGAGGTTTCTGAGTCCTCTGTCTTGATCATGGCGCCACCCCATCACCTCAAGGGGCCAGTGCTCCCCGACCTTCCACATGTGGTCAACCACCACGGCCTCGTACATCAGCCACACCACAGCCTGCGTGTGCCGTCCCTCGCAGGGCCGGCCTGCCCCTCCTCCTTCCCGCCATGCGCGGTCACTGACCCGCTTGGCTCTGACTGCTGACATGGCTTCTTTATTTAATCGTTTCCCAAGGAACAAGGAAACTGCAGGAGAAACGGTGGCACCACGGAATGACTCATGACCTGCGCCATTCTCTGGGAACCAGCAGGCTCACTGTGTCCTGGAGAAGGGGGTCTCTGAGGAAGGGTCTGAGGAGTTTGCAGACAGTGGCTCTCGGGTCAGCTGGGCGCTTGGCAGCTGGATGGAAAGGAATCCCACCAAGTTCCAGTCGAAGGCCGAGATGGGTCTATTTAGGAAAATAGAGACTGTTCAAGGGACAGTGCGGGCCACTGGCAGAGTGCGGGATGCATTTGGGGTTCCCAGCTCGTCTTTTACAGGGGGCTTGGTGAGGGTTGCTGTGGGAAGGTCTGTAGGAAGATCGTGAGACAGTTTGGTGGTCTGGACAGTGTCCATCCTCGGGAGGATCTGATCAATGTCTACCGTGCTGGAAAGTCCCCTGAATTATAGGTTCCTCAGGAAAGGCTCTCTTTGCCAGCGGATTTATTAGGAGTTCATCAACTGTGCACAGGAAGATCTGCAGGTGGCCCAGGTACCTGGGAGTAGTGGGCCTGCAAGGGAGGCAGGCTTAGGGAGTGACCGCCTGGAAAAGAAGGCGGAACTCTGAATCGAAATCCTCTTTCCTGTCCTTCCTGTGTGTCTCCTTTCTACCTATGTCCTATTCCTTCTACCAAGAAGATCAAATGTGGTCGTTTTCGTTCCAAATGGCCTTTAAACACCAAAGTTCACTCCATTTCTGTTGACAGCCAGCTGGCTGTGATCACTGCCCAGCGGCCATCCCAGGCCTACTGAGAGGGACCCAGGGCTGTGGGCCTGCCTGGCCAGCCCCGGGTCCTCGTCCGCTTTCCGTGGCTGGGACGGAACACCTGAGGAAGACGGCTTAGGAGGGAGAGTCCTTTAGGCTCCGGCCTCACAGGTCCTTGGTTGCTGGCTCCAGGGCACACACGTGGTGGCAGAAGGGGGCTGCTCATGGCGGTTGGGAAGCAGAGGGGGCAGGGGAGACAGGAAGGAGGAAGGAGCTGGGGCAAGATCACCCCAGTGATGTGCTTCTCCACGCCGTCAGACCATTGATCTGTCGCTGATGCGGTGAGACCTGGGCTCAAGCCCACCGAGAGCCCCATCTCTGAATACTGCTGCACTGGAGACCACCCCTCCACACAGGAGCTCTTGGGGGACACTCCAGGTCCAAGTCACTGCACCGGCTCTTATCCCTTCTGGAGAGCTGGCCAGCGCCCAGGCAGCTCCCTGGAGGAAACCCTGACCCCTGACGGTCACTGTTCTGTGACTGGCAGAAGCCCCGCTCCGTCCCCTCACCCCCAGGCCCCTGTCCCAGTCCGTCACCTTTTCCACGTCGTCTTCAGGGAGGGGAGGGCAGCTGGCCCGTTAGGGAGAGCCCCAGGCGTGCACGGTGGTGGTGATGGCGCAGGAGGTGAGGGGGCTCGGCCGGTTGGGGACAGAGCTGTCTGTAAGCTGAAGAAGGCATGTGCCCTAGAGGAGCCTCCGTGTGGTCTGAGTGTGCACACGTGAGCAGTGTGCGTCCAGATAGACTCGTCGTGCCAGCTCTAACTTATAAACCTGGTGTGCTGCAGGTGGCAAAGGAGAACCGCTAGACCTCAGCCAGCTTCCCCAAGGGACCTCTAGTTGCTTTTGGAGCAGGAATCGGCGAGCTTCTGCCCCTGTGCCCTCCAGCTGGCTTTGTGAATGGAGTTTACTGACACAGCCTCCGCGTCCCGTGCCTACCCTCTGTGGCTACTTTGTCACGGCAGCAGAGCTGGGCAACTGGGACAGAGACCAGGAGCCTGCAGGACTGAAAGTCCTTATGGTGTGGCCCTTTGTGGAGCATGTGCCCACCGGTCACCTGCTGGATACTCACACGGCACACCACACACCACGTACCAGGAAGTCTCACCTACACACACGTACACACACATGCAGTAGGTACACACGTCACACACGTCACATACGCACACCATAGCAGTCACACACTATGTACGCCTGAGGGGCTGCCCCGGCTGGGCAGTGTGGCTGGGCCAGAGGATTGGCTACTGTACTGGGCGAGCGGCAGACATCTAGACACAGAGCTCCCTCTTCCGTAGTTTTCTTGTATCCTTCATGACCTGTCACTTCTGGGACCATGTCCAGGTAGGTGTCAACTCAGATGTGTGTGGGCTGCTTGGATCTGAGCCTCTGGCTGCTGGGGTGCGCCTGGTGGCTCCGGAGCACTGTTTCCGAGCACCCGGATTGCTCTCTGTTGACAGCACACGCCCTGTCTCCTCCCTGAGCACGCTGCTTCTCCCTGAGCACCCCTCTCCTCCCTGAGCACCCGCTTTCCTCTGCCCCGTTTCTGTGCTGGTGAGCTACTGAAGGTCTTGCCCGTGGAGGCGTTGGCCTTGCATGCAGCATTTGGGTATGACTTAGCGAAGTGACATCGTGAGCTCAGTAGAACTCTGTATCCTGCAGCCAGGTTTATCCAGGGAAATTCGGGACCTGGCTCTCCAGGTCAATGTCCCTCAGCCTGACCGTTCTGCTCCAGGAGGTCCTGGGGGCTGCCTGGGCCGAGGCCACATGTCTTCATGGGGACATGTCCCTGCCTCATTCTGCTGGAGACTCAGGCTCAGCTCTGAGGCCTCCCCTGCCACCACGTCGTCACAGCTGAGCCTGTGCACGGATACACCCTCTGTGTGGACCCACGCTGGGCAGCCGATGCCAGGGTGGCCACTCTCTCCCTGTCCTGTCAGGTTGGCATCTGTGTTCACCAGCTGTCTACGCTGGTTGGCAGATGCCCCTGGGAGGTCCTCCCCAGAACACCTGGGATAGCCACAGCGGAGTGTCTGGCCGGCTGTGAGGCGTGGCACTGGGCACTCTGCTCGGGTCCCGGCTCTCCTGGGTGAAGGCTCCTGCCTTGGGCTCCTCCCCTGCAGGTGGAGTTGGTGGTAATGGCACCTCCCACAGTCCCTGGGAGACAAATGAGGCCATGTGCTTGGAGCTCCGAGGACACTATGGGGTCCCTGGCCAGAGCAGCCCGCAGCTGACACAGAGGCCAGGGCTGGATTATCTCCTCAGATCCATTTAATTGCTGGACACAGGGTGGACATTATCATGTTGAAAAATTCAATTTCATGCTAAGTCACATGAAAACCGTCTTCTGAGAACTCGTGTCCGAGGGGCTGCCCCAAGTGGCCGGCGTGGCTCAACAGTGTCCTGGGCTGTTTCCAGGAGCTGCTTGTCTTAGCTTATACCCAGTGGAGGGGCTGGGCTGCCGTCCCCAGCCCCTGTCCTCTGTGTCCCTGGGCCTCTGTATCCTGCCAGAGGGTGACACACAGACAATAGGAGGAAGTTGTCCAGCGAGGATTCAGGAAACCAAGTCAGCTGACTAGAGAGGGAGAAGCAGAGGAGGAGACGCAGCAATGTGGACCAGAGACAGCTGGAGACCGGGGGCACTGAGGCATCAGGTGCTGGGAGACGTCAGGGCCACAGGTCGACTAGGCCGGGTGCCAGAGCACCTCCAGGAATCGAGATGGAGGTGGAGGGGAGGCCGAGGGGCGTGCTCAGTCACCCTTCCTCGGGGCCCTGGGCTTCCAGCACAGTGGGAAGAGGTTGCCGCGGGTTGTGAGAACAGCAGGGGCATTTGGATTCCGCCACTTCAGGGGCAGGGGACCAAGAGCATTGGAGCCCGGGTTGGGGAAGCAGGGAGCCGGAGGGCGTTCATCCCTCGCCTTTGCCTTTGCCAGCTGGACTTTAGCCAGGGAGAGGGGCTCTGGTCCACCTGCCTGGACCCAGCCCCTCTGGGACAGTTTTACCTGCTGGAAGCTTCTCTACTGACGAGAAGCATGTGAGGAGGCGGTCATCCTCCTGATGGGGAGCTGGACGGATGGGGACGTTTTAGACCTTTGCATTTTCTGCCTATTGGCTGCGTGAGGAAGTTATTGATGGACACAGGGCAGTGCGACTTTAGGGGCAGCTTGCTCGTCTGCCCAGGGCCCACACAGAGCTCCCCCTCTGTGCTGGGTCGCACCACAGACCCAGGAGAGAGCAGCTGGTTCTTCAGCATCCCCACCTCCAGGCTGACCCTGTCCCTGCCACAGCTCCTCTAGCACTTGGTCCCTGGTTGCCTTTCGTGGGAAACCTGCAGCCCGGGTTCCAGAACCAGAGGTAACCCGCCCGTCTCCCGGGGCTGGTGGGGGGCTGCAGCCCGTCTTGCTCCTCGGGTCTTTTTCCAAGTCACACAGAGCAGCAAGTGCTCCAGTCAGAAGCCCCCCGTGAGGACCGAGGTGGCCTGCTTCAGCTGACGCCCTCCAGGCTTCCTGCTTAAGCCACCCTTACTTGTACCTTCTCCACTATGTGATGATCCATGGGCTTTTTAAAAATAAGTCTCTCTTAAATTCTCGCCCACTGCTCAATGTGTTAAGATCATTAATTCCTAAGAGCCGAGGTGATACTCTTCCACCTTGGCATTCCCAGGACGATCCTTGTAGATATTGCATGCCAGATGACCACTCCTGGACGTGGAGTGGCTGTCACCCATGTGGATGGTGTACGCACTGAGGCCACAGGACACCTTGGTGGAGCACTCCGCTGTCACCTGAAGACTGACCACTGGTTCCTCCAGGGTAGCTGGGGGAATAGCCTCTGTTGCCCCACCTGTGAGATGAAGGGCAGTCTTGGTGGCCTGTGGGGGCCCCTCCACTGCTAATTACCCAGTTACTGGCATTCTGGGTCAGTATTGTATTCTTTCTCATTTTTTAATTTGTTAGGAAAAAAAAGTGAGTGACTGGGAGAGGTTGGCTTGCAGCCTGAGCAGTAACTGGCTGGTCTTGCCCTCTCCGGGCCAGAGCCTGCAGCCCTGGAGAGAACACGAGAAGACCCCGGCTCAGGCGGGGGACAGCGGACAGCCCAGGACGTGGTCTGAGGAGAAGGAAGGAGGGCCGCGCTGGCTGGGGCTGTTCCTGCTCTGTGAGGATTCAGCTCCCTCCCTGGGGAGCCACCAGGCAGAAGACGGGTCTGGCCAGGTTGGGAAGACAGAGGCGGACCCTGGCTGAGCTGGGTGCCTGGACTTTGCAGAGAAGAGAGTGGGGAGTCATGTAGAAAGAACTCCAGGAATCCACCCCAGCCCAGGACGGAATCCCCCCAGCTTAGGCGAAGCTGTACACTGAAACTTTCCAGAACTTACAAACACACTAGATTCCTGTCAAGCCCAAGAAAAGAGACACGAGAAAAAAATGTGAGGAATTAAGTATGGATCCCAAAAGGGGCATGGCTTAGGAGAGGCGCTGCCTGAGCCGCGGAGTAGATGCCACCCCAACCTGCCCTAGTGGCCCTAAAACCAGGTCTGGAAAGGGTGGAGTTAAGCCTGTTACTCAAAACAGTGCAGCGTTCTCAAGAGGGGAAGAGGGTGCGGACACTCAGCAGTCACCACCACCATGTTCAGCAGCCGGCAAACCTCACAGACACAGGAAGCCCAGGAGGTGACTGAGGCCAGGAGCCAAGCTGGTCCACGTGTGCTCTCCGCAGAGAGAGGGTGGAGTCTGCAGCCGGGACGCCCAAGCATCGTCCTAGATACACACACACACACCACACACACCACTCCATGTGCAAGGCACTCTCACCTATGTACACACCACACATACCAGGTACACACACCACAGAGTGTACACTGTGTCCCACACTGAGGTCACATCCACACCCTACACCAGTCACATCCTAGATACACACACACACCACACCACGCACACCACTCCATGTGCAAGGCACTCTCACCTACATACACACCACACATACCAGGTACACACACCACACCACAGAGTGTACACCATGTCCCACACTGAGGTCACATCCACACCCCACACCAGTCACATCCTAGATACACACACACCACACCACGCACACCACTCCATGTGCAAGGCACTCTCACCTACATACACACCACACATACCAGGTACACACACCACACCACAGAGTGTACACCATGTCCCACACTGAGGTCACATACACACACCACACCAGTCACGTCCTAGATACACACACACACACCACACACACCACTCCATGTGCAAGGCACTCTCACCTACGTACACACCACACATACCAGGTACACACACCACACACACAGTGTACACCATGTCCCACACTGAGGTCACATACACACACCACACCAGTCACGTCCTAGATACACACACACACCACACACACCACTCCATGTGCAAGGCACTCTCACCTACGTACACACCACACATACCAGGTACACACACCACACCACAGAGTGTACACCATGTCCCACACTGAGGTCATATACACACACCACACCAGTCACATCCTAGATACACACACACCACACCACGTGCGAGGCAGTCTCACCTATGTACACACCACACGCACCAGGTACACACACCACACCACACACTATAGACCCTGTCCCACACTCGGGTCACATCCACACCCCACACCACGCAAACCACATAGAAAACTGCCGCAGTCTGGCTGGGCACAATTCAGGAGCCACTTGTCAAAAGAAACTAACTTTATTTTTAAAACTACAAACGCCAAACAAAACAGCTCCTCAGGAAAAACCCTCAGAGCCCAACTGCCACCACCGGCTTCCACAAGCCTCTCCCACACACCAACCACCACCTCCCACAATCCTCCTGCTCTTGAGGCCGATTGGCTAGGTCGCGTGGGCGGAGCCAAAGAAGTCCCCCAATGAGCAGTTCCGTAGTCTGAAGGGCAGGGAAACAGCCCAATGAACATGACCGCAGAGGAGCCAATCAGCTAGATGTTGCTGGGGCCACTGTGAGCCAATCATCAGCTGGCAGTCTGAAGGGCAGGGAAACAGCCCAATGAACATGACTGCAGAGGAGCCAATCAGCTAGATGTTGCTGGGGCCACTGTGAGCCAATCATCAGCCGGCAGCTGGAAGTTTGCTGGCAGCTGGAAGTTTGCTGGGGCCCCTTTGGCTGTGGCTCTCAACATCTCCCCCTCTCTGTTTAAACAACAAGCATGTGGCTTAGGGACCGTGCCTGCCTTAGGTTGTCCAATACTACATATGGTCCTTACCCGTCTTCGGATGAGCTGACCTCAGGGCGTCAGCCTCCTGTCTTAGGTTGGTACCATTGTAATTGGATCTTACCCGTCATTGACTACCGGTCCAGTATACAGCCACACCTGTGGAGAGGTACCAGCGGGGGGGTGAGGTTCTTTGCCTCACCTCTGTATATTAATAATTGTGTAACAATTTTATTCACGTGATTTAAATGGTTTAATTTAAATTGAGTAAATAACTGTTAAGAATTATTTTAATATGTAAACAAAAAAGAAGGTTAACAGATCTGTTTGTTTACTTTCACCTATTCTTTTCATTATATTTAATAATTCTTTTCAAAATAATGTAAATTGTTAAGAAAATTGTTTTCTTTTAGTGCCTTCTAGAATGTTACACAATTATTAATATTAACCATTATTGCCAAAATTCCTATCTTCATCCCAGTGCCGGTGAAGATAATGTAAATTGTTAAGAAAATTGTTTTCTTTTAGTACCTTCTAGAATGTTATATAATTTTTTCTTTAGCCATTATTGCCAGAATTCCTATCTTCATCCCTGTGCCGGTGAAGACAAAGATAAAACTAATCTACAGTTTCTGCAATAGCCATCACTGAACCGCTTACAGAACTTGCCTAAACTATGTGTCACTTGTATGCATTGTCACTTGTATGCATTGTGAACTATCTGTTGGTGCAGCGACTTGTGGTAGTGTTGGAGTATTGATTTGGTATATCTTCCTCCCTTCTGCTTGTAATGATCGTTCAGCTATTTGGGGGCCAACAGAGTTGAGGCAAAGAACCTCACCCCCCCGCTGGTACTTCTCCACAGGTGTGGCTGTATACTGGACCGGTAGTCAATGACGGGTAAGATCCAATTACAATGGTACCAACCTAAGACAGGAGGCTGACGCCCTGAGGTCAGCTCATCCGAAGACGGGTAAGGACCATATGTAGTATTGGACAACCTAAGGCAGGCACGGTCCCTAAGCCACATGCTTGTTGTTTAAACAGAGAGGGGGAGATGTTGAGAGCCACAGCCAAAGGGGCCCCAGCAAACTTCCAGCTGCCAGCAAACTTCCAGCTGCCGGCTGATGATTGGCTCACAGTGGCCCCAGCAACATCTAGCTGATTGGCTCCTCTGCAGTCATGTTCATTGGGCTGTTTCCCTGCCCTTCAGACTACGGAACTGCTCATTGGGGGACTTCTTTGGCTCCGCCCACGTGACCTAGCCAATCGGCCTCAAGAGCAGGAGGATTGTGGGAGGTGGTGGTTGGTGTGTGGAGAGGCTTGTGGAAGCCGGTGGTGGCAGTTGGGCTCTGAGGGTTTTTCCTGAGGAGCTGTTTTGTTTGGCGTTTGTAGTTTTAAAAATAAAGTTTGTTTCTTTTGACAAGTGGCTCCTGAATTGTGCCCAGCCAGACTGCGGCAGAAAACCACTCAACGTACACCATATACCACACACCATGTACCACACACGTGACACACACACACCCAGCACACATACCTCCCTCTACGCACACTCCACATACACACAGACACACCCCGCAGTAATAAGGACCCAGAGGTAGGCTCCGGGCAGCGGGGGTCAGGGCCAAGAGACGCTGTCCAGGTGGCGGGTGGAGCCAGACAAGAACCAGCGTCGTCCTCCAAAACAGGCTCTGGTTCCGGAAGAGCAAGGCCGCCCTGGCCACGCTGAGGGCGTGGGCCCTGCTCCTGCTCTGGAGGGCCACAGGCGCCACACGTGTGCGCGGTTCCGCGCCCTGTGCTCTAGGATTTCGGCACAGGAAAGCCTGTGGATTTCCTTACCACCTGGGGCTTGGAGCCCAGCCGTCTGCCCTTCTGCATGTGGGGAAGGCTGCTGAGCCCGGCGGGGCACTCTGGGGCTGACCAGCAGCTCGCCTCACTTGGTTTTGGTGCCGTGGAGGGCCCCGGGCCTCTGCTGTGCTTCCCCGTGGAGGACTGCAGCCCTCAGACCCTTCTCCATGTGAGCGCCCCACTGTGAGGCTCCGCCAGAGCCCACCCGGGGGCACAGGCCATGAACGACCTAGGTCACACCACACCAGTCACGTCCTAGACACAGCCCCCAGGACATCCCCGGCAGACGCGGTCCGTCGGACCCGGGAGCTTGCAGCACGCCCTGCATCTCCTCCCAGCTGGGCCACTAAAGATCCCCCCCAGAAGTTGAAAGGGTGGTGAGGGTTCACAGGAACGGCCGGACCTGGGGAGAGGAGCAGGTGGGAGTGTTGGGAGCAACCCCAGGACCAGGCGGAAGTGGCCCCCGGCCCAGAGCGGACCCTCCTGGGTTCCAGGCAGAAGGGCTTCCCGGGAGCCAATGCCGTGGCTCTGGCCCCCCACAGAGGTCCTGCTACAAAGGCTCTTCGCCCAGCAGCCCGCCATACTGAAGAGCCCCGAGGCGCCCTGTGCCTGGCCGCAGCTTGGGATGGGCAGGCTGGACCGCATCAGCGCAGGCTGCAGCCCCAGCCAGGGCCCTCCCAGCCCACCCTTGGGTTTGGTTGGGGGAGACCAGCTCAGAGCCTCTGCAGGTCCTCGGTTGGTTCCTCCTGAGGACTCTGGTGGAGGCCAGAGGGAAGCTGGTGGTGGGCCACCAGAGGCACCCTGCTGCCCAGGGCTCCCACCTGGGGCCCAGTGCCTCCCCATGCTGGTCCTGGGCCCAGAGCTGTCCTGGGTCCCGGCAGGCACGGAGCAGTGTCTCACCAATGGCCTCTGGCCACCTCCATTTCCCTTCCCTGGGCCTTGGGGGTAGGCAAGAGCCCGCTGCATGCCTGCCACTCCTGTCACCAATATGGCCCCTCCTCCACGCACACATGGCCCCTCAGCCACAGCTGGCTGTTCCCGCTTGTCTTAGAGACACCTGGGATGGCCACCAGGATGGACTGGGGCTGGCAGGGGATCTGTTGCCCCGCAAGACTCCGCCTCTGCCCCAGGGCTGCCCTGCACCATCCCCCCCCTCGATCCTCTCATCGTCCACCCCTGCACCATGCCCCGTCCCCTCACCGTCCACCCCTGTGTCACCCCTGCGCCTGTCCCCTCACCGTCCACCCCTGTGTCACCCCTAACCCTGTCCTCTCACTGTCCACCCCTGAGTCACCCCCATCCTCTCACCGTCCACCCCTGTACCATCCCCCACCCTGTCCTCTCACCTCCTGAGGAGAGGGAGACCACCTCTCCCCTGGGCTCTGGGTCAGACTGTGTGGACCCCTCACTGAACCAAAAGGTCAAGGGACTTCAGGAAACTGGGCCCATGGAGTGCAGCTGTGCCCTGCTCTGGAGCACGGCCAGGAATCAGGGTCAGGTGTGGAGTTGCCCTCTAAGGCCAGTCTTGCTGGGAACTGACCCACGGAGTCCTCCAGGGGTGCAGGCAGGAACTGACACCCCTCCCATGGCTCAGCCCCTCCATGGTGTAGGACCCCCACCGCTGCTGTAGTGTAGACCTCAGTGGGGACCCTTCTCATGGCTCAGCCCCTCCATGGTGTAGGACCCCCACCGCTGCTGTAGTGTAGACCTCAGTGGGGACCCTTCTCATGGCTCAGCCCCTCCATGGTGTAGGACCCCCACCGCTGCTGTAGTGTAGACCTCAGTGGGGACCCTTCTCATGGCTCAGCCCCTCCCTGGTGTAGGACCCCCACCGCTGCTGTAGTGTAGACCTCAATGGGGACCCTTCTGGCCTCACCTGCCCTGCAGACGGTGAGGAAACTCAGAGAGTCGTCGCAGCCCAAGGCCCCCTGAGGTGGGAGCAACGTGGATGGGTAGGAACGCACTTGTTTTCTAAGCAGCTGCTCTGAGTGGGCACCATGATAAGTGCATTGCTCTATTTAACTTCTGGAACCATCTAAGGAGGCAGGGGCCACGCTTTATGCTGATCAGGCAGCTGTCCCAGGTGTGCACGTGCAGGTCTGGTGAGGGCCTGGGGGGGCACCCTGTCCGTCTGCTGGTGGGCAAGGCACGGAGAAGGCCAGGGCTTCTCCAGGACGGGGCTCTGGTCAGGGCCCAGGTGTGTCAGGGAACAGGGCTGCTCTTACGACCTCTTCATTCTTGGCCCCAAAGTTTGCCTGCAAAGCTGTTTTGCTCTTTGAAGAGAAATACCATCAGTTAAGATTTCTGGAACTAATTTTTGTTTAACAGAAAAAGAAAATAAATACAGTTCCTGTTATTCCCAGCGCTCACGGGCCTGTGCGGCCAGCCTAGGTAAATATTTGGAGTTTGTTTGCACAGAGGATCCTGTTCCACGTGGAGAATTTCTTCTTTCTTTTTCAAAGCAGCTGCTGAAGTTTAGAAACACGTCTGTGTGTTATCTATGCATCCAACTTAACTGAGCGATGGCTTAGTGGAGACCACCGTCCAGCCCAGGGGAGCCCGCGGGCAGGACACTCAGCTTCAGGCCTAAGGCTCCTGCGCACGCACAGGTCCACCTGTTTCACCAAGGCCAGGGGTCCTCCCCGGCCAGCTGACTTCCTCACGGAGCCCTGACGTCCCTCCCTAACCCTCCTGCTCTCTTTAGGCAAGTACGTCCATCTCCTGTTTTTTAAACTGGTCACAACAAACACATAACACTTTCAAAACAGAAAAAGAAAAAAGACAAACCACTTAGCAAAAGTCAGCGACAATAGTCATAAGTCAAAAAACACCAGGGGACAGCCTGGTGGGGACGCTTCAGACCATGCAAAAGTAACTGCTGCACCCAAGGCCAGCCTCAGGAAGTTTCCCCAGAGGGACAGAGAGTGGACACATAGGCCCGTGGACCATGTGGTCCCTGTGGCAGCAGCTGATAAACTGTCCCAGCAGGAATGCCACACAGTGTTCCCCTGTGTGACGAGGATATCCACACAGTGCATGACAGAGTGGCCCTGCTCAGGGAAGCTACTGTGGACGCGGAAATTTGATTAGAAATGATCTTTTTTTTGGTACCAGGGATTGAATCCAGGATGGCCTAACCACTGAGCCACATCCCAGCCCTGTTTATATTTTGTTTTAAAGACAGGGTCTCAATGAGTTGCTTAGGGCCTTGCTAAGTTGCTGAAGCTGGCTTCTAAGTCACGATCCCCCTGCATCAGCCTCCCGAGCTGGGGTACAGGCACGTGCCACCCTGCGCAGCAAACAAGATCTTTATGTGTCACAAAATACTATTCTTCCTTTGATTTTTTTCCCAACCTTTTAACAATTTAAGAACTCTAGGCCATACATGTTAGAAGATCAAGCAGTCAAGACATTGAACTTCAGAAAAATACAGCCCTCTCATCCATCGTGGGTGGGTGGACCCCAGGAACAAGGCTTGGTGAAGGGAAAGCAGTGCTTCCCAAGGTCGAGCAAGGCAGAGGAGTGACGCGCTGAGCCACGTGGCTGAGACGGCTCCTCCCACCTTGCAGCAGAAGCAGGGCCCGCCCACCAGCCGTTCCCAACTGCGCTCTCAGAAAGGCTGTGGCTGCCCCTTGCCCTGGCCCTCCTCTTCGTTCCAAGGAGCAGGTGAAGGTAGCCCCTCAGATACCAACAGACAGGCGGTGACTGGCCAAACCTCC
Source organism: Urocitellus parryii (assembly GCF_045843805.1). Classification (NCBI taxonomy): domain Eukaryota; kingdom Metazoa; phylum Chordata; class Mammalia; order Rodentia; family Sciuridae; genus Urocitellus; species Urocitellus parryii. Next base: position 1,647,136 of record NC_135538.1, on the reverse strand, counting down.
ATGTGGCAGGGACATCCAGTCAACCCTGCTCCCCGCCTCCTGGCCCACGATGCGTGTTCAGAACCAGGCTGTCAGGGAGGTTGCAAGATGTCCCCTGCTCAGAGTTCCTCTAACCCTTGGGGGACAGGCTTCCTCAGGCTGAGGAGTGGCCCAGCCCAGGGCGACCTTCAGGAGCCGGTGTGGCCTTGCCACGGAGTGTGCATCTTGGGCACGGGACCACTGTCCCATGCAGCCAGGGCTGGGACAGGGTGCTCAGCGGTACACAGTGGCCGCTGTGGAGCAGCACAAGTTGGGCTTGCTCACCGTGACCTGTCCTGGGACAAGAGGGACCTGGAACGGTAGGGAGGGCCAAGATGGCTCAGGGTGGGCAGGAGCGTGCTGGCCATGGCTGACGTCCTGCACACTGCAGGGGCACACAGGCTGGACACAGAAGCCATACTTTTCTGCTGTGGCCACCTGACGTGACTTCACTGGACAGTGCCGCCGTGAGGGAGCCCAAAGCTGATCTTGGGTCCAGACCACGTGTTTTTCACAGATATCACTTTGATGTAATTTTCCAGAATCTTCGGCCAGTCTCTGTGGATCCATTAAAATGAAAGCCTCGTAAGAGCCAAGAAGAACCGTGGGTGGACACAGGATGTGGCTGCTGGCCCTTGGCAAGCCCAGCTTTGCAAATTTGCTGTTTTCTTTCCCTTTGCCCAGCATTCTGCGTTCTAAAGGGAAGTCACATCTAAACATCTCAGCTTCAACCGGCCTCCGCCATTCTGGGGAGAAGGACGAGGAAAACGGTCACGTGACCTACTTGTCAGTAATCTCTAGGTTTTCAGAACCCAGAACACCTGGCGACTTTCAGATAACATCAGAATGTGCACCCAAGACATGACCACCAGGGCTCATGATTACTCTGCACCTGCCCATCCTGGCCCCAGTCCCTCCGCCCCCCAGGCCGGCTCTCTGCTGGCGGATGAAGCTGAGATGTTCCTAGGGCCGTTGCCAGGCCATCTTTAGGCCAGCCAGCTCGACCCTCCTCTCTGCCCCAGTCTCGCCTCTTCCCTAATTAGCGTCCAGCTTGTGGACCCATCCAAGGGCGACGTTAGGGCAGGAGTGACCGTGCACCCACTCTCTGCTCAGATGGACCAAGAACGGCTGGGCTGCAGGTGCCGACCACCTGGATGTGCCTCAACAAGCCCATTCCTCCAGGCTGGGCACATTCTACAGGACAAAGTGTGGTCTTCTCCAGGTTCAGACGGGGCCTGCGGGTTGAAACAAGTCATCCTTGCTGGAGCTCTCTCTCTTGAGAAGCTGTTTATGATGATGTTGTCTCTTTTACCAAAAAACAGCAAAATCATACCAAAACAGCACTAGAGAGCACAAATGTCAGAGGCCACGTCACACAGGCCGGGAGGAGGTGGACTGGGTGCTGCGGTCTCCCTGTTCTTTCAGAGCCAGGTAATGGGAGTCCGGCAGGAGGAGGCCCCTGCTGTCATGGAGGCCCAGGCCCGAGGCCTGACTCTGGGGTTCCGTCCCAACAAATCAGGTCTGGCCACTTACCCCACTTACCCCAAAGCCAGACAGAGGTGATAATGAGAAGCAGGAAGGACGCTTGGGTCAGCACAACTCTACCAGGACGGAAGGGGACTAGCGTCCCCAGCCTGGGCTCACAGGTCATCCAGACGAGGGGACAGAAGCCTGCGAGTCAGGTGGTCCTGCTGGAAGGTGGACCTGCTGGAAGGTGGACCTGCTGGAAGGTGGTCCTGCTGGAAGGTGGTCCTGCTGGAAGGTGGACCTGCTGGAAGGTGGTCCTGCTGGAAGGTGGTCCTGCTGGAAGGTGGTCCTGCGCAGTCAGGTGGTCCTGCTGGAAGGTGGTCCTGCTGGAAGGTGGTCCTGCTGGAAGGTGGTCCTGCGCAGTCAGGTGGTCCTGCTGGAAGGTGGTCCTGCTGGAAGGTGGACCTGCTGGAAGGTGGACCTGCTGGAAGGTGGACCTGCTGGAAGGTGGTCCTGCGCAGTCAGGTGGTCCTGCTGGAAGGTGGACCTGCTGGAAGGTGGACCTGCTGGAAGGTGGTCCTGCTGGAAGGTGGTCCTGCTGGAAGGTGGACCTGCTGGAAGGTGGACCTGCTGGAAGGTGGACCTGCTGGAAGGTGGTCCTGCGCAGTCAGGTGGTCCTGCTGGAAGGTGGTCCTGCTGGAAGGTGGACCTGCTGGAAGGTGGTCCTGCGCAGTCAGGTGGTCCTGCTGGAAGGTGGACCTGCTGGAAGGTGGTCCTGCTGGAAGGTGGTCCTGCTGGAAGGTGGTCCTGCGCAGTCAGGTGGTCCTGCTGGAAGGTGGTCCTGCTGGAAGGTGGTCCTGCTGGAAGGTGGTCCTGCGCAGTCAGGTGGTCCTGCTGGAAGGTGGTCCTGCTGGAAGGTGGTCCTGCTGGAAGGTGGTCCTGCTGGAAGGTGGTCCTGCTGGAAGGTGGTCCTGCTGGAAGGTGGTCCTGCTGGAAGGTGGTCCTGCGCAGTCAGGTGGTCCTGCTGGAAGGTGGTCCTGCTGGAAGGTGGTCCTGCTGGAAGGTGGACCTGCTGGAAGGTGGACCTGCTGGAAGGTGGTCCTGCGCAGTCAGGTGGTCCTGCTGGAAGGTGGACCTGCGCAGTCAGGTGGTCCTGCTGGAAGGTGGACCTGCTGGAAGGTGGACCTGCTGGAAGGTGGTCCTGCTGGAAGGTGGTCCTGCTGGAAGGTGGTCCTGCTGGAAGGTGGTCCAGCGGTCATTGTGGTAGGAGTGTCAGGCAGGGCCTTGCTCAGCAGTAACGAGGCAGCAGCTGTTACCTGGGGTGGCCTCCACTCATGGCCGTGGTGCTTATCTGTCAGAGTTGGGGTCCTGGAGCCCAAGGTGACTGGACCAGTCAAACACACAGTGAGGGCAGAGATGCCAAAGTCCCCACCTGGCCTTTAGATGCCCCTGGATGCTCGCAGGCCCTGGGGAAGAGTCGGCCTGTAGGTCCTTGCCACATGCCAGCCATCTGTGCTCTGGAAAGGCCCACCATCCTGGGCTTAGGTCAGATGGGCAGCTCTGCGGGCAGGAGGCCAGCTCGGCCTGCTCTCGGCCTGACCCCAAACACAACGAAGCCACAGGCGGCTTCCTCTGGAGGCAGCAGACCTCCCTGCTGGGCAGAGACGCTTAAAGCTCATAAACAACTCCATGAGGAGCTGCCGGTCTGGTAAGAGAAGACATGTTTGAATCTGTTTTAAGAAACAGACGTAAGAAATCATCTATGCTGCTATTCCTCGTGCTCATGGGCCGTGAAACCAGCACGAAACCAGATTCCCCGCTTCTGCTGGGGGTGGGTCTTTGTGAGCTGCGGACTGTGCTCTGAGAAAGCCGGTTTAGGGTCAGCAGCAGGTCCAGGCAGGGGCCGCCGGTCAGCTCCCAGGGTCCAGCCAGTGTCCTCCGCTGCCTCTGAGGAGTGCGTGGCGGCTCTGATGGCGGGCTGTGCGCCCCAGGGCTGCCGCAGACCCCAGCAGCCCACTGCCAATGTCTTCCTGGGCTCCCGTCTCACGGATTTGAAGAAGGAGATCCACAGGCACCAATGGAAGGCGAGTGGGAGGCGCGGGTTTGTTCAGTTGGGGACAGAAACACCTCCCAGGCCAGGGGACCTGCTGCCAGGTTGCGCTGGTCTTGGGGTTTCCATGGCAGGGACAGGTCCAAATCCACGGTGAACAGGTATTGGGAGGTGTAAAGGCTATTGGTTAAAATCTGTCAAGCGGTTATTGGCAAAGTTCCAGGGCCGTGGCTCAGCATGACCTCTCGGGCTGGGCCCTTTGAGCCCTTGTGTTGAACTTTCCTGTGACCTCCACTTGGATCCAGCCCACTGCCATCCTCCCAGGCGGGCACCAGGACAAAGGCTCAGCTGGGATGTTTGGACTGTTTCCAAGGGTTGACCTCAGGGAGTGGCCTTACATTAAAAAATCCATAATTGGGACCTATATAATTATAATCTTATTCAGTTGCAAATAAATAATTCTTCATATCTGACAGATTTTTAAATAAATATTTGATGATCCAAACAATAATAATTAAATAAATATGTTTTTCTAGAGGAGCCCTTGGACTGTTGGAGATGGGGATTGTGAGTGGGCCTAGGGCCAGCGGAAGGGCGCAGGGTCTCTATACCTGTTCTGCATGAGCCTTCCCGTAGGAAACCCTGTCCCCTCAAGGAGCCCTGGGGACCTGGCCAGATGTGGAGTCGGGCTCCGGCCTTCTCCTCCAGGATGGAGTCTGGCTGTTTAATGTCTCCAGTCCTAATGTTGGTTTAGAAAACAACAATAAAATAACAAACAAACAGACAGTTTCAAAAGTTATTTGTTTTAAATCCTGGCTATAGGGAGTGACGGCTGAGCAATTTAAACTCGTCATTAGTAACTGAAACTAGTCCAATCTGACATCTGTCTTCCACCAGGCAGGAGGAGGAGGAGGAGGAGGAGGAGGAGGAGGAGGAGGAGGAGGGTAGGAGGAGGAAGAGGAGGAGGAGGAGGGAGAGGAGGAGGAGGAGGAGGAAGAGGAGGAGGAAGAGGAGGAGGAAGAGGTCCAGGAGGAAGAGGAGGAGGAAGAGGAGGAGGAGGAGGACCAGGTCCAGGAGGAAGAGGAGGAGGAGGAGGAGGGGGAGGAGGACCAGGTCCAGGAGGAAGAGGAGGAGGAGGAGGAGGAGGACCAGGTCCAGGAGGAAGAGGAGGAGGAGGAGGGGGAGGAAGACCAGGTCCAGGAGGAAGAGGAGGAGGAGGAGGAGGGGGAGGAGGACCAGGTCCAGGAGGAAGAGGAGGAGGAGGAGGAGGAGGAGGAGGACCAGGTCCAGGAGGAAGAGGAGGAGGAGGAGGAGGAGGACCAGGTCCAGGAGGAAGAGGAGGAGGAGGAGGAGGAGGAGGAGGAGGACCAGGTCCAGGAGGAAGAGGAGGAGGAGGAGGAGGGGGAGGAGGACCAGGTCCAGGAGGAAGAGGAGGAGGAGGAGGAGGGGGAGGAGGACCAGGTCCAGGAGGAAGAGGAGGAGGAGGAGGAGGCGGAGGAGGAGGAGGGGAGGAGGAGTGAACTTTGTTATTTTTTTATCTTGTGGAAAACAGGAAGTCATACCACCTCCCTAGGACATTTTTCCAAGTCCTCCCATCGCATCCCGCCCCCAGGTCATGTGTTCTAAAGACTGCTGCTGGGGAGGCCCCTGAAGGAGGCACCAGCTTGGTTTTCGCACAGCGGCTCTCTAAGGTGTGGAAGAAGGAAAAGCTTCCAGTTACACCCAGAAAGTGTTAAGGTAAACCAAAGGCAGCCAGAGGAGGGGGCTACTGTCCTGCTGGGCACAGGGTCCACGCCCCAGGGCACCCACGCTCCAGTTCGCCTTCTGACAGGTCGGAAGACCCACCTCTGGATCCCAGGCTTGTCTGGTTTCCCAGAGAGATTTCAGAGCCTGGAACTAGACCGTCGGTTTGCTCCCTTCTTTCTCCTTCCTAAGGGGTGACCCAGGGAGGTGTTGGGACAGCCTCGCCCGCAGAGTGAAGGAGGCCCTCATGGGCAGACGCCCACCAGAGAACCAGACCCAGTCTGACCTCGAGCTTTGCAGCACGAAGTCCCATTGGTCAGTGGGAGCTTGGTGTCCCTGAGGCAGTGTGGAAAGCTGGATTCCTAGTGGCGGCAGCGCGGTGGGGCAGGAAGATCAAAGGCCACTGTGCAGCCCAAACGCGTCTCTGCAGAACTCTGACTGATTTGGTGTTCAAAACAGTGATTAGGTGGTTGTGAGCTAGCTTAACCCCAGAGCCACATGGAAAAATTATAAAGAAACTAAGAAAACGACACCACCCAGGCTTGTCGAGTCTGTGTGGCCATATTTGTCTCATACTTAAGGAAAGAAAAGAAAACCCACCCATGCCCAGCTGAAGTGCCTTAGTGAGCAGGGCCCAAGCCAGGCGCCACCCCACCCGGGTCCAGCTTTCCACACAGGGCGTCTTCCCACTGTTATCACCTACGTGTGGCTGGTCCACAAGGTGGGATTTCTCTGTGTGTTGACTAGATCAAACAGAAGTGCCACTGATAAGAAATCCGAGATGTCCTACATTAGGTGACAGCCATGGGCTGGAGGGAAGAGGTCGGAGTCTGCCTTACTGACAACTTCTAGCAAGACCCAGCAACAAAAAGGTGGGGGGGCAGGGGGAGGGGGGATGCCACTCATTCCTTCACGGTGTCAGACTCAGCCAAGGAGCCCAAGGCCTTCTGCGTGGCCCGACCTCAGGGACTGTGCCGGCTAGGCCATGTCTGTCCCTGATCTCCAGCTAGCATGGGACCAAGGTGAGGGACTAGGTTCTTTCCCCACAGGGTCACCATCAAAACCCTGGCCCCTCAGGTGCAGTGGACATTCTCCCACCCGCCGTCTGGCCATGCTGCTGCTGGGGGCTTCAGGAATGTGACCTAGAGATGGTCCTTTGACCTTGACCGGCCCCTAAACCAGCTCAGTAAACCCTGGACTCAGACCTCTGGCTCTGAACTCTGACCTACGTCATCAGGCGTACCGCAGCCTGGCGCTCAGGTCGGCTCAGGGAGGAGGCGCTTAGCTCCTGCACCTGGGGCAGCGCTCGGCAGTGCTCCTGGAGAGCTCTGGGTTCCGGGTCAGGGCCACAGGCTCCTCACAGACTGGGATCCCGCCGCGGGCGCTCCCTCCTGGTCACACTGGCCACAGAATGTGCCGGAAGGGGTTCCTCCTAAGTCCTCAGTAAGCGCTCAGGGGGCTGGTCTTATTTCCTCCTCACTGTGGAGGAATTGGCCGGTGACACTGTTGGAGGCTTCCTGGGCCAGTTTGTAACTATGAACCCAGGTGTTTTCAGTAGCAGAAAGGATACCGATCAATGCCATTTCTGGGTGAGCGTTAGTGGTCTGTGTGATTCAGGGAATGTGCCCTTTTACCTGGATTTTAGGATTTGCCAGTTGACTGTTCCCCTTGCCCCTATTGACCATCTAGGGCACGTGGAGTGGTGTCGCCTTTCAGTAGTGAAGGGTGTGTCGTATCTTCTCTCATTCTGAGCAATCTGGCTTCCAGTTATCAATTTTATTATCTCTCAAGAACCACCTTCCACTTCATTGATAAGTGTTTATTTCTATTTTGCTGAGTTTTGCTCCAATCTTTATTTTCCCTCTATCCTGTTTACTTTTATTTTTTTGGTACCAGGGATTAAACCCAGGGGCATTTAACCATTGAGCTACACCCCCAGCCCTTTTACTTTTTTAAATTTTGAGACAGGGTCTCACTGAGTTGCTGAGGGCCTCCATAAGTTGCTGCCTCAGCCTCCTGACCACTGGGACTCCAGGTGTGGCACCACACCCGCTCTCCTGTTTCCTTTTAATTTACTCTGCATCTCCTGGTTTATTAAGGTGAACACTGAAATCATTGACTTGGGACTTTTCCTCTTGTTAACTACGTGTTTGTGCTGTGGACTCCCCTTACCTCGGGACATCCCAGATGCACACACAGTGCTCCTGGACTTATTATGGGGTCCCACCCCACTAACTCACTGTAAGTTGGAACTTCTTAAGTCAGCCTGACACCCCAAGGCTTGGCAGCGCAGTGTACCACACGGTCCTGCCCGGTCCCCTGTGATTCAGGGCTAGCTGGGGCTGTGGCTACCTCCTTCTATCCAGAAGAGCCCTCTGCCCCACGTCACTAGCCTGCGGGTTCTGAATCAAGATTTGAAATTCAAAACTCAGCTTCTGCTAAACGCAAGACACTTTGGCACCATCATGAAGATATGCAAGTTGAACTACTGTATTCTGAGGACCATCTGCATACCTTTTAATTTTTATTCAATTCATAATTTTTTCTGATATTTGATTTCTTCTTTGGCCCATGGAATATTTAGAATTGTATTACTTGTTTTCCAAACATTGAGGAATTTTTTCCAGAGATCTTTCTGACATTGTCTGCTGATTTCATCTCTTTGTCAGAATAATTTTTTATGATTTCAATTATTTTAGTTGTATGAACACTTGTTTCATAACTAAGATACAGTCTATATTCCTAAATGTTCCATGTGCACTTGAAAAGAATGTGTAGCCTGCTGTTCTAAGGTAGATGGATCTATAAATATTAATAAGTTCAAATTGGTTGGCAGAGTTATTTTGGTATTCTACTTCTTTGCTAATATTTGTCTATTTGTCCTATCAATTGTTGAGATATGTGTTGTATAGTCTTCTGCTGTAACTATGCATTTAGCTATTTCTCCTTGTGACTCCACCAGTTTTTGCTTTATGTGTTTTTGATTATTAGGTGCCTAAGTATTTAGAATTTTTATGTTCTCATTATTTGTCACATTTTCTTTCCTTATAAAATTACCTTCTTTATCCCTGGTAATATCTATTGTTGCACACTCTCCTTTTTCTGATGGTAGTATGCTCATTTTTTATTAGTGATTACATGGTACATTTTATCTATATTTTTACTTTCAAACTTAACTTGTTTGATATATATATATCTCCATCCCCAAATATTTAGGTGATTGAGTTTAGATTTTTTCCCCCTAGTATATGTTATAATTTTCCCTCTAACTACTATGTTGATTGCTTTACCCAAATTGTGATAAGTCATTCTTATTTATTCTGCTATTTCTTTTCTAATCATTTCCCCCTTACATTTCTGTTTGAGTGTCTGTTTGTTTTATTTTTGTTTGGTTCTGTTTTGGTACTGGGGATTGAACCCAGGGGCCCTCAACCACTGAGCAACATTTCCAGCCCTTTTTTATTTGGAGACAGTGTCTCGCTTCCTTGCTGAGGCTGTCCTTGAACTTGCAATCCTCTTGCCTCAGCCTCCTGAGAATCTGGGATGCAGAAGACACTGTGCCTGGGTGACATTTCAGTCTAGAGGTTCCCCTGAGATATCCTCAGGTTCAGTGGTTCTTCCCTCCACCATGGGCAGTCTATGGATAATCTCATCAAAGGCATTCTTCATCCCTAAGGTTTCCTGATATCCGGCATTTCTCTTCCTCTCTGCTGGCATTCCCACCTGCTCTCGCACGCCCTCTGCTCGCCCACGGGGCCTGGAGCGCCTGACTGAGGCTTGTTTTAGTCACACTGCTGTTTGGTTCTGTTCACCACGTGGGGACCCCGCCCCTCACCCTGAGTCTGCCTCTGACACTGCTCTGGCTCTGAGTTTTCAGGGGTTTCTCAGGATGGTTGAGTGTTTCCCTCCGCCCAAGTCAGGAGAGCTCTGATGGCACCCCAGTGGGTCAGCCTGTGGCCACCCGGTTCTCCTGCTTGCTGGCCTTGTTAGGAAGGGAGTTCTCTAACGTAGTTCATGGTTCATGGCTCCTCTTCACACCCCCGGGCAAGGTGTGAGGGCCTGGTAGACCCCCAGAGTGGACGCACAGGAGTGTGGGACACCCTGACTGCCCTCCTGAGCTGTCCCTGGGCACTGTCCATGCTGAGCCTCCTGCAGGTTTCCCACCCGGCACCCGTTCCCAGGGAGTCTCTTCTCTGGGGAGCTGGGATTCTTCGGGTTCACTCATTGGTGTCTCCGAGTGTGGGGCAGTAGCTTGTCCTGTGACCCCCCTTGTCTTCAGGGTCTAAGAAGAAGGGCTGAGTTTCTTGCCCAGTGCCGGGGTTTGAACCCAGAGCCTGGCACACGGGAGGCAAGCCCCTGCCACTGAGCAGCATCCCCCCCTTTATTTTGTTTTGAGTGAGAATCTTGCTAAGTTGCCAAGACAGGGCTTGAACCTGGGATCTCTTGCTTCAGTCTCCCAAAGAGCTGGGATAACAGGTGTGTGGTACCATGCCCGGCAAAGAGCTGATTTTTTAATGTTTTCATCTTTGTACTTGTTAGGACGGAATGGCCGCTCCCCAAGCTACCCGAATGCTGCGTTAGAAACGGGAACTCACCAATCGTGTCCTTTATTCCCACCTCCTGGTGATTTTGAGTGATTATTATGGACATTACACCTGATCTGCTCCTCCTTCTCTCCACCCCCTCGTCCTCTCTCTTTCCAAATCTGGTCTGAGCTTCTCTGACAACGTAGGGCATTTCCAGCATCCCACGTTGTGCTTCATGCTCATTCCCCCAACTGGGCATCTCCCTCCCTGCCCATGAGCTGCTGCTTCTCCCCAGTTTTGATTCTGTCCAGGTCATGCTGAGAATGACCTGCATGAAGAGTATCAGGTATCTCCACTGTTGTCCAGGTGAGGTTTACCAGAGGTTAAGACACGGCCCTTACAAAGATGAAGTGACTATGTTGGGGGTTTATTAACCATTAATTGGGAAACAAGGAGTATGGTGATCTTGGTCCAAAGGAGAACAGAAGGAGAGACATCCACAGGACGGGTCAGTGTTTTATTGAATGGTGAAACTCTGAACCTTGGGGTTATCTTTTCTACCAGAGAGACACCCCTTGCATCTCTCCCAGACAAAATTCATTTGCATTGTTGAGAAAATGGTCATTTGCATTGAATCCACTTTCTACAGCTTAACACCTGCTCTTACCGAGTTGCCAAATACCCTGATCGGTAATAACTGGAGTGTCCACCGCTCTCCAGCCCGGCAGGATTGGATAACCAGGGCCATGGTGCCGGAGAGCCCAGCACAGCTGGGCTGCGCGTCTGCCGGTCTCCAAGAGTTGGTAAGCTGCTTCCTCCGAACACTCCCAGCCCCCTCTTGATTAATATGTGTGGTGAGGGGGACTCTGCTTGTCCCCTGTTCCTTAAATCACAAGCCTAAGACGTCGGCAGTTGAGACTGCTTGCCTGGACCGCGGTCTCGCCTTCCTCCCTGGGCGAGGTGGAATCCTGTGAGGTGTGTGGACTGGGGGCTGCGCAGGGGACCTGACCCAGGACCAGACGAGAGGAGCCGGGGGATGAGGCAGAGAGAGACCCCCTGGTTTCCACCTTTCTCTGGTGAAGGGCTTTGGCAGCACACCCTTCTGTTGAAGGGACTCATTGGGGGACTCATCTTCACGTCAGGGTTTCTGTTCTAACTCCCAGTCTCCTAGGGAGTCATTGTCATTATGGACATTAGGACCCCAGGCCCTGAGCCGTAACCCCAGCTCCTCAGCCGGGGAAACCAGCGAGACTCTCGGAAAATAGAAAGGGCCAGGGATGCGGTTCGGTGGCCCAGCACCACTGGTTCAGCCCTCAGTGCCACAACAAAGAGTCCCTGTCCCTGGTCTACTGATACCCGAGCCATCGGGACCCCCTGCCCTGGGCTCCAGCCCAGACTCGGCTCGGGCACCAGCCTGGCTTCTGGCCTCCATGGGCGCTGCCTGCTTGTGGACTGGTGGCATGTTTTAAAGGACGATGGACGCATTTTCCTCATCGTTTCTAGTTCTAAAGGTGTAGATGTGTGGCTTAGGTCACCCTCAGTACTGATGGCAGTGAGAGTAACCTGGGGCTGGTCGGAGGCCTCTCTGTCCTTCAGGTCAGCTGAGGGATCTGCCCTTCTCTGAGTGCCAAGCAGCAAGGTAGCCCATGACCTGAATCCTCTCACCTTGCTTGAGACTCGGGCCTGTCGCATCATGTTGGTCACCGCCCCGGGCAACCTCTGGCAGGTGTAATGAGCCCCAGCTCTGCAGGAGCGTCACCTTCAGATCAAACGTCAGGGAACCAAGGTGGCGGTGTTGATCGTCCTTGTGAAACAGGACAGGCCCCGTGTGTGTTCAGCCTGCTTCCCGGGGCGGAGCTCGAGGGCTGTGCGGGTAGCTCCCCGGCCGTGGGCGGCCAGCAGGGAAAGGACCATGGGGGCGCCTGAGGGCCACAGGGAGCCCCACCTGACAGACTAGCACCAGGCCTCGTGGGAGAGCTTGGCAGGGGCCATGCAGAGGGCCGTGAACAGAGGAGGGGACAGGGGGTTGAGGCAAAAACAGGCACTGCCCACAGACCCACTAGGGGACAGGACACTGAGACAGAACAGGGTCACTTGGAGGCTGCCCTGCAGCTCCTCTGCTGTCTGTCAGAAGTCAGGAGCTGGGCCTGGGCGGGGCTTGGGGAACTTCCTGGGACCCCCAGTAAAACGGAGGGCAGGAGGGGCCCGCCACCCGCTCCTGAGAGGTCCTCTCGCCCCTTTCCACACCTGACAAACTCTGCCTGGGACTGAGCAGCACGTCTGGGCTGTTCTGACCTGGTCACGGGAACCGGGGAAGGGGTCTCTGGGAGGCCCCCGCCCTGTGACCGTAGGCTGTGGTGCCTTGGAAACTGCTTCCATCTGTGACCGCAAGGGAGGCCCGGGCGAGTGTGGTGGAGGGGTTTCCGACTGCACAACTAAGAGTCAGTGCTCCCTGCAAAGCAGGTGCCGGTCCTCCCTCAGCCCTCTCCTGATGCCTGTGGCTCCTGCAGGCGGAGGGGGCTGGCGCAGAGTCCCTTGGCATGGCCCTGGGCACTGAGTGGCTCTCTCGTGCACTGAGGACCAGCTGTGTTCTGTAGCACGTCCCCCTGTGTCTGCGGGCCTCCTGTCATGCCGAGCTCAGGCTGGACGGGCTGCAGGTCTGCTGCCCCGCCCCGTGGTGCTGGGCGAGGGGCACTGGGCCCACGGCGTGGTGCCTGTGGCCTGGGTGCGACTGAAGGGAGCCCTGAAGTCCTGTGGCCACATGCCTCCCTGGCTGTGGGAAGAACCTGGGCAGGGGCAGGGCTCTGTGGGGAGAATGTTCTGGAGGACACGGGCAGCGTGGAAGCCTCTGGGCGAGGCACGGGCAGCCAGGGCCCAGGAGAAGGGTGCCGGCCGGGTGCCTCTGCTCCCTTGGAGGGGGCAGAAAAGGAGAGCCCGTGTGGGGGGCTGAGTCCACAGGACCTCCAGGAGGCCGAGACGCCACGGTGTTCAGGTCAGATCCAGTAAGCCTGCGCTGGAGCCCGCTTCTTCTCTGGTCTACCCGGGGACTCCTTTTCACACTAGAAAATGATATTGAGAAATCATCAACCAGATGTAGGGCAGCTGGTCAGGAGAGACGGTGCAGAGAGCCCAGTGTGGAAGGGGAAGGGGAGCGTGGTGGGCACCGGCAAGCGCCCTTACCAGCACTGACCTCTCCAGCCACAGGCGTGTCCAGCAGTGTCCTCCTTCTGCCTGCAGGCGCTGGGCTTTCTCCTTGGGGTCTCCATGTTTCTAAGAGACTGTGTAAAGGAAAATTTCTAAGCTGATTCTAAGCTGCAAAGCCTGAGTTAAAGTGTAAAAGACCGGGCATTGTAAAGTTTCTAAACTGCAAGGCCTGGGTTAAAAAGTAAAAGACCAGGTATTGTTAAAATTCCTCTGCTACCCCCAGAACCTGTAATCCCTGTAGCTGTTAGGACAATACCTGAACTGCCCAGTAAATATTCCTCCTGATCCTCTGGCTGTTTAATAGCTAAGGGTTCTGAGTAGCTCGGCACGTAGGCATCCAGGCCCTAAAACCAATCAGTTTGAATGTGTACCCTGCTTAGGAGTGACCAATCACCCCTGCCCAGACTGTTCCCACCAATGAATGTACAAATCATGTCTCAGAGTTGTTGTTCAATTTTCCTGCGCCTCATGATGATTTGTTCTGATGTATGCAAAGCCCCCCGCCCTCCCCCAAAAGTGTACTTAAGCTCTGCTTGACCTCTGCTCTGGGCTCTGGGCTGCTCTCCCTTCCTGAGTGAGCCTTGAGCCCCAGCATGCTGGTTCAATAAACTCCCTCCTGCCAATTGCATGAAGCCAGTCTCTTGTGTGGTCTCTTTCTTTCTCCGACACTTCGCCGGACCCTTACAACGGGAAGCTGTGACGAGCAGGTGAGCCCAGTGGTCAGGTGCCACCTGGCAAAGCTGACGCAGGTGGGACGGGTGTGCGTCCCGGGTGCTCCAGGGTCCTCCTGCTCGTCTCTGTACGTGGGCATTTTGCTCTGTGGCTGTGGCGTGCAGGGAGGGGTGTGACAGGGCAGCAAGCAGCTTCCTGAGGGAGAGGAGGGCCTGGTCAGAGCTTCGTCTGGTACTGGCCCAGAAGACTGACTCCGCAGCTCCCGATTCCCACCTGGGGGTCTCTCAGCAGCCGCGGCCTCCAGGCTGAGCAGAGAAAGGAAGGACTTTCATCCAGAGCTCTGGAGCTCGCTCCTGGGAGAGCGCTGGGTGAGGGTTTGGAAGCCCAGCCCTAGTGACTGGACTGATTCTTTTTTTCTCTTTCTTTTTCATTTTTGACACCAAGGATTGAGCTCAGGGGCTCTTAACCACTGAGCTACATCCCCAGCCCGTTTTTGAATTTTATTTAGAGACAGGGCCTCACTGAGTTGCTCAGAGCCTGGCTAAGTTGCTGAGGCTGGCCTTGAAACTGTGATCCTCCTGCCTCAGCCTCCTGAGCTGAAGGCATGCACCCCCGTGCCTGGCTAAAGCCTGCTTCTTGGTGGATCTGAGCAGACGCCCTGGGTTGCTTATCCTGCCTTCTCTTTGGGGAGAAGAGCCACGGACAGGACTCTACTTGCTCAGGCTCTGTAGAAAGGTGGCTTCCTGCGGGAGGAACCTGCGCAGCACTCAGGAGAGCCAGAGCCGGTCACCAGCTTGCAGTGGGTCAGTGGAGGCCACTTGGACATTGGTGGGAGCTAAAGGTGGATGGGGCTGTTTTCAGACCTCGACCGCCCTTTGAGCTGCCGAGCCCGAGTGCTGTGTGACGGGGCCCTTGGTGCCGCTCTCTCTGCTGGTCCTGAGGCCGTGCCCTTGGGTGGTCACCCATTGCTCTTGCAGGCTCAGCAGTGGTCCACGGCAGGGACACTGCAGCCCTTCTCCACTCGTGGCTCAAGGACATTCAGGTGGTTTCAGCTATTTCTGTTGTGAGGAAATCTGCCTTTTTTCTTTTTTAATGGTGCATTACACTTGCGCGTAACAGTGAGATCCATCACGTCACTCGTACATGCACACCGTCTCTTAGTCAACCTCTGCCCCAGTCCTTCCCTCTCCTGACCGGCTCTGCTCTCCTGATCTCCCTCTATCACCACCATCATTTTAACTAGTGCTTCCAACTGTGCCCAGGAGCAGGATTCACTGGCCACATTCACCCTGCACACGGGTCCCAGCACTCCCGTGTCCTCCCTTCCTCCCTCCCTCCAATCCCCTTCCTCTCTCTAGGTCTCCCTTCTATCTTCACGAGACCCCTTTCATCTTCCTCTCCCCCGTCCTCCACCCATGAGAGAAAACAGCCACGCATTGGCTTTCTGGTCCTGCCATTTCCCTTAGCTTGATGCTCTCCAGTTCCAACCATCCACCAGACACGATTTCATTCTTTTTTGTGGCTAAATAAAACTCCATTGTGTATAAATGCCACATTTTCTTTAGACCAGGAACATGATAATTGCTGGAAGAAAACACTGAGTCAATGCTCCCACATACAGGCCCAGGCACCGACTTCCTTAATAAGACCCTGACCCTCCGTCAACCCCAATGCCCCTCTGCAAATGGCCTGTGGGGGCAGTGCCTTTGGCTCTGCCCCTTGCCGAGACTCTGCAGACTTGCTTGGGTCTGGCCGAGCTGTCTGCCCTCTGGGCAGCCTGCACCTGGTTTCCAACTCGAGGACACTGTGGACGCAGCTGGTCCTGCCTGTGCCCTCGCAGGACTTCGCAGGTCCCCCTCCTCCCGTCCCTCCGGTGAGCGCCAGGGCGGGGCAGCCTTGCAGGGAGCTGGGCAGCAAGGCGGATCCCCTCGCTTCTGTGCCCTGGGGGCGTCCGAGCCCACCCTCTGCCTGCTGTCTGGGCGTCCACCCCACCCCAGCAGCGGTCCTTCATCGGCTGTGGAGGCCACAGTGCCCTGCAGTCGGCCCAGCATCCCTCTTGGCTTTGTGCAAGAAGCAAGGGGCAGACGGCTTGAAGCTGGCAGATGGGGAAGAAACCAGAACCACTCAATTCATGCTTCATGTTTCATTTCCTTTATGTAAGAACAGGGCTCAGACAGAAAGGACGGAGCGGACTCGAGGGAATGGAAGGCCCACGGAAATGAGGAGGACGCGGCTGTCTGTGGGGAGACCCTGACACCCCATGGACCTTGAAACACAATCGCGGGGCTCCCAGAGGTGGTGTGTGTGCCCTCCTGGGGGGGGGGAGAGAGAGAGAGAGAGCGAGCAGGAATGAGGGAGTCTGGCTTTCCAGATGGGAACAGGGAGCCAGCTATCTGTGGGCGATTTTAGTTTAAATGTGGAAAGATGTTTGCAGAATCCCTAGAAAAGAAGGCACAGGCCTGGGCCTGCTGAACAAAAGCCAGCCGGAGGCGCCTCCCCTCTGGAGAACTGCCATGAGCTGCGGGCGGCTGCAGCAGACCCTGGCCGTCCTGCAGGGCAGGTGGAGACCTGGGGTGGAAATGCCGCTCTCCAGGAAGCCAGAGCCGCCAACTGACCAGGAAGGCTGAACCCTCAAGGTCCTGGTTGGCCCCGGGCTTTCTGAGGGCTCCCCGTGTGTTGCTGTGGGGCCCACAGAGGGCTTCCCACCGGGGCTTCCCACCGGGGGTTCCTGGCTCACTCGGCCCCTGGACTGGCGATGCCCACCCAGCTGTGTGTCACGTGCCACCCCAGGAGCGCACGCACACGAGGGTGTTTTCCTTTTCTTCACAGCCCCGTATGATTGACACCTGAGTGTTTTTTGGCAAGTCTATCCCCCAAAAGTCGACTGATTGTTGAAATAGTCGAAACACCAGAGTACTATGGAGCCAACCACTGCACATGCAACAAAGTCTGGGTGTTTTGAAGTTTTCCTGCTTTCTAAACCTCTCTTGAGAACTGATGCAAGTTGCCACAGTGCCCCTGGACAGAAGCCTCAGTTCCCAAACAGACGCTTGGACGGTCGAGGCTGGTGCTGACTAGCCAGCCTGCGGGTCAGCGGGGAGCATGACCATGAGGCAGGATGGAGACTGCCGTTTCCAAGCCACAGGCCATGCTGAGTCACGGGTCCCCAGGGGCCCCGACACGGTGATTGCCATCCCCCCAAACAGGTGGAGAACGGGGACCCACCCTCATGAGGAACCTGACCAGATTCAGCAAACACTGAAGTCCCCAAGAGATGTTCCAGGACGTCGAGAAGAATCCAGTAACAGGGCCACCAGGGGATGGGCGGTTCAGTGCCCAGACCTCCCTCGCCACCTCTCCCCGTCCTGATCCTGCTCCCCTTGCTCTTCCTCTGCTGCCTGGGAATCTGCTGCAGAGACCCTGCAGGGCTGGCGTGCACCGTGTGTGCGTGGGGTGCGGCCTGGCTGGTCCTGGGGTCCCTCCCGTGTTACCTGCAGGGCAGGCGTCTCCAGCGGGCGTGAGTCCCAGGGCTTGGCCCGGTGTCTGTGCAGCGGGACCCTCGTGCCTCCTGGCAGATTCGCCTTACAAGGTCGTTCTGACAGCGGCCGTGGCCTGGAGAAACTTGGGGAGAGGGGTGTCCACTTGCCCTTGGAGCCCAGGGCGGGAGCTGCAGCCCCACAGACGGGTGCTCCCGTCAGGGCACCCTAAAACTCCCCCGGGAGCCGCGGCATGACGCCGAGTCAGTTCATACTTAACTGCACACAGTCAGGCTCCCTGAAAGCCACGTTGACAGGATCATGCATTAAAAGAACAGGCTCAGGGAGACGGCCGTGGGGAAGCTCACCGTGAGAAACGCTCCTGCAGGTGGGCCAGTCAGTCACGACCTGTGGAGAGCGTCTCTGACGGGCGATGCCATGGTCACCTGGGGAGGAACTGGGTCACACCGCCCCGACCCGCAAGGGTCCTCGCAGCTGGGCATCTAAGACCTACTCATCCAGGGTGCACACTGAGTGCCGCCTGCTGTGGTGGGGAGACACGCGCACGCAGGCCCTGCCCCTCTGCCCGCCACCTAGGACTGTGGCAGGTGTCTGAGCCCGTGAAGAGCCGCAGCGTCTGGTGAGTTTGATGGCAGCCTGTGACTCTGGTGGTGAAAGGAGTCACGAAGCACGTTCTGAGAAGCTGGGCCAGGCCCCGGGGTGGGAACTGATTCCTGCCGTCCACGGCGTGATCAGGAGCCACGTCACTGAGGTGCGGGTGGCAGGGGGAAGCCCTGTTGGGTCAGGCTGAGAAGGGCGCCCATGCGGGTCTCCATTTCTGGTACCCCCCTAAGGAGTGCCCAGAGCTGGTCACTGTCCTTCGTCCTGGCGGGACTGTCCGGTGAGGACATCCTTAGAGCCCCGAGTGCCTGGAAGCCTGCCTGGCCACAGGTTGATCTAACCCTAGGGCCCCCATGGGGTGGGTCCCTGTGTCCACACCGCTGAGCGTGGTGCCTTGCTGTACGAACGCGGGTCTGGATGTGGCGGAGGTGTTTTGTGAGGTCAGCGTTAGCCCGGTCACCTTGGAGTAAAGCAGGCCACCTGCCCTATGGGGGCTGGGCGCATCCCATCAGTTGAAAGCCTTGAGGGAAATGGATCACGTCCCTGACGGGGAGGAGATTCTGCCTCCAGATGCAGGTCTCAGACTACGGCTCTGCCCTAGCAGCTCCAGCCTGCCTGTCGGTCCCGGAGACCCCCTCACATCAGTCGTCCCGCGAGACCTCCCTCATGTCTGTCCGTCCTTCGAGACCCCCCTGGTGCCTGTCGGCCCTGTGACCTCCCTCGACCGCCTTCAGGCATGGGGTATGCACACGCACCTGTACCCTTGACCCTGTTTCTCTGCAGAACCGTCGCTGTCAGGGTCCCAAGGCGAGGTTCCCCCACATGCTGGCCCTGCTGGGTGACGCCTGAGGTGGCCAGAGACGCACGCACAGCCTTCCATTCCGTCCACACTGTCCCATGATGGCTACCAGGAAAGGTGGAAGCAGTACACAGTGGACAGCCCTGGGCATCCATGCTCTCTAGAGGGCCAGCGTGGCCTGGGGCCAGCGTGGCCTGGGGGCAGCGGCACACTCCCGCCCTGGGCCGAGGTGAGCAGAGGCTCTGGAGGCAGAGGTGACCTAGGCCTGGGCATGGCCTGGAGCGGCGCAGAGCTGGCGAAGAAGGAAGCTTCCTGGAAAGCAGGGGCACTGATGCTGGGGGTGGCGATGACTGTGGGCAGACCAGGGAGAGGGCAGTGGGAACTCTGAACTGGTCTTTGGACAGCTCCACTCTAGGCTCCCTGCCCTGTGGGAGTCCTGAGTCCTGGACTCTGCTCAGGCTCTGCCCCTCCTGAAGCTGCTGTGGCTGTGACTCAGCAGGCGGGTGGGAGGGAGCCGGAGGAAAGGGCAGCCCTCCTGCAGCCAGCGTGGGCTTGGCTCCCCTCAGGGGTGGGCACAGGAACAGGCTCCCTGATTCCTGCTGGTGTTTCCTGGTTCATTTGTTCAACAGTGACACCAGGTGCCATGGCCCCGGGCTGCGCTGTAAGCACAGTGCTAGGAGCTGATGGGGCAGGACAGGAAGGGGAGAGAAGGCCAAGGGTCTGCCTGGTGACCAGGCTCCCGACAGGGCAAGAGGGTCAAGAGCCAGCGTGGGGAGCGGAGGAGGAGACGTGTCTGAGGGGCTCAGGACCAGAGCACGTCGTGCTGGGCACTGTGGGCCCGGAAGGGTCTGCTAGGAGGACTGCAGGGCAGGGAGTGGCCAGGTTCAGCTGCCCTGTCCCGATGGAGGGACCATTCTCGACAGCCCAGAGGTGGGCGGGCTGGGACCGTGGGCTGTGCTGGGTTGACCCCTTTCAGGACCAACTTGCAAACTCTGCTTCCAGCTGCTGTGACCTGGTTCCATGGGGCTGCTGTTACCAGGGGACATTCCAGCCGCTGTGACCTGGTGGTCAGGGCTGATGCTATCAGGGGACATTCCAGCCGCTGTGACCTGGGAACGTCAGTTGGTCAGCTGAAGCCAGCATCAACACATTCCATTCTGGGGCAGGAGCATGGGATCGAGGGTCAGGGCTCCTTTCTGGGGGCCTGAGGGAGATTGGCCACTTCTCTCCTGGCTCCTGGAGGTGGCCTGTCCTGGGCGTTCCTAGACTTGGATACCCCCCTCTCTCTGTCCTCGTGTGGCATTTCCTGTGTGTGTCACTGTCCCTTCTCATAAGGACCCTGGGCATAATGCAGGGGCCACTTCCCCAGGGTGGCCTCGTCATAACGTGACTGACCATACCTGTGGCAACACTATTTCTAGACGAGGCCACAGTGGACGGCGGGAGATGTGGGTCCAGCCATGCCTGGACACACGCTCTGCCCAGGCGGCACACTCGCTGGCCGGCTGGGGTCTGTCGGGCAGCGGTCTGCCTGAGGCGGGGACAAGTCATGGGGATGCGCTCAGGTCCTGTCCCAGGACAAGGTGCCACCCTCCTGGCTGAGGCCGGGGGCCGCGGAGGTGAAGGCAGGCGGGTGCTGCTGGGCGTTCTGGGCACCAGGTCCAGGCAGGACCCGCTCAGCAAACCTTGGGACACCAGCGCCAGGCTCCAGGGCCCAGGACCTTGAAGGGATGGTGGCAGCTAAGTGGCAACCCCCAGCTGGAGCTGCCCCTGCCGACCAGGTAGGAGGGAGAGGTGGCCTCCGTGCCCAGGAGGGCTGGCTCCCGTCACCGTGGGCCCTGGGCCTGAGCGCACTGGGCCACGTGGCTGTCTGGACCTGGGATGGCTCCGTGGCCTGTTCACCCCGTCTCCTGTCCTCCTGAACGACTGGAAAACACGGGGTGGTCTTGCCACCCGTCTCACACTCGTGGCTGGGCTTCGCTCTGGCTGGGGCCTCTCTTCAGAGGTGGACGTCGGACCTGACCTTCTGTTCTCCTTCGTTACCAGAACGGATCCTTGTGACCGGAGGTCTGTCAGCAGCTGGATGGCCCAGAGGGAAGGCCTGTGCTCGCCTGCTAACCCGGGGCCCTCCTCTGACCCAGGTGAGAGGCCAGCTGAGAGTTCTCTGCGGCCTCCTGACCCGGGTGGTGCCGTCCTGCCTGGGCAGGGCTTAATCACGCTTCTGGCAGTGAAGACTGGTGCTCGGGGGTCACGGGGCCAGGTGCTGCTGGTAGCCTCCTGAGCCAGTGGGTCTTGGCAGGGAGGCGCCGGGGGAGGGGGGTAAAGGTCTAAATGCTGACCGTGAGGCCTGGACTCAGGCCAAGGGCCGCCGTCTGACTCCTGACCTTCTTGTCAGCGTACGGATTTCTTTCCGGCTCCTTACGTGGCGTGACCGCTCTCCCTCCCTTGGACCCTTGTTCTTACCGATGCCGAGTTACCAGACGACCCCCTGTGGGCGTCATTTGGGGAAGTGCGTCCACACGTCTTAGTGACCACATGGGGGGTAGAAGGGAGGGCTTGCTCTCAGGGAGTCAGAAGATGTTTCCTGTGTTCTCTGCACCTGTACAGCGCAGGGTGCCGAGGGCTCTGTGGCGAAGACCACGTTGGTTTGGGACAACGCGATGGGTGGGTGGACAGTCCTGCCCTGAATCCACGGGAGGCCCAGGCTGTAGGCCGCCCTGTGCCCCTCTCCACCAGGGCCCTTCTCCCTCTGCTCACCGTCAGTCCTCTGCTGGAACCCCCCAGCAGCTCTGCTGTCCAGCGGCAGCCCAGCTGCGGCCAGCGAGGGGCTTCCACTGGCCACTTCTTGAGGAGAACATTTTTTCTTTCCTTTTAACTTTTTTTTCCCCCAGAAAGTGACTCACCAGTACTCTGAAGGGAAAGTGGAGAGGAGGAGGTGAGTGTTGGACTGATTTCCCTCTGTTTTCCCCTGGTTCCTGCCCACGGTCCTGCACCGTCACCCGAGGCAGGTAGCAGACATGACCCCGTGACCCGCACACTTACAGTGGTCATTTTTAGAAACTAACCCACCGCCAACCCCCCACCCCACCCTGCGTCCTCTCCTCCTCGCTGTCGGGCCCCTGGGATGGAAATGCAGAGACGCGGGGACATCTTCAACTGCAAAGCCCAGGGGCGGGCTGCTCTGTGTTAATGAAGTCCACGTTTCCCCGGGAGTGTTTAGAGAGGGCTGCGAAACGCAGAGACCAGAGTCAGCTAGAAACGAATCCCTGGGTGGAGTGGACACAGGTGAATCAGGACAGAGGAGGCGGCCCGAGAGCCTGGTTACCTGACACCAGCCCTGACCGGCCAGCCCAGGCAGAGGCTCCTGCTGGCCTCAGAATCTTCTGGAAACCCAACCCAGAGACCTCCCTGTGTGTCGCTGGAAGGAAGACACCTCCGTCACTTGTCTCTTAGACTTTTAGGGCCTTAAAACGGACCAGCAAGTGCTACTATGCAAATGGCTTGGCTGTTTTCACCTTAAATCAAGGTCTTGAAAGCAGAGGTCACTTTTACCTTAAAATCTGTTATCGTGAGAAGGTATTTTGAACGGAGGTCACGTGGGCAGCTACCCTTGGGACACACCATCATTGCAGCCCCAGGTTCCCAGGGTCAGGTGGGACACAAACGCACTTCCCAAGTGGCTAGGAGACCTGAGTGGCCCAGTGCAGGGAGGGCTCTGGTCACCCATGGGCGGCGCATGGCACTCCTCCAGCTTCGGCAGAGATGGGGAGGCAGAGTCTCTCAGGTGTCCCCAAGCCCCGTGTCACGGCTTGCTTCCTCTCTCCATGCCATTGGTCCCACCAGCGTGGGTCTCCCCTGCCCGGGACAGCGCTCCCTGAGGGTCGACGTCTGCCCACTCAACAGAGAGCCTGGCTCAGCCCGCGAGTGTCCGCCACGTCCTCGGTGTTTATTAGGTTGACGGAATCAACTCCCCCTCAGCAGCCGGCCCAGCTCCGGGAGCTTCCGGGACTTGGTGCCCCTGTGTCCCTGCAGTCCAGCCCGAGGACTCTGGCCTGCTTTCTGCCAGAGTTGCCCTCTGCCTGTCTCAGAAGGTTCCAGAGTATCTCCTGCCGATTGCCCCCAGTGGTCAGCTGGGCTGAGACTGCTGTCTGGGGTCCCCCAGGTGACTGCCATGGTGCATGGGGCTTGTCCCCGGGCTCCTGAGCTGGCAGCTCTGTCCTGGGGGTGGGGCCTAGGGGTCAGTCGGCCACCAAGGGCGCTGGTTAGTGTTCGTGGAGGAGATGGTTTGAAGAAGGGAGCCTGGCCCCTCCCCAGCCTCTGGCTTCTGATTTTGCAAGTGACTGCTCTTGTTGTGCTCCTTCCATGAGGACCCCAAACCGAGGCCGGCACTGTGCCCTTGAACTCCCATAACCGTGAGCCAAGAAACCTCTTTTATTTATAAAGTTCCCAATCTCAGGTGCTGTGTGACAGCAGCACATGGATTAATAGGGTGACCAACCACAGCAGCAGTGACACCACCTCCCCACGCTGTTTTCACGTCCTGCTCTCTCCAGTGTTGGGAGTTGCCTCAGCGTTGCTGGGTACCACACATCTACACCATGGTGTGTCACATCACGCGTGGCTGCTTGAGACTCTGAACGCTGTCCTACGCAGCCCCTCCTGGCTGATGGCCCACCACACGCGGCTCCACGTGTCCTGATCGCCTCCGTGTCACAAGCTTCCTACAGGGTGATCACGCTCCCTCCCTCTTGAGTGGTGGCAGAGAGCGGGGAACTTGGGTCCCCAAGTTAGGACATGTCAGAGCTGAGATCTGAACCCGGGAGCCAGTCATCATACGAGGCCACTTGGGCCGGAAGAGGGAGGCCACACACAGACTCCCACACTGCAGAGAGGCCACGTGGACAGGAGGGGAGGGAGGCCTCTGCCATGGCCAGCACCAGATTGTCAGCCTCGACTGTGGGCCTCCTGGGAGGTGCTTGCAGGCCTGGTCAGCCTGACGTCCTGGTGCCTGAGGCCTGAGCAGGACCCCCACTGAGCTGCCCAGAGTTCTGCCCCCAGGGGTGAGACGGAGCATGTCTCTGTCTGGCCCCTGCGGAGGGAAATGCCGAGACCCTGTGCTGTGCCCCTGTGTTGAGGTGACTCGTCATGGCACTGGTCACTAGCACAGCCAGGCACCGCCCCTCACAGGCTCTGCTGGCCTTGAACTGGGGACAAGTTCAGGACGGAATCACCCAGGGGGCCGTCATGTCTGCTGTGTCTGAAGAGCCAGGATTGAGGAGAAGGCGCTGTGTCAGGCCTGGGGGAAGCCAGGTGCCAGGACCGCAGGCAGTGGGTGGCCGCAGCGCACAGATCTGGGCTCAGGGAGAGTCCAGTGGTGTTTCAGGACAGCAACTGTGGGGTGGTGCGTTTGTGCTTGTTTTTCTGCCCTGAAATTTGGCTCCAGTCTTCAAAAACATGGGAAGGAAAACCAGACAGCGAACCAGGCCCCAAGGCAGGCGCTGGCTGTCACCTGAGAACAGGGTGTTGCCGATGGACCTGGGGTTTTGTTTTTGCAAAGCGAGAAGAAGGAATCCAAGGCGGTCCCAGAGGGCAGGAGGGAGGCTCTGACCCACGCAGGGCGGAAGAGAGGCCGGGAGTCTGGCCAGCCCACACGCAGTGCTGCCCACCGATCCCTGCACAGTGGAGGGTGGGACCCACTCCCCACCACACACCCTGGTGGGGTCTGGAGCGGCCTTAGTTAAAAGGGACTCTGCTCCCGCTCAGGGTGTTGGAGACGCCCCCTGCTGGCCCTTCACCGCAGGCTGCAGGGAGGGCCACTCCTGCGACCTCCAAGTCCACAGAACTGGCCAGCACGTGGTCACTCCCAGCCCCCAGAGAGGTGTCTGGGGGGCACTATCAGCACACCTGGCCCCAGCTTCCCCCGGTGCCCACCTCGGCCTTGTCCTGCTGCCCCCCGCCAAGTCGCACCTGGACTTCTCTGGATCCCGCACTCTCTGGACGTATCCGGGAGCCAGGAGAGGGCCCCGTCCCCTGAGGCGCCCAGGCTTGTCTGGGTGGGGGTCTCCCCCCCCCCCCAGTCTGAGCTGCAGCCTCCTGGCTCTGACTTTGACATTTGTATTCAAGGCACAGCTCTCAGATTCCCAAGGGAAGCTCTCAACGGAGTGTTTTATAAATCAAAAGAGCGCTCACCGTCATTGCACCACGCAAGAAAACGTGGGCCAGGCCAACGGGATGTTGAGGACCAAGTCAGGAAGGACATTTTCTACCTGGGCAAAGCCCCAGACACACGAACAGTAATGTGGGGACAGAAAAACAGACCCTTCCTCCACTTCACGTGGTTCTTGAAAGGTGTCCAGCTGCCACACACCCAGCATCACCTCCCACTGCCCTGCAGCCCCTGCCTGCCCCCACGTCCACTCTCCCCCACACAAGCCACAAGCCCTCTTCCTGCCGCCCGACTCGCCCACCCTAGCTCTGGCCTGGGCCTGTGGGTAGACCCTGAGTGCTTAGAGGCTGCCCTGCCCTGGCCCCTGGCCAACCAGACACACTCCAGCTGAATGGCTGCAGCAAGCACGGAGCTCCATCAGCGGTAACCTTGGTAGATGGGCTGCGGGAGGCCAGGTCTCCAGGGGGGTCAGGGTGATGAGGGTAGTGGGTGTGGGGAGGCTGGCACTCCCCGAGGCACAGGGCAGCAGCCGTTGGCCCACTGGGCAGGACATTGAGGCCTCATGGAGCTTGTCTGCCACACACCACCCTGCAGGGTCCCATGACCATGGCAGAGGCACCGATTTGGACTCATCACCATAGATCCACCAATAGCGATTAATCAAAGTGTATCTATTGAGATTGATCCATCAATGTAGATCCATCAATATCGATTCATTGATGCAGATCACCGATATCAATTCATTGAGGTAGATCCATTAAATAAAATCATTGATATCAATTCATCAATGTAAATCATCAATGTTGATTTTTCGAGGTAGATAATCAATAGCAATCACTGAATAAGAGCACTGATAGCGATTCATGTAGTTTCCTTGATGTGGATTCATCAGTATTGAGTCATTGATATAGACTCATAGATTCACTGATGTAGATTTATCAAAGTAGATCATTGGTATTGATTTATCTATGTATGTACATCGATATCAATTCATCGATACAAATTCATATTGATCATCAATATAGATCCGTAGATGTGTATTGACTGACCTAGATCATCGATTTCGATTCATGACCCTCCTCCTGTGGCGCGCTGGCCATCGTCATGGCCACGCGGGACCCATCAGCCACAGGCGGAGGCCATTGCCCGTCCCTGACTGACTCTCCCCCTCCCTCTCCTCTCACAATGTGTCCAATGGCCACCTGCAGGCTCTACCCCAGGCTGGCCACCCCTGGCCACAGTGCCGGACACTGCTGGGCCCTGCTTGTCCGTGCCCTGCCCTGGCCTCCTGCTGCCTCGGTGGAGCCCTTCCTGGGTCCACCACTGGTTGGCTGCCTCATCTGTGTGTCTCGGACTCTCTGGCTCTTGCCGACTGACCGTTATTCCCTGCTCTGTGGGACAGTGTCCTCTAGGAGAGATCCTGACTCTGAAGGGCAGCCCTCTGACCTCCTACTTCGGCCACCCTTTGCTGGAGGCACTGAGCGGGGCGCTGTCCCACAGGAGCACGAGCTCCCTCCTCTTTAGCCAGAGGCCCCAGTGCAGTGCCTTCCCTCCTGCAAATGCCCGAGTGATTTACGGCGCTCTGGGACTGATGCGTCACGTCTCTGGGACTGATGCGCCACGTCTCTGGGGTGTGGTTTTATTTTGGCGGTTTTCAGACAATATGTCATCACAATCAATCATAATGCAGATGCACTTGTAAGGACATCTTCCTTTCAGCACTAAACACGAGTCATCACTAACTGTCTGGAGACAGCATGCACCCTGGGAGCGCTGGCTGGGCCCTGAGTGTGTGGTGATGGCCGGAGCCAACTGCAGAACTGCAGGCAGAGGCCTCCTGAGGGTGAGCACCAGGGTGACCACCCTCGCCTCAGGTTCCTGTCACCAGGGTGCCATCTGCTCTGTGAACAGCTCAGCCTCTGCAGCTCGACACCTGGACATGGGGTGTCCACCTGGAGAGGCCGCTCTGCACACAGTGACCCTGCACTAGGAAAGGAGCATTCTTCACTGCAAGGCCACAGAACAGGAGAACGGCAATTGATCTCCCAGAGTCACCAGCGGCAGGGCCTTTGCACTCCTCGTGGGATACGCTGGGAGCTGCCTCCCACTCCCACGGTGCTGGCCAGACGTGGAGCAGGTTGGAGCCGTGGGGTTGAGCATGATCTGGAGTCCAGCCGACCTGGGTTCGGAGCGAGGGTCTGCCACTTGCTAGTCTGAGACTCTGGACCAGGCACTGGCTTATCTGCACCCGCTCTCCCATGTGGAGTGGACAGTTAGCACACATGGCGGGGGGGGGGGCAGGCCCAGGGAGCACCCCAGGGCCCGGAGTGCAGTGCAGTAAGTGTTAGGGGGCTAGAGAACCTGACCCAGGAGTCCACAGGAGACCACAGCTCACACCGCACCGAGGGGCCAAAGGCCAGAGGCTTCCCCAGGATCGTGAGGAAGAAAGACGCTGCTGTCTTCATTTCTTTATTAACAAATCCTGGAGGTTTCAGCCAGTGTAATCGGCAAGAAAAAGAAAGAGAAAGCCATCAGAATGGAAAGGAAACACCATAAAAACATCATGATTCTTTATGTAGAAAATCCTAAAATGCATAAAACTACTAGAAATGATGAAGTCGTACAGCAAAGACACAAGCTATAAGATAAATAAGCAAAAGCCAACTACGTTTCTATATGTAGGTATACTTATTCATATATTCACCATGAAAACCCAAGGATAAAATCGAGAGTACAACTTCTTGTACCACAGTATCAAAAACAAAACACTTAGGGATAACAAAAGTAGTATGATACTTATCCATTGAAATTACAAAATGCTGCACAGGAAAGTTAAAGAAGATCTAAATAAACACACATCCTATGTTAGTGGAACAGAAGAGTCAATATTACTAAGATGTAAACTCTTCCCAGACTGATCTACAGATAAAACTCACTATTGAAATTTCAACAGACCATTTTTGTAGAAATCTACAGGATGGACTTGGAAATCACATGGAATTGCAAAAGGTCTAGAATAGCCAAAATAATTTTGAAAAAGAAGAACACAGTTGAAGGATGTCCACTTCCTAATGTCAAAACTTACTCTGAAGCTTGGTTCTCAAGACATTTGACACTGAGGTAGGGAACGAGACAGTAACTGATAGAAGAGAAACAGGGTACGTGTCCTGACACTTAGAGTCAAGTGACTCCACACACGTTCTAAGGCAATCCACAGAGGGCAGGTCGGGAAACACGTCACCCGGGAAACAGCCATGCACCCGGCCTCCCCTTCCCAGGGCCCTGGGGGCGGACGGCAGGGTGTAAGAGGGGTCCCCTCTGGAAGTGTCCAGGCCTGACCGCCTGGCTGTGTCGTGGCCAGTGTGCCCCTGGGGTCAGTGTGCTGAGCCTCCTGCAAACCCTGCGTTGGCGGAGGAGCCTTCTGGACCCGACGGGGGGCTGCCTGTGCCTGGCGCCGCCTGAGGGCTGGGAAAGACCCTGGGCCTTCCTGAGGCTGCCCAGGTTCGCCTGGGCTCCGGCTCCACCAGGCGCCAAGTGAAGGCCTGCCTGCCTCAGCCCACCCAGCGCCTGTGGCCCCTCAGAGAGGGAAGCCCCTCCCAGAGCTGAGGACCCCTGTCTCCAGCAGAACAAAGCAGAGCTACCCTCAGCCTGGGGAAGGAGCCCCTTGATCCTGGCCCTGCCTTCTCAGAGCCTGGTCCTGCCTGCCACAGCCCACCCAGCGCCCGTGGCCCCTCAGGTTCCCCAGCTCTGGGGACAGCAAACTATTCAGGGGTTTGTTGAGGACTCGCTGAGACCCAGGACTCGGAGGACCCTGGACAGCCTGGAGCTGCCCCGGTGGGCTCCTTCCAAGGGAAAGACCACAGACAGCAGGGACCCCAGGGGCAGCAGTGAGGAGGGTGGGGCCCAACCACACCCAGCGGCCTGGAGGGAGGAGTCTGGGGACAGAGAGACCCAGGGAGTGGGGCTGGGGTAGGGGTGGAGGGGTGGGGAGGAATGTTCCAGAACAGGAACAAAGCCAAGCTGGGCGGAGCTCTGAGGAAGGTGGCTCAGCAGTGCTGCAGGGACCCCAGGGCTGAGAGAAGCAAGTTGGCCTCTGGCCCGTGGGGCATAGTGGCAGAATCAGAGGCCACTGAGCCACCACCATGGCCCTCATCATCACCTCTCAGACAGAGGGCAGGAGCCACCAAGCACGGCAGGAAACGTCTACACCGTGGGCCAGGCCACCTGCTCTGCCAGTCCCCGACGTCTGCTCTTAGCAGGGGCCAAGCAGGGCCAGCAGTGAGGTCCAGGGCCTCCCTGTGCAGGAGCTCAGGGTCCATCCAATAGCAGGCCTGGTGCCGCCTGCGGGCTGGGAGAGACCCTGGGCCTCCTCAGCTCCTGGGAGGGGCTTCCCTTTCTGCTCCTCTGTTGGTGAGGAGTGAAGCAGGTGGGGGGCTCCAGGAAGTGTGTGTGACACAGACAATCCTAAGCTCCCCAAGCAGTGGAGTGAAGCCCTGCCTCTGTGACCCTGCAATGAGCACCCGGCACGGAGCACCCAGCACCCAGCACCCAGCACCGCAGCCCTCTCAGTCACAGCTGCTCACAGGGAGGATCTGGGACTGGCCAGAGCCCACCCTCGGGTGTCCTGTTTAGTGGAGAAGCCCAGCTGGGTGAAGTGCCAGCAGATACCAGGCGTGTTGCAGCGGTCTGTGTCATGGAGGGGGCTGGGCGGCCCAGACTGCTTGGCAAAAAGAGTCTTAGAGCTGCAGGAAAATTAATGAGTGCGCAGACTCAAGGTCTGGGGGAATCACACGGCAGAGCTCCCCGTGGAGACCACGTCCTGGTGCTCGGTGCCCGTGCACCTGGGGCTCTGCCTGGCGCATTCCCACACCCCGTGGCCCTGACATGACATGGTGGATCCCCTGTCCTGCCATCCTCTGTGATACTGGGTCCAGATTACAAGCATTTCAAGCATGAACCCTACCCACATAGCTCCCTACCCCTCCTGAACCGCCTCCCAACTCTTTCTGGTAAACCTTGGTCTGTGTGCATTTGCTGTGTGTAGTGTGTGTGTGACATGTGGGTGACATCTGTGGGTAGTGTGTATGTGTGTATGTGTGTCATGTCTGTGTGTCTCTGTGCATGTGCATATGATACCTATGTTGTATGTCTGATGTGTGTGGCATGTGTATGTATGTGACATACTGTGGTGTGTATCTGCATATGTGTGATGGGTCAGGTGGGTGTGATGTGTGGTGTGTATGTGTGTATATCGGGGGGACTTCTGGGAACATCTGATAGGGATGCTTTCCTTTTCACAGTTGCTGGGAGTAGACAGACAGGAAATGGGGCAGCCCCAGGCAGACTGAACAGCCCCGATAACACAGGGATCCGTCTGCAAAGTGAAGGTTGTCTGTCAAACACCCGCTGCTCCTGCCGAAACACGTGGCTGTCTGTGATGTTTTATTTAAGAGGACCCAAGACAAAACAAAAGCAGAACTGTTACCTTTTTTTTTTATTACACCCAAGTCCTCACATTGGGGAGTGTCCCCAAACCTCATGGCTGGGTCTCAGTCCTTCAAGTCCCCATGACCACCTTCTGCTGGAAGGCTGGGACACCACAGCACTCTGCTGTCCAGAGAGGACCTCCCAGGAAGCAGAACCTCAGGGCACCCCCTGCAAGACCCCCCACGATGCATCTCAATCACACAATCAGCCGGTTGCATGAGCTGATTCTGGACGAGCCAAGGAAACCATGTCCTTGGATCCTGCCCCGCTGTTCTCAGCCTGCTCTGTGAGTCCTCCAAGGAGGAGCAGGAGGAGGGAGGAGAGGAGGATGGACCTTTTCTGCCCTGCTGACTCCCGACAGCGGAGCGAGGGGCAGGTGGTGTAGGCAGGGAAGCCAGGGGCTGGAGCACACGGGGCCGGGGGCGGGGGGCAGGTGGTGCGTGTCCTCCCGTGACGTCGGCCTCTCCGTGTGAGTCGGGAGGGAGCCTTCTGGGGGTGGTGAGTGATGCACACGTTTGCCCGAGAAAAAGCTGTCCCTTGGATTTTCTGAGCCCTGAATTCAAATATTCTGTGCCAGGATCTGCATTTCCCACTGGTATCCATCAGACCATCATCATCATTTTTCTGTTAAGAAACTAACCACTGTCCTCTGTAGGAAAGTGGTCCACTCCGGCTCTCCCAAGGCTGACCAGAAGGGCCTTGCTCTCACCTGTCTGTTCATGGGTCAATGACCTCCTGAGCCTGTCTGTGCCAGCCCCTTTGTTAGGTATGAGGATATGAGGAATGACAGACAGGTAAACAGGCATGGTACCCTGTGTGTGGCTGGCAGAGTGCTCGCCCCCAGCAGCCACTGCCTGACACTCATATCCGTCTGTGAGCGGGATGGCACTGCAGGTGTGGTCAAGGTAAGAATCTCAAGATGGAGAGATTATTCTGGATTTTCTGGGTGGCCCAATGTGATCTCAAGTGTCCTCCTTAGAGGAAGAGAGGAAGGTAAGAGAGAAAGGAAAAGATTTGATGAAGAAGCAGAGAGATGGAGGGATTTGAGGAAAAGTCCATGAGCCCCAGAATGTGGGAAGCTTCTAGAAGCTAGGAAAAACAAGGACATATACTCCCTCTAGAGCCTCCAGAAGGAGTGCTGTCTGTCAGAGTCTCAATTTGTGACTTCTTATCTCCAGAACTGTAGAAGCATAAGTCTGTGTTGTTCTAAGTCATTAGATTTGTGATGATGTGTTACAGCAACCATTAGAAACTATTACAGTATGCAAAATTACCACGTGGAACTTCAACTAGCATCGTGCTTGACGGTGAAGATCTGAAAACTTCCCCATAAGGTCAGAGAGGAAGCAAACATCTTTCTTGCTATTCAGCATAGTACTGGAAGTTGTAGCTAGTGCAATAAGGCAAGAAAATAAAAAGCATACAGGCAAAAAAAAAAAAAAAGGAAGAAATGAAGCTGTCTATTTACAGATGAAATGATTATTTAAGTAGAAAACACACAGCCTGTTTTAGCTGCTGTGGCTAAAGGATCCAACCAGCACAATTATAGAGGAGGAAACGTTTATTTAGGGGCTCATGTTTCCGAGGTCTTAGTGCATCAAAGGCTGGTTCCATTCCTCGGGGCTTGAGGTGAGGCAGAACCTCATGGTGGGAGAGGGTGGTGGAGGGAAGCAGCTCACATGGTGATCAGAAAGCAGAGAGAGACTCCACTCTCCAGATACAAATTGATACCCCAAAGCCGTGCCCCCAATGCCCCCTCCTCCAGCCACACCCACCACTTCAGTCACCACTCAGTCCATCCCATCAGGTGATGAATTCACTGATGGGATTGAGGCTCTTGTAATCCAGTCATTTCTTCTCTGAACCTTTTCGCATCATCTCACACGTGACCTTTTGGAGGACACCTCACATCCAACCATAACCTGGCCCTCAACAATTACAAATACTGTCCTGCATGAGGCCGAGAGGGGGACGGAAAGGCCAGCTGCAGATGCAAGAAGGAGGGCACTCCATGCCCAGGGGACATTTCCACATGGAAAGGACCCTCAAGGCTCAACAGTAAGGCCCCAGAGAAACTGTCAGAAACTTGGTGAAAGACAAACTAGAGTGTTCCAAACAGGATGTGGAGATGGAGAAAAAGCACATGATGTTCAATATGGTCTCCACCAGGGAAAGGCAAACGCCGTCATAGTGAAATACCACTGCAGCCTCTCCGAACCGGTGAAGCTAAGACAGGGGTGCCCCACGCTGGCCAGGACGTGGGGAGCCCGGAGGCCGTACGCTGTTGGTGGAACGTGGGGTTTCTACCACTCTGGAAAACTGGCAGCCTCCTTAGAAAACTGGACACTCGCTTAACACGTGACCCAGCCAGTGCACTTGTGGGCGTTTATCTGGGAAATGAAACCTGTCTTCTGATGAAAACTCAGGCGCGAATGCTCATCGCACCCTTGTTTCCAGGTGCCAGAAACAGAGCAGCTGTCCTGCAGCAGGTGGACGGCTGGAGAAACCGCAGTGCATGGACACCAAGAAACACCGTGTACAAGAAAAAGGAGCAAACCACTGGATACGTGCAAATGCGTTGGAGAGACAGCAGGGAAGTGTGCCCCACTGTGTAATTCGCTTGCCATTAACATTCCTGAAACAGCAGAATCACGAGATGGAGAAGAAATGAGGGGTTGCCTGGGTCAGGGCTGGGGGTGGCCACCAAGGATCAGCCCGAGGAGCCCAGGGTGGACAGCAATTCTGTTTCTGGGTGTGGTGGTGGGTGCATGTATCTACGTGCCCTGCAGCGGCAGATACTCACACACACTCACACACACTCACACACACACTCACCTGCCTAGATTGTGAAATCCTAGTGAATTCTGAGCACAGACCTCCTCAGTTCCCTCTCTGAGACGTGGTGTCACAGTTCCCAAGCTCAGCCTTTGAGGGAAACAGGGAAAGGGGATCACCCTCCAGATTTCTTTCTTTCTTTTTTTTCTTTTTTTGCAAATTCCTGTGAATCTGTAATTATTTCAAAATGCAAGGTGGTGGGAAGACAAGCCTGGACAAGAAGAGAGCTCTCCAGGAGAAGGACCGGGGTTAGGACAGGGCAGAGGGCTGGGGGTGTCCATGGAACCTGGTGTCATAGAGTGTCCCTGGGCAAGGTGCCAGGCGGCTTGTGAGCTGGGGTGGCTTGGTGGACAAGAAAACCCTCGCCAGCCCCTGCCCGTGCCAAGTCTGCTTCCTGGACACAGGATGCTGGGCAGGTCTGCCCAGAGCAAGGGAGCTCCTTTGGCAGGTGAGACCCTGCCTCTTCCCTGTGCCTGGTGGAGGCACAGGTCAGTGAGGCCCCCAAGGTAACCATTCCCAGTGGCCCTGACTCCCAGGTCCCAGCAAGGACTCTGCAAACCCACACCCGAGGAGCCGAGCCGTGGCATCCACCAGATGGGCTGACAGGGACCTGAACCGGGAGGGGCGAGTGGCTCTGCTGAGAGCCATCCACAGAAACACCACCAACCCAGCTTTCCCGGAGTTCCATGAGGTTTCTGAGCTCTTGGGTACTTGGTGGCAGTCTCTCGGCAGTTCCTAAAATGAACATGAGGATTTGAAC
This sequence comes from Urocitellus parryii, assembly GCF_045843805.1. Classification (NCBI taxonomy): domain Eukaryota; kingdom Metazoa; phylum Chordata; class Mammalia; order Rodentia; family Sciuridae; genus Urocitellus; species Urocitellus parryii. The sequence continues at coordinate 1,613,312 of NC_135538.1, read as the reverse complement.
CACTACACGTGCACGCTCTGTGGGGTTCTCTGGGTCGAGGAGCAGTGAGCCACTTCCCAGGTCACCTCGGGTGGCTTACAGGAAGAGCGGCAGGAGGCCTCTTGGGCAGCAGGTTCCATGTTCAGTGAGAGAACCAGGGGCTGTGGTCCAGCCACGGGAAGGGATGCACCCAGGAGCAGAGGTGGGCTGAGACCCCCGGCGTCCCCCGGGAGGGGTGATGTTGGGTCCCTGCACCCCGAGAGTCTCCTCTGCTGGGTTAAGTCTCCATGGCTGAGGCGTCAACTTGGGGGAGTTTGAATAACACATCACACTCGTGTTTCAGAGTAACTGGGTGGTGGATGCAGCCCCAGTGTTCCTCCCTCTGCTCATGGGCTAGAGGTGATTTGCACCTGCTGCCTCTTAACAACTTCAAACTCACATTTCCTTCCTTTAATCCAGAAACTTCACGGAAGTTGGCCTGGCCGGCACTGTTATTTAGAAACAGGGTGTTGCTGAATTGCTTAGGGCCTCACTTAGTTGCTGAAGCTGGCTTTGAACTCACAATCCTCCTGCCTCAGCCTCCCGAGCCCTTGGGATTGCAGGCATGCACCACCACACCTGGCATCTGCTGACTTTTAATGGGAAAAACCTAGGGGAGCCAGCCCAGACTGCAATGTTATTTGCATGAGAAACATAGTCCTCCACAAGTAAGGTTTGCTTTTTAACCAGGATCTCACTAGGAGCTTCTAGGGAAAACAAAGCCAGCCCGGTGGAAATCACTGTTTTCCTCTGACATCCGGAAGCCACTGCGTCACAGAACATGCAGGAAGTACTCCTAGCTCCCTCTTCTCCAAGGAAAGGAAAGCCCAGAGTGCTAGAAAGAGAGAGAGAACATGAAACACAGAGAGCAGCAGAAGCAGGTGCAGGCCCCATGCACCATTCCCCACCCAGCCCCAGCAGGGTCAGGAGGGCCAGCGGGCCAGGAGGGCCAGCAGGGTCAGGAGGGCCAGCAGGCCAGGAGGGCCAGCGGGCCAGCTCTCTGCTGCCAGGCCCAGGGCAGACAACGGCAGGGCCCCCAGCCTGCTGGCAGGGAGGCCTCTCCCATGCAGCCCCCCACTCCCCACCGCAGGAGCTAGCCTGCTGCAGAGACAGTGGACCCTTGGTGTGAGCCACGCAGCCCTGGGAAGGCCGTGTTCCTGCGGCATTCCCGGTGGCAGGGTCTGGCAGAAGTACAGGCTTTGATCTATTATTTACAGCAAGCATGGGAGGGGCCATCCGTCATCTGAGGCTGCCTAAAAAGCCCTCCCCAAGCCCCCCCAGAGCAGCTCAGCAGGACAGACAGAGGGTGCCTGAGGCCGCACCTTGCCCGACACAGGCACCTGTGTACCTGGGAGACTGTGGGGCTGGGAGGCTGCGAATTGGAGCTTCTCCTCCAGGGTCTGGAGCCAGGCGGGCAGGAAGAACACCTGTCCACATCCACACAACCCTGGGGTGCCCCAGCAGCAAGACGCTCCACACTGAGGGGGGCTGAGGGGGCCAGCCAGGCCTCGGGCTGGGGAGTCCTGTGCAGCGTCTTCTGTTCCCTAAGGCTGCCGCAGTGAAGCCACGCTGGAGGAAGAGCAACTGCAACCACCGTGTTTCAGTCTATGGGCAGCTCGGAGCCTTGGTTTAGAGGAAGCACTTGAGTTCTTTCCCCAGAGCCGCCGCGGCTGCCGAACGCCACATTCGCACGGTAACAGGAGCAAGAGACACAGACTCATAAAATCATTTTGCTCTCAAAAGAAATTCTCCCCAAGTTCTCTGTGGACTGAGCAGGGGAGAAGGCCCACATGGACGCTGTGGCCAGACACGGGCATGGAGGGGGCATGGGACCTGGAGGCCGTCTCCACTCCCGCTTCCAGCCCCGCGAGAAGTCCTTGTGCTCCTGGCTGGTGCTCCGCGGGACGGTGCTGGGCCTGTGCTCTGTGTGGTGCTGTAGGCCTCCACAGCACAGCCCAGGGACCGGCCCTGTGAGAGGGACGTCCTGAGGTCCAGGGGAGGGGGCTCCACCCTGGGGAGCCCAAGGACCAGAACTGAGCTGTCCCCAACTCCGAGGCCACACCTTCTCCAGGGTCAGTGACAGTGAGGGAAGGCTGAGAGCAGGAGCAGGCCGCCCCCAGGTCAGGAAGCCTGGCAGAGCAGAGGCCGCGACCCGCACATGGGGGGCACGCCCAGGCGCTCCATGATGGCTTCTGTTTTTCCTGGTCCCGAGATTGAACCTGGGCTGCTTTACCACCGAGCCACTTCCCATCCCTTTTTATTTTTTATTTTGAGACGAGTTCTCACTAAGTGGCTTAGGACCTCGCTGAGTTGCTGAGGCTGGCCTTGGACCCCCACCCCTCCTCCTCAGCCTCCCCGTGGCTGGGATCTCAGGGGGGTACCACTCGCCCACCTGCGACGGCTTTGAGGGAGCCCCTGGGGCATCTCCGGGCTGAGCAGGCACAGCTGCTGCAGAAGGCCGTGGCTCCCAAAGGGGATGTGGTGGTCCCGTGGGACCCGGCCCTCCTCAAGGGCCAGAGCCAGCTGGGGGCGGGCCTTGGGGGCCAACAGTGGGGTGCACGCCTTCACAGCCACCAGAGGCTCAGCTTGTCGGCTTGACCAGGAGCCATGCTGGGCTGTCCCCTCAGCACCTGTCCCCGGGTCTCAGGCCCCCGGCTCTGATGCACACCCACCAGGCTCCAGGTGTCCAGACCCAGGCCCAGCCGAGCAAACCCCCACAGCCATGGGCCCGGCACCCCAATGTCACTCTGGGCCAGGACTCTGCTGAGGCCTCCATCTCATCATCGCTGGGCCCAGGCCAGTGTCGTGAAACGGCCAGAGGCCACTCTGTCCTGTGGAGGTCAGGAGCTGCCCCTGCAGCCTTGTGCTCCACAAGGAAGGGTCCGCCGGAGTGGGGGTGCTCGGCCCGACGGTCCCACCTCCCGTGGGTCCCCTTGCCGTCCTGCCTGACTTGCACTTGCTGGCTCAGGGTGAGGCGTCCCTCTGCGCCCTCCCCACCTGCACCCCACAGCAGGCTGAGCCTTGAGGGTCTGACCTTGGTGGAGGACAGGGCTCAGGCCTTCCCCAGCCCCTGCGTCAGGAGTCCTGCTCCCTCTGCTCACGCAGCTCGTATCTGCCACCGTAGAACTGAATTTCTTCAACTCTGAGAGCTCAGGGAGACCAGGAGCTGGGGGCTGTCTGCGTCCACCCAGCCAGGTGGTGCCTTGCTCAGAAAAGTGGGAGATTCCTAAAATGGGTGCAGGCTTCACATAAGAAGGGTTACATAATGTAACCACTGCAGTGCCCAGTGGCCGCGGAGCACGCGGATATGCCAGGAGTCGGGGGAGGAGAGCCGCTCCTGGGAGCCATGCTCCATCTCGGGTGGCTCTCCTGGTGTGCCTGTCACTCACACACCCTGGCTGCTCCCTTGAGAAGCCAGCCCCGCCCTGACGCCAGGTCCCCATGCCGACATTGGTCCTGCTTCTGGCGCGCTCAAGGGCAACGCGACCCCGTCAGCTCCTGGCCAAGGTGCTTCACCTCCCAGCAAACACCCGGAGAGCCGGGAAACGCCAGGCCTCCCCCGGGGGACCTCTGAGGACTTGCTGCCCACCTAAGCACCTGCCTTACCACACAGAAGCCCAGCAGGAGGACGGGCCAGGACCCCGCACACCAGGAACCAGAGCAGGGGTCCCCCCGAGGAGCTGGGCCAGTGTCCCCTCGGGAGGTCTAGGGGTGACTCTGCCCCTCTCCTGCATTTCTCCATTTCTTTTTCTCTCTCGACACCTTGTTTTTATACTAGATACATTCCCCAAAGTTACAACTCCAGGTTTAATTTTTTTTTTCATTTAGAGACCTTAATTAACTTTATTTGCAATTCTAGAAGAGAACGCTTTGCTCCATAGTAGAACTCGTGTTCCCTGAACCTAGTTTAGATGAATCAAAGGAGACAACTTCTTTATGAACTGGCAGGTGACCTCACATCCAACCCAGGGTCACAGGTTCCGAGTCTCACAGGCAGTCTGACAAGCTGTCAGCTGGCACGAACCTTTCCAAGGCTGCCCAACCTGCTTCCCTTGAGTTCCAAATGGTCCCTCCCAGGCTTAATAACTGCTCACTGTTGGGAATTCTAACAAGAATGTCACCTTCCTCCCCCAATTTCACTTTAAGATCCAGAGAAATGCCCTGTTTGTGCTGACACTTTATTGATGAGTCCCCCTCTTTTCTGGCCTGTGTGGTCTCACCAAGCCTGGTGTGCCAGCCCTGGGGGTCCCGCTTTGGGAAGGTCCAGCTGGGCTGGTGAGACCAGGCCAGACGGCACCTCTGCCGCCCACTGATTCCCACTGAGCACTAGAAGGCTGTTGAGCCCGGGGGTCCACTCACACTGACCCCGTCTGAAGGAAACTTACACGTCCTTCAGAATCAAGACCGCTCTTCCTATAGAAATACCTTCATTCCAGAGGATCTGGGTGACAGTGTTTAACTTATTTCCAACTCACAGGCACCTTGGAGGAGGCATGTGGCCTCGTGATTTCCGCACAAGGCACCTGGGCTGGAGCGGGCTGCGGAGCAGGGGTCTGCCCAATCCCAGCCCAGAGGGGGCTGTGCAGGAGAGCCTGGGGAGAGGGGCTCTGAGCTCGGCTTGGGTCACACCTCATTCACGGTGGCTGCACCCCGTTCTTTATGCAGTTCACTGGGTAGATTAGGAATGGACGGATGCACTCGGGGGACACAGCAAAAATCCCAGCAGACGTCACAGCCACGGCCAGCCAAAGAGAGGGGGGCTGCAGACTCAGCGACCTTCTGTTTGACCCTTTCAGAATGTGCAGGAGGGAGATAAGGGAATGTCCACAAACTCTGAGACTCAGGGAATGTCCGAGGGGCGTCGGCCGTGCAGGGCCCGTGTGGTTGGAATCACGTGGGCCAGCACTGCAGGCCGTCAGTGGGACTGTCCAGGGCCTCTTCCTGCTGCGGCTGTTTTAAATGTGGAACAGCAATTTTGACTTTTTTGTGGGAATGACGTTTTTCCTAAACAGATTGAATCTTAAATTTAGTCTACGGCCATAACACTTGAACGCCCCCGATCTCGCCCGGATCTTAAATTTAGATGTGGTTATCGAATAGCAGGGAGAGGAAATAGTGGTGTTGCCTGAAATCCTTCAAGTCTAAGGCCAAGTGAAGCAGAGTCATGATCGCCACACGCAAGACACCGTTCCAGCCAGCTTGGCCGCTGGGGCCCACCTGGGCCAGGCGCAGAGGTGTGACCCGCAGGATGCAGGTCACGTCACCGTCCAGCACCCGGGCGTGCACGGAGACCGGCTCTGGGAAGGCTCCCCGCTCACGGGGCAGGGAACCAGAGGGAAAGAAAGGACAGTGTCAGGAAGGCTGTCCGTAGAAAGGCCTTCCCAGGGCAAGGCTGCTGACTGTGCTGAGACCCGCTCTGTTCTCACTCCAGGGAGGCCGAGGGCCGCCGTTCTTACAGGGGAGGGTCTGGAGGTCCAGCAGACTAGAGGCACTGTTTAAAGATGGGGATCACCGTTTGACAGACCTCGTGTGCTGACAGCCTTCACTGTCCCGGGCACCCACTGCTTCATCTTCAGGAAACCTGGGAGTCAGGTTGAAGACTGGATCCACATGGAGTCAGACACATGCACAGGATGCGGAATTTGAAGAGAACCAAGGACACACACGAAGAGCCTGTCCTGGTGCCTGGGCCACCCCCTGCCAGCTTCACTCCTCCAGCTGTCCTTCCTGACAGTGCCACCAACCACACCTCCTCTGGGGCTTCCTGCGTGACAGTGCCACCAACCACACCTCCTCTGGGGCTTCCTGCGTGACAGTGCCACCAACCACAGCTCCTCTGGGGCTCCTGCTCCCAGCCTAGCCGCATGGCTTTGGACTCCATCCTGTGGAGCTGGCCCATCCCAGTGCAGACGGAGCTGCTGCGTTCATTTTAATGACTGCATAGATGTAAACAAGCCCAATTTATCCTGACCCATTTATGTAAGGATGGATTGGGGGTTTTCATCAATCCTCTGCTTTCATGACCTTCACCTCAGTGGAGAATTCCACGATTTCACCCACGTGAAACTGCCTGTGAGTGGCCACTCCTCCCAGCAGGTCCCTGGGTGCCCCTCAACTATTTCAAGGGTCCCTCGTTTGCAGCTCCAATCCTGAATGATGCCAGATTTTCCTCACAAGCTCTGGCCACATGGTGCATTGCATATGCTGAATGCTAGAGCTGAGCTGGGATCCAGCTGTCTTCTCTTAAGCCAGAAACTGAGAAGATTTGTGAAGATCACCCTCCTTTTGCTGATTTTTTTTTGACAATATAACTTTTTATTTTTATGGCACTGGGGATTGAACCAAGGGGTGTTCAACCGCTGAGCCACATGCCAGACCTTTTTATATTTTATAGAGAAAAGGTCTTGTTAAGTTGCTTAGGGCCTTGCTAAGTTGCTGAGGCTGGCTTTGAACCTGTGGTCTCCTCCCTCAGTCTCCTGAGTGTTATGAGAACCGCTTCAGAAAACACTCTAAGTCTGAATTAAAATCAAAGAGAGCTTTACTTATCTGGCCAGGGACTGCCACCCTCCTGTAGAGACTGAAGCTCCGTGGGAGAGCAGCAACTTCCTGGTCTGTGTCTTGGAATTTAAGGATGAAAACCACAGCTCAGGGACTCTCCTTAGTGTCATGCAAGCAAGCCAATCACAGAAGCCAAGACAGCAATTAGCACAGCATCTCGAGACAATCGCATCTTGGGTCTGAGCAGGTGTTAGACAGCCGTGTCCTGGGTTCGAGCAGGTGGTTAGCAGGGACGAGAATCTACTTCCAAATCTTGGGTCACCAAGACCACCATGTCCTGGGTTGAGTGCATTTTGTGGGTACAAAGTATAGTAAACAATATATTATGAGAAGACAGCTTTCATTTCAGTTTCTCAGAACCAGTTTTTTTTATGGAAGGTAGCAAAATGGAGTCTTAGGCCTGCTAAGTTCTTGCTTTATAACCATCTTATCTTACTTATCATAATCTGTGGTTTTTACTAATCTATTACCTGTAACTCACACTCTTATTGATCGTATTTATCAGTCCACACCACAACACTGAGTTGTTATGTGCCCACACACCCAGCTTGTTGATATAACTTTTAAATGTACTTTCTATGTTTTTGCAATGGACTTACTTTATTTTATAATATAGTTAATAGCTTTTAAGCTTCTCAGTTTTAATTCCTAACATTATAAATGCCAATAGGTAAAGTCCATATGAGCAAAACCTCTTTGGGTCCCCCACCATTTCAGAGTGTAAAGTGGTCCAGTTGTCGAAGGTCGGCAAGTAGGAGGGAGGACGAGTGCTTCACCTCTCCGTCGCTGTGGCCAGTCCCCGTCCTGTGAGTTGTAGAAGCCCTCTCCTGGGATCTTGCAGAGCTCCGCGGTGGCCTTTGGGGTCTTCTGCCCCGACCCTCTCATGGTGTTGGCCTTGCCTGGGTCAGGCTGAGTCTGTGGCCACACAGCCGGGCTCCCTGGGCTTTCCTCCTGTTCTCCCGGCTCCGTTTGCTGTTCCCACCACATGATTGGCCTCTTTCTGATGTTTACACGTTCTCGGGGCCCAGTCCTTTGTCTGCAGGTTCTCCGCGTGTCCCTCCCTGGCTGGATGGGTCCCAGGTGTCTTCCCCCCAGAGCTGGGCAGGGAAGAAAGCCCAGCTCCCTGGTCCCTGGCTGCTCACTGAGGCGGGCTTGCTCAGGGCTGATGAGGGAGGTCGAGCCCCGGGGACCCTCAGCTCCTCTGCATACCGCAGGGCACCCCAGAGAGCAGCCTGGACCTCAGGGCCAAGTACAGGAAAGGGCCGCGGTCCACCCTGCACAGCCGCCTCCTGGCAGCCTGCCAGTGGTGAGGCCTTTGGTGCGCAGAGCAGCGAGAGCCTGTGTCACCTGGGAGGCTGGAGCAGGAGGCTCCTGGGCCTGGCCCAGGGCCCCAGAGGAGTGGGCCAGGACCGAACACTCACCCATCCGTCCACCACTCCAGGCTGAAAGCCCAGCCAACAACGACCTCAAAAAGGGGGCTCCACACTCCCCAGACTGGGCCGGGCTGTGCCCCGAGCTGTTCTTCTCATTTCAGTCACTAGTTGCTGCCTCTCCTGAGACAGCCGCTGACCGTTCCTGAGGCTGGACGAGGCCTGCTTCTCCTCACAGGGGTGCCGTGTTGCAGGTTCTCAGTGAGCACAGCTCGCATCCCAACCTCGCTCGCGGCTGCTGATTCCAGCCACGCACCCACCAGGAGTGGCGCTGGACCCCCTTCACACTTCAGCTCCCGGGCACGGGGGTGTCTGCATCAGCTGTGACTGCAATGCCGCAGCTGCGACCGCCCTGCGTGGCCCACGTGAGAGCTGCAGGGGTGGAGTTGGCTCCCTGGACGGGGCCTGTGTCGGCAGCACGTGCCCTGAACCTGGGAGCCCAGGAGGGGCCGCGGTCCTGAGAGGGTTAGAGCAGGGCAAGCTAACTGGAGTGGACGTCAGACATACTGTCCACAGGCCGCACGATCTCGTACCCAGAAACCCCCAAAGACCACAGAACCCTGAGAACCGGCAGATCCGTCGAGATCGTAGGAGGCAGAACTGCCACACTGATCCATCGAATTTCTACGTTGGAGCAGTGGATGGCCTGGAGAGGAAAAGAGGAAGCAACACCATCCATAATGACTGCCCTCCAAAAGTCTAGGATAAAATTCAAACAAAGAAGTGAAGGACTTTACAGTAATAACCATAAAGATTGATGGAAGAAATGAAGTAGGACACCCCCTGCTCCTGAGAAAAATCAGTGTGGCTAAAAGCCCACACTACCCAACGTGGTCTACAAATCCAGGCAATCCTCACAGGAGATCAGACACTTCGCAGCTCCAAAAAAATTCTAAAATGCTTATGGAGCTAAAAACTGAACAAGCCTGAGGAGCCAAAGCAGTCTTGAGCAGCACCCACCTCCTGACTCAAGACTCCCTGCAAGGCCACAGCCAACGTGGCCAGCACGGCCTGAGTCCACACGGGCCTCGGGAACAGCAGCAGCGCTCGCGTCCACAGCCAGCTGGCCCTCCACATGCTGCTGGCACACACCCGGGAAGGAGAGCCTGCACTAGGTGTTGCCATGGAAACTGGTCTCCACGTGCAGAAGGGGGACTCTAGAGCCCTCTCACCAGCTACCAACACCAACTCAGAGTGGATTAGAGGTTGAATGTGAGGCCTGAAACCAGGAAACTACCAGAGGAAACCCAGGGAGTGCTTCAGGGTGGGAGTGGGAAAAAACTTTGAAGACCCCAAACCCAAAAGCTCTAGAAACAGGAGCAAAAGTAGACAGTGGTTCCATCCAGCTGGTCAGCTGCAACAACAGAGAGCAGAGGCCCTCACAGAACGGGACCCTGCAGACCACATGTCTGACGAGGGGCGGCATTTGGACAGCGTCTGGAGCTCAAAACTCAAGCAAAACCCCCAAATAACTCGAGTTTAAAATGGACAACAGAACTAAGCATATTTCTCAAACGAAGTCATTCAAATACCAATAGCATGTGAAAAACTGCTCATTATCACTGAACCCCAGGGACTCAGGATCAGAACCACCGTGAGCCCTCACGGGGCTCCAGTGAGAATGGCCACTGCCAAGAAGACTGAAGGTGACCGCTGGCGAGGAGGTGGAGGAAAGGGCCCCTTGCACTGTTGTGGGAGTGTAAATCAGCACAGCCAGCGTGGAAAACCACACGGAGATTCCCTGAAACCCAACAGTAGAACTAGCACGTGACCCAGCAATCCCACTGCCAGGTACACGTCCAGAGGAGAGGAGTCGTGTGCTGAGGGACACGGCTCTCCCTGGGTCACCGCAGCTCTATTCACAGGAGCCAAGACAGGAGCAGCCCGAGTCCATCAGCTGAGGGTGGACAGAGAAGGGGCGGGGCTTGTGCCCCATGGAGCACGAGTCGGCCACAGAAGGACGATCCTGTCTTCTGTGACAACATAATGACCTGGAGGACAGTGTGAGGTGAAATGTGTGGGGCACAGCCAGACAAGCGCTGCCTGCTCTCACCCAGAGGTGGCCCCAGAGGCGTGGATCTCACAGGAGCTGGAGCGGAATGCTGGTTCCCAGGGTGGGCAGATGGGGAGGACCAGAGAGGAGGATCCAGGCTCGGGGTGGCCTTCGGGGAGGTAATAGGAGCGAAGCCTTGAGACAGGATGATCAATTGGAAACAAACTCGGGGTTTGTGTAGCGAGTTCCTGGGGATAACACTGAGGTGACAGTAACCCCATGGTCATCCCAGCAGAAAAGGTGTACACACACAGGGAGCAGGAACGTGGCCCCCAGGTGCCAAGACCATTGTGAGCTTACGTCATACGTAAATGCTCTTGTCCACACGCAGCTGCTGTGACCAAGGCAGTCGCTGGTGGCTTATCAATACACAGGTTGGCCAGGGTCACGGACGAGAGAGCAGGAACCAGCTACCTGGAGCTGAGCCTACCTGGAGCTGAGGCCTACCTGGAGCTGAGGCCTACCTGGAACTGAGGCCTACTTGGAGCTGAGGACTACCTGGAGCTGAGGCCTACCTGGAGCTGAGGACTACCTGGAGCTGAGGCCTACCTGGAGCTGAGGCCTACCTGGAGCTGAGGCCTACCTGGAGCTGAGGCCTACCTGGAGCTGAGGTCTACCTGGAGCTGAGGCCTACGTGGAGCTGAGGTCTACCTGGAGCTGAGGCCTACATGGAGCTGAGGCCTACCTGGAGCTGAGCCTACCTGGAGCTGAGGCCTACCTGGAGCTGAGCCTACCTGGAGCTGAGGCCTACCTGGAGCTGAGGCCTACCTGGAGCTGAGGCCTACGTGGAGCTGAGGCCTACGTGGAGCTGAGGCCTACGTGGAGCTGAGGCCTACGTGGAACTGAGGCCTACATGGAGCTGAGGCCTACCTGGAGCTGAGGCCTACCTGGAACTGAGACCTACCTGGAACTGAGGCCTACCTGGAGCTGAGGCCTACGTGGAGCTGAGGCCTACCTGGAGCTGAGGACTACCTGGAGCTGAGGCCTACCTGGAGCTGAGGCCTACCTGGAACTGAGGCCTACCTGGAACTGAGGCCTACCTGGAGCTGAGGACTACCTGGAGCTGAGGCCTACCTGGAGCTGAGGCCTACGTGGAGCTGAGGCCTACCCGGAGCTGAGGCCTACGTGGAGCTGAGGCCTACCTGGAGCTGAGGCCTACCTGGAGCTGAGGCCTACCTGGAGCTGAAGCCTACATGGAGCCGAGGCCTACGTGGAGCTGAGGCCTACATGGAGCTGAGGCCTGGCAGAGGAGTCGGGGAAAGCAGGGGGAAAGAAGCCCTCAGCAAATGCAGCCAGAGACCGTCGAGGTTCATCTGGAAGAAGGGACAGTGTGGAGCCTGAGTTCACGTCATGGCAGACTGCACAGGGTGCTCCTCACCTCACCTCAGGAGCAGACTCCTTAAAGCTTGAAGAAACGTGCTCTTCTTTCTGTCTGTAGGACGGAGTTCTTAGAACCCGAAGCACGAGCCACCATAAAGGAGAGGTAATCCGGCCACAGGAAGCTGGGAATTGCGCTTATCCGCAGCAGCACCAGCTGCGACCTGGGGACCAGGTCCTCATGCGTTTAACCTGAAGGAATCCGCCCCAGGACTCCAGTAAGGATCCTCAACTCCCCAGGAACATCACGAATCAGCCAGCAAAAGGCCGGGGCATCAATCCGGGGGACATTTCAGAGAAGAGGGAGCAGGTCCCCAGCGGGGAAACGGGATGGTGGCAACCGCGGAGCGCCGGCCAGCAGGGCTGGGAGCAGCCAGGAGCCCCGTTCCTCAGGAGTCAGGGTTCTCGGGGGCTGCTCCCCGGATGGGACGGTCTACTGGCCTGAAGCTACTGGCCTGAAGAATGTCTCTTAGAAATAAACACGGAGCTCATAGATCCAAACGCGCACACTAACTCACACACTGCTGCCCACACTCTGAAATAAAGAGGCCAAGAGAGCAGCAAACCATCGGAGGGTGTCACCTGTCCCGTCCGGAGAGTGTGTGGAGAGGAGAGCGGCAGGCGATGGGCACAGGAGGGCCGCAAGGACTCAGCTGCCCATGTTGCGGTTCTTGGGCTGAAGGAGCGGTGGGTGTCCTGAGAGAGTTTGCTGCTACCGTGAACCACGGGTGTGCGTCTCCCCAAGTTGCCAAAGGTGTTGAATGGCAGTAATTTCACAAGTGCCACATCTTCGATGGTTGCAGTTCAACAGTATCCGTGGGTCACTGGCTGGTCCTAGGCCAGGCAGTCACTAGTCCTTTTGTCCATTCCCATCTTAATTTCTAGTATCTGTAGCCCTCAAGTCACACCACACACACACACACACACACACACACACACACACACACACACACACCACAGAAACACCAAGAGAGGGTTAAGGTAGTCAAAGTTGCACGACACTGTTCCGAGAGCAGAGGCAGAGGCTCCTGAGTGGCTAGATAAGGGTTGTAAGTAACCAGCTTCACAGTGTTGTCAAGGCAGAGGGTGCAGGTGGCGGCAGATTCCCAGTGTCAGCGTCAGCTTGAAGTGAGAGCGTGGAGCAGGCTGCGCACCACGGGAAAGAGAAACTGCGTCAGGAGGAAGCTCAGGACAGAGCGGTCACTGTGGGTGTGCCCGGAAAGGCTCCTGTTGGGTGACCAGGTGATGAGGTCAGGTGTGCCCTGTCCAATCTTGGTGGAGGGGGTTCTCATTTTACGCATCTGAGTGAAGCGGTTGCACCTGGTGAGGTTGATAAGCGCCCATGTGGGTGTTCCTGATATGATTTAGGATCCCCCCCTGTCAAGGTACTGACTCAGGGTGATAACTTGGCAGGAATAAGTTATTTATCAACTTGTTCCTTATGGTTCCTTATGTCTACCTAGGCAGACGGTAGTCGTGGACCTGCACAAACAAGATGTGGAATCATTCTCCCTTGTCATTTGTACTCAATATGGAGTAGCTCCGGACAAACTACAGGTTTACAAATCGAAGTAACTAGGGCAGGCGCAGCTGAGGACTGCTGTTCCACACACCATGGAGTCACTAGGGCAGGCACAGCCTGAGAGCTGCTCTTCTACACACCATGGAGTCACCAGGGCAGGCACAGCCTGAGGACTGCTGTCCTACACACCATGGGGTCACTAGGGCAGGCACAGCCTGAGGACTGCTGTTCCACTTACCATGGAGTCACTAGGGCAGGCACAGCCTGAGAGCTGCTCTTCTACACACCATGGAGTCACCAGGGCAGGCACAGCCTGAGGACTGCTGTTCTACACACCATGGAGTCACCAGGGCAGGCACAGCCTGAGGACTGCTGTTCTACACACCATGGAGTCACTCAGGGCAGGCACAGCCTGAGAGCTGCTCTTCTACACACCATGGAGTCACTAGGGCAGGCACAGCCTGAGAGCTGCTGTTCTACACACCATGGAGTCACCAGGGCAGGCACAGCCTGAGGACTGCCTTCTATACACCATGGAGTCACTAGGGCAGGCACAGCCTGAGGACTGCCTTCTACACACCATGGAGTCACTAGGGCAGGCACAGCCTGAGGACTGCTGTTCCACACACCATGGAGTCACTAGGGCAGGCACAGCCTGAGGACTGCTGTCCTACACACCATGGGGTCACTAGGGCAGGCACAGCCTGAGGACTGCTGTTCCACACACCATGGGGTCACTAGGGCAGGCACAGCCTGAGGACTGCTGTCCTATACACCATGGAGTCACTAGGGCAGGCACAGCCTGAGGACTGCTGTTCTACACACCATGGAGTCACCAGGGCAGGCGCAGCCTGAGGACTGCTGTTCCACACACCATGGAGTCACTAGGGCAGGCGCAGCCTGAGGACTGCTGTTCTACACACCATGGAGTCACTAGGGCAGGTGCAGCCTGAGAGCTGCTGTTCTGCACACCATGGAGTCACTAGAGCAGGCACAGCCTGAGGACTGCCTTCTACACACCATGGAGTCACTAGGGCAGGCACAGCCTGAGGACTGCTGTTCCACACACCATGGAGTCACTAGGGCAGGCACAGCCTGAGGACTGCTGTTCTGTACACCATGGAGTCACTAGGGCAGGCACAGCCTGAGGACTGCTGTTCTGCACACCATGGAGTCACCAGGGCAGGCACAGCCTGAGAACTGCTGTTCCACACACCATGGAGTCACTAGGGCAGGCACAGCCTGAGGACTGCTGTCCTACACACCATGGAGTCACTAGGGCAGGGGCAACCTGAGGACTGCTTTTCCACACACCATGGAGTCACTAGGGCAGGCACAGCCTGAGGACTGCTGTTCTGTACACCATGGAGTCACTAGGGCAGGCACAGCCTGAGAACTGCTGTCCTACACACCATGGAGTCACTAGGGCAGGGGCAACCTGAGGACTGCTGTTCTACACACCATGGAGTCACTAGGGCAGGCACAGCCTGAGGACTGCTGTCCTACACACCATAGAGTCACTAGGGCAGGCACAGCCTGAGAGCTGCTGTCCTACACACCACGGAGTCACCAGGGCAGGCACAACCTGAGGACTGCTGTTCTACACACCATGGAGTCACTAGAGCAGGCACAGCCTGAGAGCTGCTGTCCTACACCATGGAGTCACTCAGGATAGCACAACCTGGTGTCTCCAGTGAGTCCTAGGTTTTCATTACATTTCTAGAAATGAATAAATGAACAAACAAAATACAAAAGGGCAAGAGAGTCAAGTATGGACCAAGGATGAGCATACATCATATAACAGGAATAACAATTCACTCAATTATGGGAACTTGAAATCAACTAAAAATTTATGGACCAAAATAGAACAAAATAAATCGAGGCTGTTATATTTGGCCTCTGGGACTTGATTGACAAAATCTGGCCCTCAGCAGCCTCCATAGATCGTGAACTGCATCCTAGCTTGAGTTGTCAGTAGGTTGTAACCAAACCTAAGTGAACACCCTGGTAACCAGGCAACCAAGCCCCAGGGATGGGATCACAGCAGGCAAACCCTGAGCCAATCCCAGCTGAGGGCTGCCCAGATAAGGCAAAGGGGTGTGCACCAGTCAGGGGGTCTCTGAGGCCTCGCAGTGCCCCTGTTACAGGAAGAGGGCAGGCACCACTCTCCTGGGGGCAACCACGGCTCTGCAGTGCCGTCTCCTTCCAGTACCTTTTTCTTGCTCATTTGAACTTGATTTAACTTCCTTAGTCTCTGGTGGTTTTGTTTTTCCATCAAGGCCAGAGCTGGCAGCAGCCTGCACGGTCCGCAGCCTCCAGCCAGTCATGGGAAGCCCTTAGGTCTTTGGGGAACCCCATGAGCACCACCCAATATTCACTGAGGGGAGACAGTGGAAGAGCTTGTTCACCGAGGGACAGAGCAGCCAGAGGCTTGGACACCGCTGGCTGTGCTCTCCTCAGGGACACGGAGGTCGGGGCTGGATCAAGCCTGAGGGGGTGGAGAGAGGCAGCCCGGGAGGAGTCCCAGCGCTGACCGTAGTGGTCTGCAGAATCCATCATGTGCGGGTCCCCATGGGACATGTGCTGAGGGGCTGTCCCTGGCCGTGTGTTGGGTGAACGTCAGAGTGTGTCCACACAAGCCGGCTGGCCAGGCTGCAGTCGGCGATGTCTGTGGGATCACCACTGCACATGGGGCTGCCCTTGACAGACCGTGGGCCTGGGACGCACGTGGACTTGGCACCCAGGTCATGGGCTTGAACTGAGACCGTGGGCCCGGGCTGCTGTGGACCTGCAGCTGAGGCTCGTCAGCACTCCTAGTAAGAAAGAGCCAGGTACAAACAAGGTTTGCCATGGCCCTTCGTCCAGCTCCTCCCTGACCACTCCAGAGAGAGAGCGGCCTCCCGCTCCCTGCCCTCTCTGCTGGCCCCGTCAGCTTTCCCCCATGGCACTCACCACCTGAGGCTGCTGTAGAGTGGTGCATCAGCTTCTGTGTCTGTCCCAGTGAATGTCCCCGAGGGGGCAGTTCCTGTGTCTATGGGTACAGAGCAGCGCTTGGCATGTTGAACCCTCTGAAGGAGATGGGTTGAGTGAGTGAGTGGGTGGGTGGGTGGGTGGGTGGATGTGTGAGTGGGTGGATGGGTAGATGTGTGAGTGGGTAGGTGAGTAACTGGATGGGTGTGGGTGAGTGGATAAGTGAGTGGATGGGTGGGTGGATGGGTGGATGAGTGGATGTATGTGTAGATGAGTGGGTAGATGTGTGAGTGGGTGAGTGGGAGGATGGGTAGATGTGTGAGTGGGTAGGTGAGTAACTGGATGGGTGTGGGTGAGTGGATAAGTGAGTGGATGGGTGGGTGGATGTGGGGATGGATGAGTAGATGGGGGGGTGGATGGGTGGAAGTGTGAGTGGGTAGGTGAATGGATGGGTGAGTAGATGGGTGAATGGGTGGGTGAGTGGGTGGATGAGTGGGTGGGTGAATGGATATGGGGATGCATGACTAGATGGGGGGGTGGATGGGTGGAAGTGTGAGTGGGTGAGTAGATGGAGGACTAGATGGGTGGGTGGGTGGGTGAGTGGGAGGATGGATAGATGTGTGAGTGGGTAGGTGAGTAGGTGAATGAGTGGATGGGTTAGATGTGGGGATGGATGAGTAGATGGTGGGTGAGTGAGTGGATATGTGAGTGGATGGGTGGGTGGATGTGGGGATGGATGAGTAGATGGGTAGGTGGATGGGTGGATATGTGAGTGGGTAGGTGAATGGATGGGTGAGTAGATGGGTGAATGGGTGGGTGAGTGGGTGGATGAGTGGGTGGGTGAATGGATATGGGGATGCATGACTAGATGGGGGGGTGGATGGGTGGAAGTGTGAGTGGTGGGTGGGTGAGTGGGGGTGGGTAGTGAGCAGCAAGTGAATGACCAACAACAGACACTCTTACGAGCAGGGATGGCTGGCCAAGCAGCCCCACCTTTGTCCTCTGGCTTCACCTTCAGTGAAGGGCTTTCCCTTTGTCCTGCTGTGGCCACCCTCCAGGTGCCAAGCCTGTGGGCTTCCCTTTGAGGGCTTCGCCTAAGGGTTGGCAAAGCTGTGGTGGACATCAGAGTCTTTCAGAAGGAGGTGCCGAGGTGAGGTGAGGTGGGGCCAAGGCTCGGCTGCTGGAGAGCCTCTCTTCTCCTGGGTTGCACAGCACCAGGTCCCTCAGCAAGGCCAGCAGCTGCCCCTTTTCACAGGCCCTGCTGAGGTGGCCCCTCTCCAGCCCACAGGCCACACAGGTAGGAGGTGCTGCTGACCTGGGCAGCTGTCCTGGGCCAGGCCCACAGGGACGACGCGCCTTCCCTGTGGCGGAAGCTGGAGCAGGGTCTCTCTCCGAGGCCTCTGCTGGAGCTGAGCAGGAGATTGTTCCTTTATTATGGAAAATGTTTCCAACTTTACTCCAATTTTTGGATCATCTAAACCTAATCAAGACTTGGTCGGGCCTGAAACCCCCATGGAGAGGTGGAGTCCTCAGGAGAGGAGTTTCAGCCCCTGGTGTTCGTCACCCCCTCCCTTGGGGCTCTGGGTGCTCTCAAGGGTGCCGGGCCGGGATCCACCCCCAAGCATCTGGTTTAACTGACCTGGGCGTGGCCTAGGCCTATGGGTGTTTTCTAAAACCCCTGAATGATTCTACTTTTCCTTCTTTTTTTTTTTGTACTAGGGATTGAATCCAAGGTACTTAACCTCTAAGCCGCGTCCTCAACCCCTTTTATTTTTTATGTAGAGACAGGGTCTCAGGAGGTTGCCTACAGGCTTGCTAAGTCGCTGAGGCTGGCTATGAACCTGCCGTCCTCCTGCCTCAGCCCCCTGAGCCGCTGGGGTGACAGGTGTGCACCACTGTGCCCAGCCTCCGTGAATGACTCTAATAGCTTCCAAGATTTCCAGGCACTGCTGCAGACCCAGGCTGGACGTTCACAGTGTCGACAGTGTCGACAGCACAGCATGGCCAGAGGTGGGCTGACCTGAGGTAGGTTCTTTAGAGAGTGGTGGAGTTGGAGCTCACCACCTAGGCCGCAATCCCCATGACTAGCATCCTTATTAAAAGGAGAACCATGAACTCAGGTACAGAGGGAAGACGCTGTGAAGAGACCCAGGGAGAACTAGAGAGAGAAGCCCAGGAGGACCAGCCTTCCCGACACATGATGGCTGAAGGAATTTTGCTGCTTAACCTCCAGGTCCCTGGTGTTTGTTACAGCATCGCCAGCAGACCCATACACACTCCCACTAGCGCAAAATCACGCATACCAGGTGTGAGGGTGCATCAGAGGAACTTGTGGCCAAGAGTCCACCTGGTCTTCCCACTGAGGTGGGTGTCATTATTTTCCTCATTTTTGGATGCTGAGACCCAGTGCCCAGGTCACCTGGGGAGTTAGTGTCAGGGTTGGCCTCTCACTCCAGGTTCCAGGTATCTGAGATCTGGAGGACAGAGGGCTCCAGAGGTGGGAAGAGACACAGCAGCTGGGGGCAGAGAAGGGCTGGCTGCTGTGCTCATGGGAAGCCCGGGGTCCCCAGACGGAAGCTCCTGGCCCCTGCCGAAGGAGGCGTGAGCCCACCACCCTGTTTCCAGCTCCTGCTCTGGGGCGCTCCCTTCTCAGGAACCTGCCACTGAAGGCCCCGGCGGGTCTGCTGCTGCACAGCAGGGGCTCAGCCAGCTCCACTGCTCCACAGTGGCCGCCCCACACCCGTCCTCCGTGAGGACACCTCTCCTGCTCCACCTGTTCCGCGGCTCCCTGCCTGTTTGGAAGTGGATCTGATGAGAGCTTCTCCCTCACTCCTGGCCCACTTGTTCCAGTCCAGACCTGGAGTGGCGTGGGCAGAAGCAGCCCATCTCTCAGGGATGAGCAACCCCTGTCTTCCAAGACCATGGCCCTGACTCCAGCCTCTTGGGGTCCTAAGTGGCTTAGCCATTTTTACTCATGGGCCCCTTCCCTCAAATGCAAGTCCCCCAATTCCACCCTGCCCAGGACGGTCTTCCCTCCCTGCCAAGCCTTAAACCTGAGCCACAGCACTCCAGCCTGTACCCAAGTCCCCTCCCAGCCATCTCCCAACAGGGGCCAGAGTTGAAGGAGCGTGTCCAACTGGAGGTCCCATGTGGAGAGAACGTGCCCGGGTGACGAGGTGGAGCTGCCTCCGTGCCTTTCTGCCTGGCCAGCCTCTGCACTCCAGGCTTCCTCTGCAGCCTCCGTCCAGAGTCAGCCTGGAGGCCGGCCAGGGACTTGTGCTGGGGAAACACGGGACGCTGATGTGCAGTTCCGCCATGAGGCAGAGGTGGGGTTCTGTCCTGCTCTGCACCCCAGACTGCGGGCGGGGCTGCTCAGCAAGCATCTTGTCACGGAGGCCAACCTCCCCATGTAACGGGCACCAGGACGTTGACACAGGAACTAGGACTGTCACCAAGGCTCCATAGATGCCACACTCCAAGGAGAGATGAGACACCACGGCGAAGGCGGTGGCCGCCAGGAATCAGGAGCCAGATCTGCCTCCTCTTTGAAGGCCAGGTGTGGGGCTCCCTCCCCCTTCAAGGGAGAAGGGCCTCACACAGAGGCCTTGGGGAGCCTTGCAAGCCCCCGAAGAAGGTGGTTCACGGAGGACTCCCAACTGACCCCATTTCAAACTTAGGGGACTAGAGGGCTGACCCCTCAGGGAGCACACAGTTCCCTCTGATGGGCCCTTCCCAGGACTGGTGGGAATGAGGACCTGAGAGGCGGAGCAGTGGCAGCTCCTGACAGTTAAGGCGCTGTGTGTGTGAGAGAGAGTGTTTGAGTGTGTATGTGAGTGTGTGTGTGTGTGAGTGTATGGGTGCAGGCCACAGGGAGGCAGGTGTGTGTGTGAGAGAGAGAGTGTGTGTGTGAGTGTGTGTAAGAGAGAATGTGTGAGTGCACACCACTGAGAGGCAGATGTGTGTGTGTGAGTGTGTGAGAGTGTGTGAGTGTGTGTGTGAGTGTGTGAGAGTGTGCGGGTGCAGGCCACAGGGAGGCAGGTGTGTGTGAGAGAGAGAGTGTGTGTGTGAGTGTATGTGAGAGTGTGTGTCAGAGTGTGTGTGAGTGTATGTGAGTGTGTGAGAGTGTGAGTGTGTGAGATGTGCGGGTGCAGCCACAGGGAGGCAGGTGTGTGTGAGAGAGAGAGAGTGTGTGTGTGAGTATGTGTGTGAGTGTGTGAGAGTGTGCGGGTGCAGCCACAGGGAGGCAGTGAGGGGAACCAGGCGGCTCCCTGTGATGGGATGTCCTGGACACCACCAACAGGGCTGCTCCCTCTAGAGGCGGATGTGCCACCCAGGGACCCTGGGCACCCTAGCAGGGCAGCTGGACAGCAGGCCTTTCTTCTCTCACTGTCTGGAGGACACAGTGTTAGACCAAGGTGCCCACTGGCCACTGTCCTCCCAAAGTCCCCCAGGAATCTGTGCCTGTCTCCTCCAGCTCTGGTGGTGGCCAGCGAGGGGAGAATTCCAAGATGCCCTGAATTCACACAGGCCAGCTGGGCCCTGGGCCGCACACCAGGCCCTCTGCTTCCTCTGCTTCCTGCTCCAGAGTCTCATTATCACGTCCTCTGGCTGTAAGACCTGGTGCCCGTTGCTCCCGAGCCCTGCCGCCCGTGGCCTGGAGACGTCCAGGATGAACTCGTCTTGGGTGGTGAACTGAGAAGGTGGTAGCCCAAGGGAAGTCGTGCTTGGGTCAGGAGTGGCAGTGTCTTGGGGGGCCTGGGTCAACCCCCTCCACGGCCTGGGGTGAGGGGGAGGTGAGCAGGTCTGGCCCCAGGGGTCAAGGGAAGGGGCGGAGGGTCAACACCCAGGACACCCTGGGAGAACGGGCCGCAGGTCCAGAGGCTGTTGATGCTGGTCACAGCCCTGGGGCCCTGGGATCTCCTCGGTACAGAGGCCACAGCTACAGGGCGGTCAGGAGCAGAGTTACAGGGTGGAAGTGGCCGACTCCCCTTTCCTGCAGGGTCTTCCACCAGCAAGGCCTGGGCTGGGCGAGAGTCAGAGTCCGACTCTAAACCAGGGAGGAAGTCCCACTGTGTCTGCCTATCAGCAACGAAGCCAGGTTATCTTCTAGCTCTGAGAGGAGCCAGGAATCTGGGGTTTGTCCCAAATTTCACCCATGGGCTGTCAATCACAAGCACCTGTGTGCCCTGAGCCGGGAGGGGCCAGCATGTGCCTTCCCCTGGAATTTGGCTCGAAGACCCAGGATAATTGTTGGGGTGACTGAGTCCCGAGGGCGGGGTCCTCCACCCATCTCTGTGGGCTGCTTCCTGCCCTTCCTGGCTTAGTTCTTCACCTTCCTTTGGTCCCATGGGCTCCCGTGTGGTGGGCAGGGTCTGCTGTCGCTTGAGGTTGAAGAACCTCATCTGGTCCACGGCCTCAGTGCTTCCAACTGAGCTGGGGAAGGTGGTTCAGTTAAACAGCACTTGCCCCCCAGTTTCCCATTTGCCCAATGCAGAGTCAGGGTGGTCTCACGGCACTTGCAGACACGTGACATAAACACTGAGCACACAGATCGACACAGGAAAGCACTTTGTGAGCTGGAAGTCACTCTGCAGTGGCAGCCCCTGGTACTTGCATTTTTACAATCCCTTGACGTGGCTTCTTCTGCCTACACAGCAGCAAAGGTGGCCCAGGCAGAGTGGGCCAACCTGGAGCCTGGATCAAGCATGGCTGCCCTCCAGGGGCTTTGAGGAGATGGCTTCCTGGAGGTGTGGTAACCATCCTGGCCTCTCGAGATCACCTGCAGGGAGGGCCTGCAGGAGGAAGTGGGTTCATGGGGGTCTCTGAGCCCCTGGGGTGCCCGGTGCGCCCTGTGGAGCAGAACGTTTTTGTAACTTCATCTCTCAGAGGCAAAGCCCCGGAGCATGCAGAGCACCCAAGGCTGTGCAGGTGGCCCACGCCTGGGGCAGATCTGGGCAGGACTTCTGCACCAGGCTCTGGTGCAGAACTGGCAGCAGGTGCCGCCTCCTGGTGGCTGCTGCAGGCATGCCCAGCAGTAGGAGCTCACAGCTGACCAGGGCTCCCAGGGAATCCTGGAGATTTGATGTGGACTCAGTGGCCGGTGGGCAAGGAGCCAGCACTGCCTGGAGACGTGGTGCCCTGTGGCCACAGTCTCAGTGACCATGTCCCAGGGAAGCCTGCTCACAGATGCCAAGCCAGCAGTCAAGTGGGGTCTCACAGAGCACCCCCAGCTCCTCCATCATCCTCATCTCCAGCCCTTTATTTCCAGAAGGTGCTCCCTGCCTCTGAAATGGACCTTCACAGAAGGCTCTCCTCAAAGCAGCCCTGTGGGCCGGGGAGGGGGCAGAAGTGCAGGGCCCTGCCTGGGTGGCTGAGCCCCGTCAGCAGGATTGCCGCCCTCCGCCTGTTCCTGCCACAGCCCTTCGCTTTCCATGCTCAATTGACAGTGGGACTCCACGCGGCCAGTGCACAAAGTCCTGCCGAGGCGCAGACTCAAGTCCCAGGGGCTTCAAGGCCCTAGGCATCGCCCCAACACCTTGGACCCCAGGAGTGAAGCCTCCGGCAGGGAAGGGCCGAGCAGCTTCAGGAAAGAGCCTGTGGTGCGTCTGCCAGGGGCTGCCACCACTGAGACTCCCGCAAGGCCTGAGGCCCTGCTGTGTCGCTCCTGGACCAGGACTGAGCAGGCAGCAGGAGTCCTGGTGTGGACTCTCCCACACTCGGGCAGAGCCGCCCCCGCTGGGCCTCCCATTAGAAGCTGGGTGGTGTGTTTCTGAAGAACCCAAGAATTCCTGGATGCCCACAGCCTCCCTGGGGAAGGTTTCCTTACTGTCCTCCTGAAGACCGAAGGCTGGCCTCGAGATACACTCCAGGTGGACGCGGGCTCCATCTGGCTGCAGACACCGTGTGGCGTTCCCTGAAGAGCCCCGAGTGCTGGTGGTGGAGCCGAGCAGCACACGTGACCCCCTCCATCCCAGGGCGGTCTGTGCTCCTGCAGAGCCACGGGAGCGTGAGTCTGGCTGCACCACCTGCCCTGTGCTGTGAGCAGCCCTGGGCCTTCTCTTACCTGCTCTTTTCTCCTGTGAATGTACGCTGACATGCATGTGTGCATGTGTGTACACGTGTGCACATACAGATGCTTTCACAGCTATGAGTGTGAATATTATGTGTACTGACATGAATGTGCATTGTGCAGATCCACCTCCTGGAGTATGTGTGTGCCTGTATATACTTACATGAGTGTGTGCACGTGGTTCCTTTAGGTCTGCCAGTCTGCTCTCACAGTCCCCACAAGAAGTGACAAGTTTGCGTTCCTTGACATCAGCATGGAACCTGGCATTTGCAGACAATTGCTAAGTATCATTCACAGCAGGTCACATTATATGGGTTTGTCTCAACCCTGAACAATCTGCATGAGGGTTCAGCTCTTCAATTTCATGGCGTGTCTATCTGTTGAGAGCAGCAAGGACCAACCAGCTGTGAGCAAAGCAGGTGCCAGGTCTCCTTCAGCTCACAGCCTGTTGGGGGACACATCCCTCTGCCGCTTCCCCTTGGAGAGCTCCACCCCTTTGCCTCACCCCACAGTGTCACCCTGTGGTCAGAAGCAACAGAGACCAGGACACAGTGGAAAGAGGACACAGAGGACCTGCGCCCACACCACTTCCCTTCAGCGCCAGGTGTGCTGGGGCCGTGCAGCTTCCTGGGCCAGCGGGGCCTGCTGGGAGGACCTGGCAGCCACGGGGAACTGGCGGCCATGGGCTGGGGCTCACAGGATGCTTCCCTCCCAAGGCCAATGTCAGCAGTGTCTCCCCAGAGCGCCTGCCCCCTGCACCCTGGCTCTTGTCACCATCCACAGCGAGGAGCTGGGTTGCCCTGCCTCGTGGGAAGGCATTGAGAACACGGGAATGCCCGTGAGGTGCAAGAGGCACTGCGTGACTGGACGCCTTACAGGAGGAGGCACAGGACCGTCCTCAGTGTCCTCGCAGAGCCTGCTCAGAGGGCGGTTCACAGGAGGCAGGCAGCAGCACCCCGTGGTGGTTAGCCGGGGAAACAGGTGAGGTGGTGGAGACCAGAGCCCAGGAGCACAGAAGGCACGCTGACACCTTCCATCTCCAGCTGGTGAGAGGCACCGAGCCTCAAAAGCCGACAGAGGTCCAGCCATGCTGTCCTGGGGGCGGCACGCGAGTACCAGGCCGGCCTGGCCAGCCCTGAGGATGGGGAGCTCAGCACTCCCCCTTCACTCGGCCCGGCTGGTGTGGCTTCTGCCCAGGCTCCTGTGAGATGCTGGCCCCCACAGCCTTGCTCTGCCCTGAGCTCAGAGCCAGGAGAGGGTGGAAACTGGGTGCAGTGAGAGGCTGCTCTGTGCAGGGGGGAGACCAGGTGCTGAGCCAGGGCAGGGCGCCAAGGGCTCCGGCAGAGCTCCGAGGGGCCTGCAGGCTGGAGACACCTGGAGAAGAGCAACCTAGGAGAGGGTCTTCCCCTGCAGGTGATGCACACACTACCTTCCCCCAGGAAGGCGGGCACTCCCAGAGCATGACTGACAGGCGGGGCGGGCTCTGCTTCCTGCTGAGCTACAAGGCAACTCCTACAAGAGGAATTGCAAGACCTTCTCTAGTGTCTCTCGTCAAGAGATAGAGGCCCATGAAGTTGAAGAGCTGAACCTTACACAGATTGACAGGGATTGAGATAAACCCGTTAGTGATAGACTTGCTACTAATGAAAGTTGGTGATTGTCTACAAATGCCAAGCTCCTCACATGGATGCCAAGGAGCACAAGCTTGTCACTTCTGTTGGGACTTTGAGAGCAGATTGGCAGACCTGAAAGGACCATCTGATCAGTGTGGCACTCAGGATGCCCTTTGGTGTCCCACCAGCTCATCTCCATCTACCCCTTGCCTGGGCTTGAGCCTTGATCCAGACGGCAACGCTTATTCACTCGGCAAACACGGCCGTGAGGGGCTGGAGAAGCTGTGGTCTATCCTGAGTAGCTGGAGTTGGACGAGGCTGGAAGGGCCACCATCCAGAAGATAGAGGGCACAAAAATGGGACTTCTTCTGTAGGCTTCCTAGTAATGGAGATATTGATCAGTCCAAGCAGGAAATGATTCCCTTGAACCTCCACACGGTACAAATCCGGGACAGGGCTTGTTTTCCATCTGCTCTTGCCTGTCAAGGACAGCCATGCATTCTGACCCAGAGGCCGTCTCCGGGAGTGCAGCCTCCAGGGTGGAGTCCTGCCCCTGGGTACCAACTGGTGGTGCCCAACACAGGGAGGACCCCGCCAGCCCAGGGTGAGCCAGAGGCTGACAGACATGACAGCTCAATTATTTTTATTTGAATTTCAGCAAATTATCAACCTCCGAAAGGAACCCAGTGAATACGGAATGTTTTACCTCTTTGACATTTGTCTCCAGTTTGTGCATATTATTATTTAGGTGTGTCCAGTGTCCTTGTCGACATTGTCCCATTTACCTTGCGTAGGACTCGGTTTCTGAGTGCGCCTGCCGGCCTGTCAGTGTGAATGACTTTACTGCTGTGTCATGCAGAGCCCGCTCATGCAGTGACTCGGGTTTTGAAATGAAGTCCATCATCATTCAGGAAGTGTTTGGAGGGGGCTGGGCGGCCCTGTGCTGGGGCCTTCCTGTGTCTTTCTCTGCCCTCAGCCATGCAGTCCTGTAGGACGGCCTCTCCACTGGGCTCCTTAACTGTTTTCTTGCATCAAATCCATCTTTTGTGGTATCCTGTTTTCTCGTTGCCTAGGAAGCTAAATGAGGCATTGTTTCAGGGAACCGAGTAGATGCAGGCTGTTGTCCCCTCCGTGTCCCCTGCCAGGTGGAAGGGGGCTGCCTCTATCTGAGGAGACCCTCTGCAGCAGCGGGCGGGCTCATTAAGGGTTTTCCCAGGCTGCACCACAAAAGATGGCTGGGGAGACAAAGGCGAGCTGCAGGCCTTTGTCCCAGGGAGCCCGGCTGGGCTGGGAGCCTCCACTGCGTCAGCAGAGCCCTGGAGCCTATTGTGCTGGGAGGCAGAGAAGGACAGCCCTGGAGGAGAGGGCTCCTAGGTTCAAGTTTGTCCACTTAGGAATGTCCAGTGGGCCCTCGTATTTGCATAATGAGAGTTAAATTTTTCTTGGATTGGCCAGAAGGAGGGAAAGCAAAAGTTTAATCTCCTGGGAGACGGCGTGAGAGGAAGTGGAGGGAGGCACCTTGGACAGTCCTTTGTCTGCCGAAGCAAGAGGGTGGCCAGGGGCTGGGCAGTGGCTCCTTGGAGCCCTTGTGGTGCAGACTGGTTGGGCCCCTTGACTCCTTGTGTCCAGGGCAATCTGGTCCTGCTCCAGGCTGGGGCTTGCTCGTCAGGCAGCCCCAGGGGCCGGCCCAGAGCCTCTTGGGCTGCATGGGTTGCGGCCCTGCATAGACGGCGTCCCTGGGGAGAGCATGGCCACCCAACAGTCCTGAGGGATCCAACCCGCACACTTGGTACTTGTCACTTATAGGTCCTCTGTGATCTTGTTCAGTGGTGCCCTGGGTCTGCTGTGTACGTCTCAGGTCTTGCTCTTATTTTATTCTTAAGCATGTTTTTATGCCATTGTGAGGGTTTTCTCAACATTCCATTTGCATTTCTGGCACTGCAGGGTACGGCGACACAACAGAGGTTTGCTGTTTTGGCCTCATATCCTGCAGCTTTGCTCAGTGTTACTGACCTTGGGTTCTTGTGGAAAGGAGGCTTCAACCCAGCGCCTTGACTCAGGGCCCAGCTCAGGGCAGAAGGGGTTGGTCTTGTGGGGCAGAGACCACAGCCTGGCTCAGGCCGAGGGAGGTGTGCAGTAGGCGGCATCTAGGCAGACAGGAACTCAGCCCTGGAGGCCGTCACACGCAGAGCTGGGACCAGTCCCTCCCGGGCTCCGGCTGCCCTGCCTCTTCCTGCTCCTGGGCCTCACCACTCAGGGGTGCTGCTATGTACTGCTGGGTGACGGTGCCATGCACACATCGGCTCCTCCCCACCTGGTGCTGCCCTCAATCTGGGAATCCCTGACATTGCTGCCTTTAGAGCTGGCACTTCTGTGGACCACACGGTGGCAGAAGGATGCGTGACTTTCCCAGCCACCCGTCTCCCGGGGCCTCACTCCAGGAGCCTCACTCCCAGAGGCCTGGGGGCCCGGAACCTTCCCATGCCCCATGCTCTGGTGTGGCTGGGAGCCGGCTTGCTCTTTCTGTCCCCTGAGGTGGTCACCCCTCGGTCCTCGGGGGCCGTTTGTCATGGAGTCCCTGAATGTGCTGAAGTTACCTGATAGCTCCAGGAGCTTTGGCCCTTCCTTAGGACGCTCTAACCTGTCCTCCAAGACATTTGCAAGGAGACACCTGTCCTTCTGACCCGGTGCTTTCCTCGCTCCTCTTGTGGCTTGCGTGGCTGCCTGCAGGCGGTGAGGACAGCACCTGCTGGTGCAGGCTCCGGGAAGCTGCTCCTGGAGTCAGCTCTGTCTGCAAGCTGCTTACAGACGCCCCTTCCAGGCGCCTTTGACCCCTGGTGTGCTGAGAGGTGCCCTTGATGTACTCACCCAGGCGTCAGACGTGTCTTCCTGGATCTGCTGGGTGCGCACGTTTTCTCTTACTCTCTCATTACATCAAAACAAACGTGGAATCCACACCACGGACCACTGCTCTGGTTTCCGAGGTCTTCTGTGATGAGGGTTGGGAATGGACCCAGCAGAAGCGTGTTCCCTCATGGTCTGCAGACAGGAATTTCAAGGTGCTGGGTCCCCTCCCTGTGTCCCTGCTCCTGGCGGCTGCCAGCGGTCCTCGTCCTCGGCTTCCTCGGCTCCCAGACACAGGGCTGTGTCTCTGCCTCTGCCCTGAGTGGCCTCACATGGGTCTCCGTCTTCCACGATGTCCTCTGCATCTCTCCACCTCTTACAGGGACACCAGGTGTCCTGGATCTAGGTCCCACCTCCCTCCAGAGGGACCCGATTAATAGGTCAAACCCACATTCCCCAAATCCTGGGGATTCTGACGTATCTGTCTTGGGGACACAATACAACCCACAACGGCCAAGACACCGAGTCTCTTCTGCATGGTTTGGGATCCAGTTTTCAAACAGCTGGTGACAATTTATGCATTTGTGCTCACAGGGATGTGGGTTTCTAACTTTGCTGTCTTGTAACGTGGATGGGGCTGGTCCAAACACATGGCCAGCTTCAATACTGCTCCGTTTATACCCAAAGGACTTCAGGGACGCAACCACATCAATGTTTATAGCAGCAAATTCACAACAGCTAAACTATGGAACCAACCAAGTGCCCTTCAGTGGATGAATGGATAAAGAAACTGTGGCATATATACACAATGGAACATTACTCAGTAATAAAAGAGAACAAAACCATGGCATTTGCAGGTAAATGGATGGAATTGGAGCACATAATGCTAAGTGAAGGAAGCCAGTCCCAAAAAACCAAAAGCCAAATGTTGTCTCTGATATGTGGATGCTGATCCATAATGGGGACGCGGTGGGGGGAGGGGGAGCATGGGAGGAATGGAGGAACTCTAGATAGGGCCAAGGGGAGGGAGAGGAATGGGGGGAAAGGGGGTAGGAAAGACTGGAATGAGGTGGACATCACTGGCCTGGGACATGTATGAAGACAGGAATGGTGTGACTCTGTACAACCAGAGACGTGGACATTGTGCTCTGTGTGTACTATGAACTGAAACGCCTTCTGCTGTATGTATAACAAATTAGAATAAATGAATTAAAAAAGAAAAAGAGCCACTGTGTGAGGCTCATGCTGCTCAGGACATGTTTTGAAAACACTGAGAAGTGGAACAAGAATGGAATCTGCAGCTGGATTCCAATTCTGTCTACATCTTTGGGAGTTTTATTTTTCATGTGGGTGGTAGATTTCATTGAGTAATCATTTTGTTTTTGGAAACAGTGCCTGGGCGGTAAGCTGTATTTCTTTGCTCTCAATGTCAGACAATAATTTGGCTGAGTATAAAATTCTCGTATTGCCATTCTTTCCCTCGAAATCTCTATAATCGCAGTCTCCGAATTTAGTGCTGCCCTTGGGACTTCTGATTCTCTCTCCTCTCCTGGTCACCCCTCCCTCACAGGAGGACCACAGCCTTGCCTTCTACCTGGACTGAAGACGATTTTCCAGTTGGATCTGTGTGTGTCTCTCTGCAGTGCTCTGCCTCGGCCATCGACACGAGGACCTGGCCTCTGCTGGCGTTAGGGACCCCTCAGCCATCAACAGGAGGACCTGGGCTCTGCTGGCATTAGGGAACCCCCCCCCCAGCCATCCACAGGAGGACCCGGCCTCTGCTGTCGTTAGGGACCCCTCAGCCATCAACAGGAGGACCCGGCCTCTGCTGGTGTTAGGGACCCCCACCCCCAGCCACACCTGGCCTGCCCTCTCCAAGCTCTATCTACTCTGTGTTGCCAAGTATGGCCACACTCGTGCTTTGTGACAAGCCACCCCAGCCTCTGGCACGACCCAAAGCATGAGCTGCCTGGTCCCCTCGGGCCGTGGGCTTGGGTTGGTGACTCCCTGCTCCTTGGTGTCTCCAGCTGCTGCCAGCAGGGACTGTGGCCAGGTCCTCCTCGCGGCATTCAAAGCGGAGGAGCGACTGAGACACCCTTTAAGCCCAGTCTGGAGCACACACTCGCCCCCACCCAGTCCACCCTCTCATAGGGCCAAGATCAGCAAGGACGGGAGCAGGAAATACCTTCTGGCTCCAGTTAGGGAGCCAAAGTCACAGGGCCAGGGTGTGGGACAGGGAGGGCCTGGAGGCCGATGTGTGTACCCATGCGCAAGATGGACAGTGGGCTTCCTGGTTGATCCCCCCCGCATCATTGTATCTGGCCGTTTTCTAATTCACCAATTTGATTTTCACAGACAAGAATAAAAATAACCTTTAAACCAGGAACAACTGTTTAGCTCACTAGTAATTAAAAATACAAATCACAACATGCAAAATCTGAGTGTCGGCTCCAGGCAGAGCATGGGGAGGGGACCCGTCCTGACTGCTGGGGACGCTGAGCAGGTGCATCTTGGCAGGGTGCCGCTGAGTCAGCCTGAGGGGCACGGTGTCCCCATGGCTCCCACCAATGGTGCCCACTGCCCACGCCATGGCTTAGCCCTGGAGTTTTTCAGAGCAGCAGGCTGGCCTGACCCTCCACTGGCAGGCTAGAGCTGAGCTGCTCGCAGGGAGACCCAGTCAGCCCCAGTGCCATAGCAGGTGACAGGGTCAAGCCCAGGTCAAGCAGGAGGTGCAGCATGTCCTGGCTTTGGAGGGATCCAGAAACGTGGGACGCAGCGTCTCTCTCGCTCATGTTTGCGACGAGTCCTATCAGGGTGGCGATAGTTGGACACATGGGGCTACATAGAATGTGCCGTTGAGTAACTTCTGCTGGTTCTTCTTGCTTTCCCCAAGGTGCCTTCTAGAAGAAGCCCGTGTGCAAACGTGGCTGGCGTGAGCTCCGCTGGCCACGGCTGACCTGAGCAGCAGCCCCTGCAGTGCTCGTGCGCAGACCAAGCCATTCTTGGGGCTTGGGTTTCTAACCCACGAGGCCACCACATGGCACTTATTGGCCCGACCCCTTATCGTGTTTCTTGCTCATGTTTACAATGACGCGTGTACTTCCATCTGTTGTTGAGTGGAGAGAGAACGTGGCCGTGTGAGCACTTACTCCCTGGAGAGCTCTTCCTGCAGCACCTGCCGGGCAGGGACCCCCAAGGCCAGGAGGGCTCCCCTTCCTTCTCGGGTGCCAATGGCTCCCAAAGCCAGTGCCTCCCAGGAAGATCCACGCCAGATCCCAGACCCTCTGAGACCCCTTTATGACTGCAGTGTGTGCTGACTCTCAGCCTCACTCACGTGAAGCCGTTTTCTGGGGCAGGGCCGCGTGGGGAAGAGGCTGAACCCCCTGGGCTTGGCGAGTCAGAGCAGGCTGCCCTGCTGCTCCCCAGGACAGAGCTTGGGCCAGCACTTGCCTCCTGCGCCTCCCCAGCTGGCTCGTCATCTCCAGAGTCCTCAGAGACTCACGTCCTGCTGA
The DNA here is from genome assembly GCF_045843805.1 of Urocitellus parryii. Classification (NCBI taxonomy): domain Eukaryota; kingdom Metazoa; phylum Chordata; class Mammalia; order Rodentia; family Sciuridae; genus Urocitellus; species Urocitellus parryii. Next base: position 1,582,346 of record NC_135538.1, on the reverse strand, counting down.
AACTGTCACACTCCAGCACTGATGGTGGGCATTCCAGTGACCAGCCATGGCAGCAGCCTCCAGACCACCCATGTGGGCCATTGTAGGGTGACCGTTCTTGTTTATGGCATGGGCTGCCCCTGGACTCTACCTCTGAGCACCTGCCCCTTGCATAGATGCTGGGAGAGCCATGGCTGTGCTGCCCAGCCACTTGGCCGGACATGGAGCAGGACAGGATGGCATCAGCTTTGACTTCCAAAGGCACAGGGCACCCATTCTGACCCTGCTGGTATTAGGGCACATTCTTCACCACCCAAACTCCCTCCTGGGAATCGACTGAAAGGAGGCAGAGGCGAGCTCTGACTGCCGCCTCTCACGACCTCATTTAGCTGTGACCCTCGCTGCGGCTGAGGCTGCCTTCACCCAGATGCCTATTAGGACCGCTGACTGCTGCGTCAAGGACTTTGGAAAAGCCCAGTGCAACCCCCCACTGCTCATTTTGGGTGAGAGAGGGTAAAGGACACAGGAGGCAGTGAGCCCCCAGACCTGGCCCTGCGAGGGAGGTCTGCCCTGGAGCCCCCACTCCTGCGCCATCCCTGCTTTCTGCTCGCTGGGAGCCCTGGTGTCTATGGAGAGAATTCTCCCGAGAGCCTGAGACCACGTCGCAGCTGGACAAGCTCAACAGAAGGTTCCTGTAGGGGGCTGCCGAGAAGGGTGGTCCCTGTCACCTCACGTGGCAGAGGAGACCTGGGAAAGGTAGCTCTGGAGTGGATCCCCTGGTCTGCAGCAGGATGGAGCTCCTCCCACAGCCTGAGAGGAGAGGGGTTCCTGAAGAGCACGTGCCTGGGAGGCTGGGCCGCTCTGGAGCCCCCTGCCCCAGCCAGACGGGAAGCCAGAGAGGCAGGAGGTGAGGGACCAACGCACCAAGGCAGACACACCTAGGGGCGGGAACCCAGCGGGGAGGCTCCTTTGGGGTGCCGCTGTTCCCCCATTTCCCTTTATGAAAAGCAGGCCATTGCCCACCCCAAAGCACCGGAAGTGAAACGTGATCCCCGTGATCCCCGCACATCCCCGTCACGGCAGCTGTGCTCAGAGAAGCCCCAGGAGGAACCTGCCCCAGTGCCCCTCAACAGGTGGACGGCAGCAGCGTGTGGTCCCCCCAACAAGGAAATGGTGCCCAGCTTCCTCCTGGCGCCTGCCACATGGGGGCGAACCTCGAGGATGTTTCGCTGAGGGACATCAGCTGGTCACCGAAGGCTGTGATTTCACTTATGTGAGGCGCCCACAGCGGTCAAGTCTGCAGGGAGCAGACGGGGCAGCCAGGCGCTGGGGGAGGAGGGGCTGGTGTTTACCAGGGGAGGAGTTTAGTTTGGGAAGGTGGAAAGGCTGGGTGCATGGTGGCGTCAGTTGGAACAACACAACCGTGCCTAATGCCACTCGGCTGCACACTCAAAACGATTAAACACTGAGTTCTGTTATGTGCGTTTTACCACAATAAGAGTAGCAGATAACACTATTTTCTATCTCGTCTATTTTTCTTAAAATGCCTTTCTCATAGATCTTTGCTGGGATCCCTGAACTTTTAAGGAGCAGGTGATTCCTGATTTCGTACAGGTTGTTCCAGAAGTAGAAGAGCACGCAGCTGAGCGTCTCTTCTGCAAGCCTCCTGTAGCTGGATGCCACGGCACAAGCAGCCCAACTGACCGATGGACCAGTGTCTACTGGAAAGGGAAACTAAGGAGTCTCAAACTGATAAAAATTGATCAGAACAACACATTGTGATTCCATGGGCTGCCTCGGAATTGTCAAGATGGTTCCACAGTAGGAAATTTACTACTTACCCTGTTGAAGGTCTAAGAGAAGCAGTGATCATCTCAAGAGATGCAGGAAGAGCATTTGATGGAACTATGTACAATTAAAACCTGAGAGAAGGGAACTGTCATTTCATGTTGATAAATCCATTTGCCAAACACCTACGCTAAGCTCACTGTTTGGGAAAGACGGAAAACAAAACAGGGCTCGCTATTTAGAGACAGAGTGACAGTGCCAAGAGTTGAGACAGTGGCCCTGTCTCTCCGCCTCGCAGTGACAGACTCGGAGGATGTTCTCCACCTTCCCCCATTTTAAGTCCTGCTGCGAAGAAGATGATTACAGACCCACCATCTTCACATGAGCAAGCATGTCCGCCTGCAAAGGGACATTTCAGGTAAAGGGCATGCGCCCTTGGGATCTGGGGTGCACCGTGCTGCAGCCTCTGGATGGCCCGAGAAGCCAGGCCACACACCAGCCCTGGCCCTGCCTGGGCCATGTGTCAAATGTGTCTGTGTGCATCCATTTGCATTCTGCCTGTAATGGACGAGGCTGAGCATTGCTCCGTGTGTGTGTGCACGTGTGTGCGTGTGTGTGTGTGCACATGTGTGTGCCTGTGTGCATGTGTTTAAGGACCATTGTGCTTCCTTTTCTGGAAAACGTCTATTTGCATTCCTTATCCATTTTCTATTGAATTGTTGGGTTTATTCTACTTTTTTCTTAATCAACTTTGGCCTCTTATATTAGGAAGGTCCTTTGGACTGGGATGTAAACTGCAGCTTCTGTGGTTTAACAGATGCCGTTTTTCTTTTTTGCCATGAAGGGTTTTTAAATTTTAATGTGGTCAAACTTACCTGTCTTTTGTCACATTTGACTTTTGGGAAAATAGTTTAAAGATCCTTCCACATTCCAAGATGATAAAAAAATGTTTTCATGTTTTACTTAATGTACAAAAAGAGAAGTTGTTTTAAGTAACACATTTTTAGGTATAATTTGTCCCATTGAAGGTCTGTGTTTGCTCTTTCCTCTGAGCTGTGTTTGCCCCGTGGGACAAAAGGGGGCAGATGATTTGGGGCCTGAACTCCCCAGGTGGGGAGGGGGTTGAGGCTCGGCTGAGGAGTGAGCCTTGGGAAGTGGATTGGAGCAGCAGAGGGCCTCTGGAGGGGAGCTGGGCTGAGAGGCAGCTCTGAGTTGGGGACACTCACTTATGTGACATGCACGGACCGCTGGGCTTCCCATCCACGAGGAAGGGCCCCAGGACTGGCTCCCGACGTGTCCTCAGTGCTGTGAAGACCAGGGTCTGTGTCTCCAGACCTGGGAGGCTCACTGTGAGCGCATGGCTGTGTGTGCAGCATCATCGTCACACCTAAGGATATAAACAAAGCCGTGGGGACCCATGACCAGGAAGGAACAGGACTCGAAGGGACAAGACCTGATGGGAAAAATGCACACATGTACATAAATGTGCATCGCTGTGTCAGGCATCACTCCAAGGGGTTTATATGTGTGTGTGTGTGTGTGGGTGGGTGTGTATTTTAGTTGTAGTTGGACACGACACTTTTAATTAATTAATTCATTAATTGTTTTCCATGTGATGCTGAGGGTCAACCCAGGCCTCGCACGTGTAGGCGAGTGCTCTACCACTGAGCCACAACCCCAGCCCCTATTCTAAGATTCTGTGGGTATTAACGCGTTTAATACTCTCTTAATTGTTAAGAATTACTAAAATAGCCATAGCTGCAGGGTTAACTGAAAAGAAGAGTACACTTTCCTGAAAGAAATTGTTTGAAGAACTATTTAAATGAAAACTCATAAGGTCTCAGAGGAGAAAATTCAAAGTCTTTCTTCTCCTCATTGAAAAAGAAAATGCACGAAGCCCTGATTAGTTTCACTAAAATGTAGGTCAAGGCAGGCTTGAAGGTGGGTCTGACGTTGTCCTTGGAATGAAGAGCTCCAGCGGGGTCCAGTCACCTGCCAGTGCTCCTCCAGCTCAGCCCTGCCCAGGAGCACTGTCCACGGAGCAGGTGCTGCAGGAACCTGCTGGCCGGGAGCCCGCCCACCTTCCAGGGCCAGGGGCGCAGCCGGCCTTCAAGGGAGCAGGGGGCTGGAAAGGCCAGAGAGGGGGTAGCGGGCCCTTCACCTGTATATGTCTCCTGATAAAATTAGCTCAACAGTAAAAACACAATTGGAAAAACACAGTGAGTGAAAGGCCTGAGAACTCTGTCTGTGTCTTCTCTCTGTGGAGACTGTCTCGACAGGTCAGCGCAGGGAGGGGCCATTCTCCACCTGAAGATACCAGGTTCCTGGCTGCGATTCAGGCCCTCAGGACGGCCTGGGCTTTGGCCTGGCAGGAGGGACTCGGAGAAGCACCCTGAGGGCACAGAGTTGAAGACCCCGGGCCTTGGAACAGAGGAGCCAGCTACTTACAGCCCAGCAGTCCCTCAGAGCTGGGGGCTGCCTGCAGACCTAGGCTGGAATAGGGAGGGGGCTGCCGTGCAGAAGGGAGGGTCTGGTTGCACACCTGGGAGGCACTGCTTCCCGAGGCAGCATGGCCCCTGGAGCCAGGGGACAGAGCCCAGGGAGGGTCCGTGCTGCCCTAGCTCCTTCTGGGTTCCAGAGCCCTGGGCCTGATGGCCCATGTGCTAGTCAGGTGTCCTGGTCCCCTGTCCTGCACCTTGCTGTCTAGCAGCTGCCATAGCTGCCCTGCCGTGCGGAGACCAGAGGCTGCTCCCTCCTGGAAGGCCCTGGGAGGTGCTGAGTTCCCCGAGGGTGTGGGGTAGCCTCCAAGAGGAAATGCCCAGGGTGGGGATTTGGCCCAGTCCCCAGCTCCTCTAATGCCAGAGTGCTAAGAGGGATTAGATGTGGTGTCCCCAAGTCTCATGTATGAGGCAATGCAAGAAGGTTTAGAGGTGACATGATTGGGTCACGAGAGCCTTCACTAGTCAGTGTGTTGGTCACTGATAGGGACTAACTGGGTGGTAAGAGGGCAGGAAGGTGTGGCCAGAGGAGCGGGTCGCTTGGTTCATGCCTGGGTTTATATTTTGTCACTGGGGAGTAGAGTCTCTTCTCTGCTTCCCTCTGCCACGTGCTTCCACCATGATGTTCTGCCTCACTTAAGGCCCCTGGACTGAGACCTCTGGAACCCAGAGATGAGGTGTCCTCCCGGGTGTTCTTCCTGGTGTTTTGGTCACGACAGTGAAAACGCTGCCCGGAACGGAAGGCAGGCGGTGCTGCAGAAGACGCAGCAGGAAAGGGCGGGGGGCGACCCAGGAGGGAACCCCTAGGAAGCAGGGGCCTCGCCCCCGGGGAGACCCCCAAGCACACCACCCCCTTAACCTGGGCCGCACCCAGCAAAGCAGTCACCTGAGGTGCCACTGCCCTGCATGCAGGGCAGAGGGGAGGAGACTGGGACCTCCTTGGTCCAGGGACCACATGGTCCATCTCATGCCTCCCCTGGCCCATGGCTCCTGGTGTCCTCAACAGCCTCCTGTCACCTGGACGCTCTCCAGGCCAGCACCCTCTCTACCAGCCCCACGTCCCTGCCCCCTCTGCACTCAGCAAAGCTGTGCTCCTGCTGCTGGGGGAACAGCCCAGGGCAGCACCAAGGCCCGCGGGAACAGGGGCTGGCCCCGCCCTCCTGGCCTGCCCCCAGGGGCTCCCCACCTGTTTCTCCTCCCAGGAGGGAACTCTCCAGGCTCCAGGAAGGGGGTGAGCCCCTGCTTCGAAAGCTCCGTGGTTTTGGTCTAGACCCAGCTCACCTTGAGGGTCATTGAGAAGAAAGCTCTTGAGTGTCCTTCAAAGAGCAAGGACAAGGTGTCCCCTTGAGTTGAAATGGAAACCAGGACCAGAGGGCGAGGTTCTGACACCACAGGGGACACCCCATCCAGGGAGACTCTCAAGAGGACGCAGATGCGGACAAGGGGCAGTTTGAAGCTGGCGCCTTTGCAGTGGGCTTTCGTGTGGTCCATAACATGACCGGGGGAGGGGGGACACACCGCAGCGCGTGGACTGGGAAATGCTGCCCAAATGACTGAAGGCCATGAAGGCTCAAGACTCAGCAAAGCTCAGAGCAGAAGCCATCACACACACACACCATGCACCTCGCTCCTCACAAGCAAAATCTCCCATTTTAAGTTGGTGCCACTAAAAATAAGATCTGCGGAAAATAATCAGATTTTGTATGTTAAAACCCATTGAAAGTGACCTGCTTATTCTTTACAAGGATAGAACAAAAGTTAAAGGATTAGGCAGACTATATGGAATTTGGCTGATTATTTTAGGTTTAATTTAACTAAAAACGATTTTATGTGTATGTATGTGTTCACAGTTAATTTCAAGAAGTTATGAATAGACTCTCACCAAAATGAACTCTTCCTTCACTATGATGTTACAAAAGTTGATAAAATAGTTGACAATATGCTTATTTAGTCACATACATTGACAATTTGTGTCACTATATTGTGGCCAGAGGTCAGGGCACATGTTTGTCACAGTGTCTTGGTCTGTTTTCTGTTGCTGTAGTAGCATATACCAAGAATGGGTGACTTACAAGGAACTGAGGTTGATTTGGGTTCAGTTCTGGAGGCTGGGGTCCAGGAGCATGGTGCCCACTGGCTGTGAGTCTGCACAGAGGGAGCCTGGGACGTGGCGGGGCCGCCCTGCCAGCGCGGAGCCTGTAGGACTTGCAGTGGGTGTTCGCTGGCAGGGTTCATGGATTCCTGGAACCCCAGTGCTCCTACGACCCCCCAAGTTCAGTCTCCTGCTCCTCAGCCCAGGAGGGAAAGCTGCATTTGCTATTTAAGGTGCAGCTGCTGGGAAGTGAACCTCTGGGTGCTTCTACCCAGCCAGCAGCAACCTGGGGAGGACTCCCACCTTCCCACGGGCTCCCTGCGGTGCACTTGTCCTCAGGATCCTGAGTCTAGCCGCCAAGGAGCCGAAAGGCCCAGCAGATGCCCCGGGTGCTGGGGCTCAGGGAGCACTGCCAGGCTGAGCGTGGTCAGTGCCTGAGGCCAACCAGAGGCCCAGGCCTGGAGGCTCTGACCCAGGGACTCACTTCCCACAGTCCCAGCGGCCAGAAGCCCAGGGGAAGGCGTCTCAGGCTGGTGGTTCTCCTGCCTGTGTCCTCAGCCCTTCCCTCTGTGCTGTGCATCCCGATCTCCTGCCACCAGGACACTCATGGGCGTGATCAGACCTGCACCAAGGACCTCAGTCACGTCCGAGGTCCTGGATCCAGACTCGACACGCCCAGGCACCACCAGCACTCTGCTTTCCCATAAGACGAAAAAAGATAAAAACGCCAGACGTGACCAGGTGAGACTTACGGTCCTGCTGGGAACAGCAGAGCCACGCTGTGCCCTGGTCAGTAGGGGACTGTGCCCTGGTCAGTAGCCCCTGCTGAAGCTGCCTTTTCTCAGAGAGCCTGGCTGGGACAGAGTCCCCTCTCACCAGAGTGGCCAAACCAAGGCTGCCTGGACGCTGGGAAAGGCACCCTGGGCCGACCAGCCCTCTGGAGCGGACTGGTTGTGAGTTCTTCAGGTGGCCATGGGGGCTGGTCCCTGTGGGCCTGTGGAGCCGCAGAGCGTCCTCCAAAGCACAAAGGCGCGGAGGCCCAGCACTCCCAGAGCATGTCCTCAGTCAGGACAAGAAAGACCTGCAGAGAGCAGCGGAAACAGGAATCTCCGCGGTGGCCAGCATGGGGCCTTGCCAGTGACCAAGGGCCGTGGACCGGATGCTGTAGCACTGCTGGCAGCGAAGCCAGCCTGGGCCATGTTTGTGGAGGGCAGACTCACCTCAGGAGGGAAAGAAGGACTGTCCTTGGGCAGCCTCTGCCCCCTGCTGGCCGGGACAGGGCCTCCCTAGCCGCCACCAGCCTGGGCTCAGCGGGCCTTCTTGTCCCGCCTGGTGGGAGCCTAAGTTCTCCACTCCCAGAGGGTTAGGTCGCCAGGGCCCCGCGACCCCTCTGCTGAAGCCACGGCCGTGTGTGGCGCTCTTCTGGGAGCACCGTGTCACCGTGCACAGTCCTGCAGGTGGGTGTCTGTCACTTCCTGGTGCTGGGACCCGTGGTGCAGTGCAGCTCAGTCCCATTCCTGGACACCTGTGTGGCTTTTCCAGCCGTCACCTGGACAGGGGCAGTGGTCCCCGGGGCAGCGGTGTCCACCATCTCCTGGGAACAGAGCCCCTTTTCCACACTACTGGGGGGCTGAGCGCACACCTGCCGGCTCCTGTGCTCCTGGGAGAAGTCTGCCCCTGTCTCCTGCCTGGGTCCCCGGGCCCTTCTGGTTATTAACAGACAGGGGCCTCCTCCGCGTCTCCCAGACCCCACTCCTGGGTCCTCCTCAGGTAGCCTGGCCTCCCAGGGCAGTTTTCACCCAGCACGCACGCACGTACAGGGCTGTGGAGGGTCAGGTCACCTCCAGCCCAGCCCTGGCAGCCCCTCCCACAATGCCCCTCCCCCACCCCACACGGGCTGGGATCTCTGGTCCCACTGTCTGTTGAGAGACGTCAGGAACAGAACACCCGGTGGCAGGGAGCATCCTGGGGCTGCTATGGTCACTCTGGCTCCCCTCCTGTATTTGCAACCCTGGCCTTGTCCACTGGCCTGGAGACCTGGGTGGCAGGGGTGCAGGCTTTGCCAGGAGACTTTTCCGAGATCTGTGAAGTGCTGAGTTTCGAGGTACATGGGGACCTTGATGAGGGACGAAGCAGGCATGTTCCAGAGCTCGGGGCACCTGGGAGCAGAACACGGTGCCCCACGTCTGCTCACTCAGGCCAAGGGAAGGGCCACCCTGGGGCCATGGGGACAGAACACCACTGACCATGCACAGGTGATGACCTAGTGCTGTTTGCAGGTGCTCCCTTCACCTCTGGCCCCTGCCCAGGAGATGTGAGTAGCCACTCCTTGGTGTCTTGTGCTTTCTCCAGCTGGTGCCTCTCAGATGGTGGTCCCATGGGGGCGGGGGATACTGCTCGTTGCAGACTCCGCTGGGAGGGCACAGGGCCAGCCCACACAGCTAGGGCAGCGTCTGAACGAGGACCTTGGGCATGACATACCCTCTGCAGGGGCTGAGGCTGCAGATTTCCAAGCTCTGGCCACAGATCACTGAGCTGCAGCACAGAGCAGGGACCCACCCTGGGACAGCTGCAAGACCACTGCCATCCCCAGGGACTCCGGGCGAAGGGTGGGGACTCAGCAGTTAGAACCTGGCCAGTGTCAGGCACATCCCATCCTTGGCACCCAGGTTTGTAAAGTGGGGGGTCAGGGACAAAGCACCTGCCCGTGAGACGGTGTTGCTGGGGCTGCCTTCGTCCACGCCCAAGTTCAGGGCTGAAGCCAGAGCCAACTCCATGATGCGGATCCATCGAGGGCTCCCTCCTGCTCTCCATCCCCTGACCGCCAGCTGCTGGGTACAGAAGTGGGCCACTAAGTCTGTCAGGGCCACAGAGAGGAAGGGCACCTGGTGTCCCTCTGTACTCCTGGACAGCAGCTCAGGAGCTCCCTCCTGCTCTCCATCCCCTGACCGCCAGCTGCTGGGTACAGAAGTGGGCCACTAAGTCTGTCAGGGCCACAGAGAGGAAGGGCACCTGGTGTCCCTCTGTACTCCTGGACAGCAGCTCAGGAGCTCCTAAATGGCAACGGGGGGGGGGGGGATGGCATCCAGCGCTGGGTAGGACTGAAATCACCACCCCCTGCTCCTCCCCCACGGCTCACCAGATGCATAAAACGCAGAGAAATCCGCATCCTCTGTGCATTCCCACACCTGCCAGGCAGGCTGCCCAGTCCACTCTTTACCTCTGGGTAGTGGGTTGTCGTCACTGCAGATGCAGGAGCTGGGCTCAGAGATGCTTGTGTCTTCTGAAAGACACCTGCCCAGCAAGAGGGGACCTAGGCCTGAGCACAGGCTCCTGCAACCAGATTCTGGCCTCTCCCCTGCCCACTCCTCCCTGCCTGTCTTCCGATGTGGTGGTGAGTGTGGCTGCCCATGGAAGCCCTGGCCTTCCCATGGGACCCTCCCCTGTCCTGGTCCTCATCAGTAGGCCTGCAATCTACAGCTCTGCCCAGCAGAGGGAGCTGTCTCCCAGCCGTGACACAAAGACACCAGCCATCAAGCCATGGCCACGCTGAGTCAGTAGGAGGAGAGGCCACTCCAGGTACTGTCCAGGCTGAGGAGCCCTCACACGTGGCGCTGCCTTCATCTCTGCACGATGCACACCACACCAGCGGAACCTCTGGGTCACAGCCTTGTCCCCTCCCCAGAGCTTGGCTCCAGGTGTCTTTTGTGACTGGGCACAAGATAAGGCATGCCTGGACGGAAGGACACGCCGTGCTCAGAGGCAGGTGCTGGTGGGGCTGGTGGGAGACGCCTTCTGGGTGGCGTGGCCAGCTGGGGTCTGTCTGCTGGCTCCTGGTAGGCTGGAAGGGCAGCAGGTACTGCCCAGCGAAGGCCCTCGTGCATGAGATTAAAGAGGAGCTGATGGCCACCCTTCTGGTGCCCAGGAAGAGCCAGATCCAAATCTCTATGACACCGCCATGAACACTGGATCAAACCGTCACCCTGTGGGACGTACCGTCAGACCATACACTTAGGCCGCACCTCCTAGTTTTCAAGGTAATTTGGCAAGAAAACATGCATTTATTTTACACAAATGCATGCTTATGGCAATGTGTGTTCGTGTGTGTGCGTGTGTGCATGTGTGTGTGTGTGTGTGTGTTCACAAGAGCACTGTCTGCTGACACAGCCTGGGGAAGCCCTGAGTGACATCCTGCCTGCAGTCGGAAATACAGACACTTGCTTTGGGCTTGACCCTCACCACCAGCTTCCCCACTCCCAGCCCCTCCCCAGCTTTGGAGCATCAGGAATCCTCGGAGTAAACCAGGCAGAGCTCCCCGGGAGCCCCTGAGCCACGTGTGTCCACATCCCGAGCAGGGACACAGCCTTGTGGCGTAGTCGGCAGGTGCTGGGGACTCCAGCTGGGTCAGTGACTCCTGCCCGGCCCAGGCCAGGCAGAGATGGTCATCAGGCGGGATGTCGCAGGACTCAGACTGGGAGCCCAGGTGGGCTTGGAGCCAGGCGCCATGAGCTCCCCAGGGTCAGTGCAGCACAGGTGCCGTCCTGGCGGGAGGGAGCCAGTGGGGACACAGGCAGCTGGCTGTCTCAGCTGCCCCAGGAGGAGGGGTGGGCAGAGCAGGTGTCCGGCTCAACCTCTTCAGGAGCTGGGAGGAGGCAGAGGCCTGGAGCCTGGTGAGGGCCAAACCCAGCAGAGGGCACCGGGCGTGGGGGGTTGGGAGCCCACAGCCCAGGCCTGGGCTCTCAGAGCCAGAGAGCGGGCGGGAGTGGGAAAGAGGGCCAGGACAGAGGCGGACAGAGGAGGCAGTGAGAGGGAGGCCGTGCCTGTGTCAGAGGAGGGGCGCGGTGTGGGAAGTGATAGCCATGGCCAGGGCAGAGCTCCCCGGGAGTCTGGTCACTCCTGTGACCATGATGGCCTCTGCAGCCTGCTGGTCCATGCACCTCATCCTACAAACAAGCCCCAGAGTGGACCCTAGACCACTGTCTCTCCACATAGGAGGAAGAACCCGGGCTGGGGTGGGAGTCCCACCGCCAGTGTCAGAGCAGGATCAGCGCCCTGTGCTGGGGGTCCAGCCCGCCCTGCCCCAGGCCACTACAGCCCTCGGAAAGAGCCCTGAGGTCCAGGGACCAAAGCAGAGAGCAGAGGGCAGATGCTGACAACATGGGACAGTGGTGCATGGCCTCACCAGCCACACCCCCAGCCGAGACAATATCACAGGCCAGCTGAGTGCCAAGCTCCGCATGGGCCCAGCCTCTGCACCTAGCGCACCGTCCACTGGTGGCCCTGGTCACTAAGGTCCCGTGAAGCTGTGAAGTGACTTTTCGAATTGCAACTTGGGCACAAATAAGAACTGCTTTCTCTTGCAGTGAGCGTCCAAGAAGGGGAGCAGCTGGGTAACAGGAGCCTGAGGTTTCAGAGAAGAAAAGCCGGTGAGAGGAGCTCGGAGCCGGCCCAAGGCACCAGCTCCCCAGAGCTGCAGAGCGCAGCACTGAGAACTGTGGGCAGGAGGGAAGGAGGAGCCCAGTGCAGCCCTGTCCTGCCCCGCCCGCCCAGGGAGCACCAGGAGGGAGTGGAGTGCAGCCCTGTCCTGCCCCGCCCGCCCAGGGAGCACCAGGAGGGAGTGGAGTACAGCCCTGTCCTGCCCCGCCCGCCCAGGGAGCACCAGGAGGGGGCCAGGAGCAGCCCCGCCCGCCCAGGGAGCACTGTGCCCTTTGCTCCCTGGAACACTGTGTTCCTTCAAGGCCTGGGACACCTTCATCTCCTCCCAGCTCCCCACCCTGCTCCAGGCCTCTGCTCCCCACTAAATGAGGACCGGAGGGTCCAGGCCCAGTTTTGGACTCAAAGACAAAGCTCAAGAGGTTGAGAAACACAGGCTCACATGTGACTCCTTCTCTCCAACCCACAAGCCACACCCCCGGGCAGGAGAAAGGTGCTGTGTCCCTCGGGAGTGGACCCTGCTCTGAGCCTCCCCACATGACCGGCTGCAGCTGTCTGCAGACTTTGGTGAGGCCCGAGGCCTGCATCCCGGCGCCTGTGGCTGAGTGTCACAGGGTGGGAGGGTGAGGCCACAGCCCTCCCCACGCGGTAACTGAGGGTGCCCATGACATCCCCAGAAGCAGGGCTCTGAGGGCAGCTCCTAGAAGCCAGCCTCATGCTGCAGGTGAGAAGAGGCACCCAGGAAGGTGCCCAAGGGGTGGCACCCTGGCAGAGCCCCATGTCATCTGCCACCAGCCGCAAGCCCCCAGCCTGCAGGAAACCAGGGCAGGTGCAAATCACTTCCCACCCCTGCTGTGATCCTCAGGGCAGGGCAGGGCAGGGAGGGCAGGGCAGGGCAGGGCAGGGCTGCTCTCGGCTTCCTCCTTCCCTCCTGCCCACAGTTCTCAGTGCTGCTTCTTGTTGCTGGACAGGGCCTTGCAGAGCATTGACCAAGCAGCTTCTGGAAACTAAAGGGGCTTCTTGAGAAGCAGACTCTACTGACGGCAGCTTGCCTTCTGCAGCCACTGCGCCTGACTGGCCACTGTTCCCTGTCTGCAAAGAGGTGCAGCTGCTGGACTGTGTGAAGACCCTCAGAACAAGCCAGCTGAGCAACAGGTCCCTCGGGACTGTGTTGGATTCAGACAATATCACAGCTATGGATGTGGCCCATCCCAGCATCAGTGCCACAGCCTAGTTGGCAGCTGCAGTGACCATGTGTCCCACAGAAAGGCTGGGGGCCAGTGCCCAGGAGAGTGGGGTAGTGGCCAGCTCTGGGTACAGCGAGGACGGCTGGCAGCCCTCTGTTCTTCCCTGTCCCAGGGCTGTGTGGTGTCCTGCCTAGTTATTGGCCATCACAGCCCAGCAGCTCTGGCCCAGGAGCACAGTCAGCGGGCACAGCCCGACGGCGACTCCCTGCTGCAGACAGGTAAACAGAGTTTGCAAGGTGGGTGAGGTAGAGACCTGCTCCAAATGGTCCTCGCAGCTGCTGAGAAGCCAGCCTCCACCTCGGAGCCAAGCCTGTCCAAGGAAGGGGACGTGACCTTGTCCTGGGAAAGACCCCCAGAGCACTCCTAGGCACATGCCCACCCTGCTGAGTTATTTACCTACAGATAACAGGAGAGGTCTGCTGCCCAGGTCCCTGACTCAGTCCGGCTAGGAGGGGACCCCTAGCAGCCACCCATCAGCATGAGACAGGGAAGTACCTGGGATGCCAGGTGACCCCCCAGTAGTTTATGGTGGTTGATAACGTGTTGGGAAACCATGTAGTTCAGCACGTACTCCCCTCATAGCTTAAACCAATCAGTTCAAAGGAATCCTCCTCTTGTACTAACCATCACCCCTACCCAACTTGTTCCCGCCATGAATGTGCTAATCATGTTTTAGAGTTTTTGTTTGATTTTCCCGCGGTGTGTGATGATTTGCTAAGAGATGCTATGATGTATGTGGGGGTCCCTGTCTTCTCCAAATAATGTAGAAAACTGCTGCAAACCCTGGGCTTGGGCCTCTCAGCGTCACCAGTTGCTGTGTGCGGAGGACCGAGCTAGCTCACAATAAACACCTCTTTGTTGCTTACCTCAATCTTGGTCTCTGGTGGTCTTTTGGGGGTCCTGAATCCGAGCATAACACTGCCCGGATCATGAACCATCAGAGAAGAGTCAGGCCCCCACGCAGCTGCTTTGGCAGGGACAGGAGGGGGTTGGCAAAAGCATGTGGGTGGCCACAGCTGGCCTGGAGCCTGGAGTTGGTAGAAACTTCCCCCAGCGTTGTCTGCGCCAGGCTGGCCTGGGTTTTTAGGAATCGCTGGTGAACTCCCAGAGAGGGGCTCTTAAAACCTCCCAAGTGACTGCTGGGACAGCCAGTCCTGCCTCAGGCCAGTGCAGTGCCACAGGAATGTCGGGCTGCAGGGATTCCCAGGGCGCGGGCCTCCCTGCCTCAGGGGCCTCCTTACCACTGTGCCCAAGGTCCCCGCAAAGTCAGAAGTGATGTTGTGGCCCATGGCTCTGGGCACTGCCTCACTGAGGCCCCGGCACCCTGTGCTTGGACGCCGAAGGTTCAGATGGCTACCTCAAAACCACTTGATCCCCGGGCCAGGGGGGCGTCCTGGTCCTCCAACACGCCCCCCTCTCTCCAGAGCCTTCCACACCCACCATTTCAGGAGAGGAAAGAGGAAACCAGGCTCCTCCCCTCACAGCAGGGAATGTCCAGCCCCAGCTGTCCCCTGGAGGCAGGGACTAACCCGCGTAACCGCGCACCCCAGCCCTCTGCACAGGTGCTGCCTTCCCATCTGCTCCTGAGTTTGCGGGGTGACCTGGAGCCGCAGCTCTCTTTGCCACCCAGCCTCCTGCAGAGTCGGCACCCCGTTCCCTGGCTCCCGAGAGACCAGCTCCACAGTCCCAGGTGTGCTCTCTGCCCAGTGCCTGTCACTCCTAGGCGCCACAAAGCCCAAGGTCCTGAGTGGAGCCACTCACCCCAGCACACCACCCGCCAGGCGACTCCCAGACACGGGGAGCACTGCGCAGAGGTGTGGCAGGTGTGCTCATCCGAAGCCCCCAGGGCTGGGGTTGGAGATGAGCTGCTGGGGCTCGCGTGGTGGGATTGGGAGGGTAGGGCCTTTAAGAGGTGGAGACTGGTGGGGTACCACATCGGACCCTGTCCTGAAGGTGTTTGGGTACTGCTCGAGTGACCCTGGGTAATTCTTCAGAGAGGGCTGTTTAAGAAGCTGGGGCCTGGCCCCACCAGTCCTCTGCTTTCACCTTGGCACATGATCACTTCTTCCCTAGTGTTTCTGCCATCCTGCCAGGGAGCTGTGGCCAGGCAGGGACTATGCTGTTTGGACTTTCAGCCTCCAAAACTCTTCCTAACTGGCCTCACCTCAGGTATTTTGTTATGGTCAGGAAAGCTGTCTAATATGGAAGCCTGGCTAGCTAAGTCACTTCTGCTGCTGTAATCTCTAGCAAGGACACAGGGCATCTGTTAAGTGACAGAATTTTATCAATTATGTCTTGGAAAGTTACTTTCATTCAAGTGTTAATCGCCAACGGCCACCTTTTAACTTGGACCCCGGAGGGCGCAGGGGAAAGGTGTTCTCTGGCTCATCTCCAGTTCTAGTCTGAATGCCACCATCTGCCTCTGCTTGTTCTCAGCTGAGAGTCACAGCGGGGGGCGGGGGGGGGGCGTCTGATTACCTGAAGGTTACCGCCAGAGTGTGCTGCAGATCCCTGCAGAGTGATTGCAATTAGTGCACCTCAACTCCCCGGCCCCGTTTCCGCCTTCCCGACATGCCTCTCTCAGGCTGATTCCCCGTCTTGTCAAGGACCCCTTCAGTTGCTTTGTGAATGACACGAGACTTTAAAGTGGCTTGAATGGAAACTGTCCTGGCTGATGAGGGAGACCTGACCATCTGTGCTCCAGCCAGGTTTCCAGCCACAGAAGGAGAAACCAAAGCAGGACGCAGAAGGCCCTGGGGCCCAGGCCAGCCTGCAGGAGGCCGGCAGTGTCCCTCTGCAGGGCAGCTGCCCCGCTGGAGCAGGACGGCTATCTCTCAGCATCTGTAGGATGTACAGTTTCTTCTGGTGTCTCCACAGACTGCCCTGAACTGGATTTCAGAAGACCTATTATGTACTTAAAATGACTAGCACATTTCTTAGGTTTTTAAATTAAAAATGCAGAAAAGTTTTAATTTTCAAATTTTGTCTCAGTTGATGCCCACAGTGACCTTTGCATGTGGCTGTTCCCTGGCCCACAGCTACAAGGACATAGGTTCCAGGCTCCTCGCTGTTCCCAGGGTGGGCAGATGCACTGAGCTGCTTTTGCTCTGGGGCTGGACGAGTCATCCCTAAGACCAGACCGTGGCCAGGGCCAGCGGGGCAGGAGGCGCGCGAGTGTGTGCGGACCTTATACCACTCCGCGCTTATGGAATGCTCATAACTCAGAGCTGTCAGCTCTGAGGACAAGCCCCTGAGGTGGCAGAGGTCCTGCGGAGTCCCCAGACACGGCAACTGTGGAGTTAGACACGAGGCTGCCATTCCTTGGGCCTTTCCTAAAGTAAACCCATAAGCCACGACCTGAGATGCAGCCGAGCAGGCTTTGATATTCCCACACAGCCAGGGAGTGCGGACATTCAGAGGAGCCGCCTCCACTCCAAGGTGACAGAGGGGTCCTTCCCTAAGAACTGGGAAGGCCAGAGAAACAAAGTTGGGGCAACTCACAGCGCCGGCATTTCAGGGGCGGGGACGTTGACAAGGGCTCTCAAGATCTAGTTCCTGAGCTCTTCACCTGGTCGTGCCTGGAGCAGGCCCCGATGCCTGGTTACCGTGGTCCAGCCAGTGCTCACTCATCTTCAGGAGGAGGAAGCGACACCAAGAACCAACCAAACCAGAAACGCGGAGGGAGCTTCGGCGAAGGCCGAGTGGCTTTGAAACAAGTGGCTTCAAAGAGTTTCCTAAGGAGGGTACAAAGACTGTGGGGTTTTAAAGAGCCATTGAGTACATACATTCATCCTTAGAATCTCCGCAGTAATAACAATGCAGTGCCCATTCTAAGTTCTGATACACAGTGCTGTTTCAAGACAACCTGCTGGTGTCTTGGTCTCTTTGCTACAATTACACTGCCATTTCCAAAAAAAAAAAAATCTGAATTACTTACAACTTAAAGTCAAGACCATTGTCTTAACTATTCAGTTTTATGCAAAAAAAAAAGTAAAGAAGAAAGAAAGAAAAATATGAACCCTTGTGCAGTCTCCAAAACTGCAGGGTTGTTCTGGACAATTTTGAATTCCTATGTGCACACGCGCGCGTGCACACACACACACGCACACACATGCACACACATACACACACATATACACATGCACACACACACACATGCACACACATGCACACACATAAACACAGAGTGCTCCTCACAATAATGGCACCACTAGTCACTTTTGTTAAAAATACTAAATAATGTCATTTTAATTTTAAAAATAATTAAATTCTCTTTATTTAATTAACATTAGTTGGTTATTTTTCACAATGCTAATTTTATTTGTGTGCTAATATTATTACAATTAAAATATGTTGAATATATATTTATCAATTCATATTTCATTTAATGTCCTTAATAATTTAAGAAGAAAATCAAAATATTTGTCACACTTGTGAAAGACGGCCAAGTCCGTAGTCACGTCTCGGTCTGTTTGGGCCACTCCACCAAATCCCACAGACTGGCTGGCTTCGCACAGCTCGTTGCTCCCGTTCTGAGGCTGGGAGTTCATGGCCACAGCAGGGTTGGTGTCTGGCCAGGCTTCCTGTTGACAGGCAGGCCTCCTTACAGTGGCCTCGCGTTGCAGAGGGCAAAAGGCTCCTCCAGCTCCTTTAGAAGGGCACTGGTCCCTCCAGAGTGCCCTGCCCCCTGGCCTGGACACCTCTTCCAGGCCCCTCCTTGGGGATTCGGTGACCACACATGAATTTGTTTTTGTGGAGGAGCATCAATATTCAGCCCCTAAATGCACGTGCGTCTCACATGCAAAGCCCATTCATTCAACATGGATATCCCCCAAATTCTCATTTCGGCATCAGCTCCCAGCCTGACGTCCAGTGTCTCAGGTCAATATCCTCTGCTCAGAGTAGTGAGGCTCGGAGCAGGGCTCATTCTGAGCTGACTCCCGCCCATGTGAGCCTGTGAGATCAAACCAGTCACCTGCTTCCCAAAAGCGCTGGTGGGACCGGCACGGGATAGACCTTCCCATGCAGAAGGGCAGTGGGAGGAAGAGGGTCAGAGGCCTTCACTGAGTCCAGAACCTTAGTCTGGAGATCACTGCGGGCCCTGCCTCCCAGACACCTTGGGTAGGTTGGGCCTCTCTGGCTGCTCGGGGCAGCCCAGGCCCCGCGTCCCCACAGCTTGCTGGGTGCTGGTGCTGCCCACACAGAAGCAGGCCCACAGCTCTCCCAGGCTGGGTCACAGGTTGGGGTAATGCAGACAGCCCTTCCCTGGCTCCCCTAGGTGTGGCCCCAGCGGGGACACTCTGCGGCAGTCCCCTCAAGGTGCCCCTGCCTGGGTGTGATCCTGAGGCTCAGGCAGCTCTTCCTTCAACAGTAGGGGAGGTAGCCAGGCCCTGCATCGCATGCACTCTGCTCCAGAAGAGACCTCCTGGGCCCTCCAGAGCTGGCCACTGTCCTGTACCCACCTGGTCCCCCTGAGCCTTCCCAGGGCAGCCACTGAGAGCTCTGCTGGAATGTGGAAGAGATGGAGCGATGTTGGCCCACGCAGCAGGAGGGGCCATCCTGGTAACCCCTGACAGGCCTTTAGGGCTGTCCTTCCTCGTCTGATGAATATTGACCGCTGACCCACACTAATGTCCTCATCAAATGGCCACTTGGCCTCCCCCTTGGTGCTCTCTCCTAAATATACTTCCTCATTTTTATAGTATGGTCAGGCGATTAATTTTCTAAATCTATAAGGTTGGTCTCCATTGTGTTTAAATATTCCATCCTCAAGCTTCTTTCTCTCTGTGAATTTCACTGTAAGAACCCAAGAGAAGCCTTGCCACACTTCCAGCACTTTGCTTAGAAATGTCTTCAGCCAAATATCCTGTTTCACAGCCCACAAGTTCTACCTTGGACACTAACACAATTCAGCCAAGCTCATGGCCCCATAGCAAGGCGGTCTGTCTCCAGGCCCCAGCTGCATGTGCCTCATTTGCCTCTGAGACCTCCTCAGAATGGCCATTACGGCTCACGTTTCTACCCAACATTCCGCTCAGGATCACTTTGGGACTCTCTAAGAACATCAAGGCTCTCTCACAGTGCTCCCCTCCTCCTCTGGAGCCCCACCAGGGTAGCCCTAGCTCTCCATTCAAGGCAATGTAGACTTGTCTAGCCTGCACCTCAAAATTCTTCCAGCCTCTACCTGTTTCCCAGTTGCAAAATAACTGCCACGTTTGTGGGTATTTGTTATACCAGCACCCACACTTTTCAAGACCTATTCTATATATCAGCCTGTACTGATCGCTCTGACTCAATATCACAAGCAGTAAGCAGTGTGGCTTGTAGAGAACAGAAACTCTGGAAACTGGGAAGTCCAAGACCAAGGCCGACTTAGGGTCGAGTGAGGGCCTGCTTCCTGGTTCATGGTGGATTTTCTCACCCTGTGCTCACATGGTGAAAGGGCAAACAGGCCCCCACCAGTATTGGGCTCTCTTAAACACCTAAGTGCTTAAAGCTTTTAGAGGATCCATTTCTTGGTCTGGGTGGATCAGGGCTGGAACAAGTCCTCGGGGATACAGGTTCCGTCTTCAACACACACACACATATACCAAAAAAAAAAAAAAAAAAAAAAAATTCTATTGGGGTTGGATTTTGGAAAACAGGAAGGGAAAGGCTCAGGACCACCTCACAGGTGGTCCCTGGAAAATGCTGTTAAAACCCGGGCCCAGACTTTGTGAGCCTGAGATGCAAGTCCTGGGCGTCCCGCTGGGATGAAGGGACAGCCAGGCTGTGGGGTGATCATGCCTCTCCTGGGTGTCAAAAGGGAGGGCCATTGCTGTCCCCAGCACAGCCCAGGTCACACCTTCCTGGCTGGCCCCTTGGGCAGCCCTGTTGCCCCAGGCTCAAGCCTAGTTTCTGGGGCCAGTTGCTAAGATGAGGATCCTTGGAGGAGAGCTCTGTCTCATGGCCTGAGGGACCTTCATCACTCCCCACCACTGACGGCCGCCCTCTGTCTCTGGACCGGGGTGAGGCCTCTGGCCTCCAAAGAGCCTGTGGACATGCACATCCTAGTGGTGGGTCTCCAAGCCCTCACTGCCTCTCCCTCCTTCCCCCATTTCCAGGCAGCAGCGCGAACGGTGGACCTCACTGCCCATCAGCTAGTGAGAGTGGGAACCGAAGGCGGTGTCCTGTTCTGCCCAAAAGCAGCATTCAGCGGAGACCCCCTGGGCCTCAGCCAGCTGGCCAAGCAGTTACTCACATCTTCTCTCGGGGCACTGTGGGGAGGGTGGCCGCTGAGGCGTCCACAGTCAGGACTGGCTGCTTTGAAGTCGCGCTGCGGCCACAGCTCCGGAGCTCAGCTTGTGGTCCAAGGAGGACGCGGCCCTTGGCGTCCAAGGTCACAGGGGCCTGCATGCCATGCCGTTTGCTTGCCAGTGCTTTGCTCTGAAGATGTAGCTCTCTGTATGGCCTCCTCTGAGGCCGCCCTGTACGAGCCTTTCTGCTCAGGGTCCCTCTGCCATGTTACTACTTGGGGTTAACTTGGGTCAGCTCCCATTCTTTCCTGGTGGTTTTCAAATGCTGCTCCCCAACTTGCTTCAGATCCAAGCGCCAGTCCCGACTGCTCAGGTCAGCCTGGCTGGTTGTCCTGGGTCACGGGCTGCCCCAAGGTTTACAGGTGCCCCTGCCCTGAGAACCTGGAAATGAGGGAGAGGTTCAGGCAGGATCTTCTTCCTGGCTCTGCCTCGGGTCACAGACTCGTCCCTGGCCCTTGCTCTTCCTCCCCCCAGTCCTGAGGTGGAGATGTTCTCTGCGTCCTAGGGCTAGTGATGTCAGCTAAGGCTTCATGTCCCCAGGTTCCTAAATAGCAGAGGGCTTCAGTTGTCTACTCAAGGAACATTTGGAACCAGTTTCAAGAATGGACATGAGCAGGAGAAGCCAGTCAGTGGCCTTCTGATGTCACAAGCTTAAACCTCGCCCCCAGAACACGATACCTCCCCCAAAGAAACCTGCAAGCCTTTGTTACCGACTAGAGGTGCTGGGTTCATTGCCTCTGCTCAGCAAAGAATTGAAGGGCAGGACACAGAGACAGCAGCAAGCAGCAGGTTTATTGCAAAGGTCACACAGGGGCAGACAGACGTCTCGGAAGAGGAGGCCCAGAGCTGGGAGTCCTGTTGTGGCCTGTTCTTTCTAGGGTCTCTGGATCCCCTCCTTTCCTCATCTCCCCACCTCCACGCTCCTCCCTGTTAGTGATTGGTGTCCCCTCTGTCCTCGCGTCTGTTTTAGTCTTTCCATTGGATCTCAGCTTAGGAGCACGAGTACAGAGTGTCTATCTGATTGGGTCCCCGCTTGTGTACACGAGCGCTTGGGTCAAGCAGGAAGTTGATGAACTGAGCCATCCACAGGCTGCAGGTGGGCCACCGTGCATCGAGCCCAGTGGATAGGAACATCTGGTGTCTGCAAGTGACCAGTGGACACATTGTGAATCTCTATCCTGCACAGCACCTGAGATAGGTGTAGCCTGCCAAGATGCCAATCAACCTGCTGACTGCCAGACATCACGAGGCAAGACTCGGCCCTTAAACCTCCACCCTGCCTTTGATGTACCCCTTCAATAAGCCACCTGAGCCTCTGTCTGGTTCCAGTGCCCATGTGGACTGGATCTACCAGGGGCTCTGCTTTTTGAAAATATATTTCTGACTCCTTGTCTCTTGTTATTTTTTTTTAAATATTTTTTTAGTTGTAGATGGACACAATGCCTTTATTCTATTTGTTTATTTTTATGTGGTGCTGGGATCAAACCCAGTGCCTCACACGCTAGGCAAGTGCTCTGCCCTGAGCCCCCGCCCCAGGCCCAGCCTTTTGTTCTTAACTAATTCTTCTAGGCCTTAATCTCTCAGGTGGCTTACACCCTCCTCCGCAGGAAGAACAACCCCCAATGAGACGCTGCCCATCGCCCCCTGCAGTTGACGCGTCAGGAGACCCTCTGCATGCTCCCTTGTTCTAGCACTGCCCTGACCCCTCACTTGCCATCTTGCCCTGACTGCCTAGGCTCTCTACGTCTCCCTCCCCAAGACGAGGGAAGACACCATTCTCACCTGCACAAACACTAAGACTCTTTCTCACCGTACAATCAATAGGCAGCTTCTCCCCATCCTTCCCTATAAATTCCTCCAATATCAACAGATCAAGGCAGATTTTCCAAGCTCCTGGTCTCCTTGCCAGTTGACTTCTCAGTAAAGCACTTTCTTTTTGCAAAAACTGATGTTGCAGTATCAGCTTCCTCACGGAGATCCAGAGATCCCTGGGATGCAAGAAACTTAAGTTAGACACTGTGCAGGCTCCACCACCACTGGACTGCAGATGGCGGCAGAGCTGCGTGACTCTGCAGAGTGGCCTAGTCGGCTGTGAGTCCACCAAACCCACCTTCCTTCCACGCCCGGGAGACGGCACCCGAGCCACTCTGGTGGCAGGCAGCCCTGGCCATGAGCGCAGAGCCCTGTGATCGGTGACAGCTGAGTTCAGAGCCTTCTGAGGAGCGGAGGGCTCCCACACAGTCATCGTTCACCTGCCAGATGGGAGGAGAGTGGGAAGGAGACTCAGAAGGGGCGGGAAGGGCCCTGCAGAAAGTATCTCACTGACGGGGAGCCGGCCACCACTTTGGGATTAAGCCACTGAGATCTGGGACACTGGGAGGTTGTGGCAGCCGGCAGCACCCTAGGGAGCATGGGCTGCTCACTCGGCCCCTGGGAACCTAGACACAGCTCCCCAAGAAGGGGAAGAGCCCACCTCCCTGGCTGCGGTCAGGCCAGGTCAAGTGGCCGAGGTCTGCAGGGCTCCTGTGCCCAGGTCCTCGTAGGGGCTGGGTAGGAACTCAGCTCTCCTGCACTGGGGCAGCCTCTGTGCCTTGGCTGCCTTTCCTGGAGTCCCTCTTGTCGGTTCATCTCTGTGAGACAGGCGTTGCTGTCACTTGGGTGAGGGACTGCCCCACTACCGGGTGAGGGACGGTGAGTTTGCACAACTCAGTGGAGGTGGCCACTAGAAGTTCGGCAGGGGGGTGAGAGGGATCTTCAGGGCGTCTGTCCTGGGAGGATGAGGGGACCTGCCTCCTTAGGGCCAGAGGAGTAGCTCCTGACTCGTGTCTGACCAGAAGAGGCCGGAAGGTCAGGTAAGCCTCGTGGGCTCCACCTGGCAGTCCCACCGGTCCCCTCAGAAGGAACCTGTGTGGGCCTAAGGCTCTTTGAATTCTGGTGAACTCACCTTTGACCTGTGCTCTGCAGGTGAGCTCTGCTGGGACAGGACCTGTGCCAGGGGAGGAGTGTGCCGTGTTGCACCTGCTGCTCCTCCCCGCCCCCCAGCGCCTGCCCGTGGGCCCGCGGGGCAGGAGCCCAAGGCCATGTTGGCCAGGCGTGCCACCCCAGACCACCGTGACAGATGGTGCTGAGCCCCAGACGTGGGGAGCTGCCCACCGCCGTGGCTGCAAGCAGGGCCTACCTGGGAAAGAGGCCTCCCCGCTGCCAGGACAGGAGTCGCCCACCAGAGACAGCGCCCCCTTTCCAGCCTGCCAGCCCCAGAGGGGTCCACCCGGCAAGCCCACCGCCAGCCTCATCTCCTGTGGCTTCCCCACCCAGAGGTCAGAGCACTGCCCCTCGCCCTGTCCCTTGTCTGGGACACACTGTTCTTGGCTGAGATTGGCTGCGACCCAAGTTCTAACCATTCCTTGGAGCCACTCACCCGAGTGCTCCCTGGTGGCCCAGGGCACCTGTTGGCACACTGATTGTCCCCCTCTGGGTGACCCGTCGGTGGCTGCACAGGGCCCCAGCCAGGGAAGGTGGGAGGCAGAGGAAGAGCTTTTGCTTCCTAGTGTCAACGTGTTCCCTCGGTGACTGGGACACGTGGGCCTGACACTCTGAGTGACCACACTTCCACTGAGCCAGGACCTTCAAGGATCACAAATGGAGGAGGGGTCCCCCGAGCAAGGCACCAGCCCATCAGCTCCAACAAAGCCTCGGAGCCACGTCCCTCCCCGAGCTGGCCGTGAGGATGGCGTGGGCCGTGGAAAGGGGAGGACGGAGGGGCAGATGCCCCTAGGCCCTGTCTTTCCCGGCCGGTCACCAGGAACGCAGGCCCTGCGTGTGCACGGGCCGGCTTCTCAAGAGCTGCAGCAGAAACAGCTGGCCCGTGGGAGATTCGCAAGCAAATCTCTACTACTCACGTCTAGAGCTGGCATCAGGAATGCCAATAGGCAAACAGGCAGCGCCAACCCACCTCTTCTCCCACGGCATGTGCCCGGCCAGCGCTGTCGCTGGCTGCCCTCCAGCCCCTCGACGGCTATTCCAAGTTCTCCTTCTCAGGATGGCATCAGACAGCCCGTGAGAGCGCTGTGACAGGCGGAGACGGGAGACAGGCTTCACGGTGCCACCTTGGTGGCCCAGGCTTCCTGATTTCTAGACAGGGACCCACAGTCTTAGTCTCCTTCAGGCCTCTGGGTTTTGTGGCTGGCCCAGGAGGATGGCTAGGCAGTGAGGACAGAGGACCCTGATCACGGGCGCGTGGCGGGTGTGTGTGAGCCGTCCTGCTGCCCCACTGTCCGCCGTGGTTTCTGCAGTGGCATCTGATGTCCAGGGGACCTGGGACATCACATCTGCCTCCCTGTCCCATCTTCAAAATGGGGATGACCCAGGACACACTCCTGGGCCACTATGGTGACACTTTGGAGGAAGTTCTTCAAACATCCTGGCAGCTGTGGCAGGACTTGCTCCTGGTGTGCGGGACTTGGCGAGGAGAGACCTCGCTGGTCCTGTCTGGGGCAGGCGGGGAGGCCTTAGGGAAGAGGGGACTCAGCACTGAGCTGTGTCCCCTAAAGAGAAAGTTCAAATCCGGCTCCATCACCATCGGCTGTGTGACTGAGCAAGTTTCGGCCTCCCTGGACGTGGTCTCCTCATCCTCCAGAGCAGCGGCCACCCAGCAGCGCCCCCAAGAGCAGCCGTGTCTCACAGGAGACTGGAAGCAGCACAGGCCGCAAGTGTGGCCACTGCGGTGGGTCAGCTCTGCTGGGCTCGCGCTGTGGGGGCAGGACTCTTGCAGCCACCCTGAGCAGGAGTGCTTCCTCAGCCCCCGAGGTCAGCCTCTGCAGGCAGGGAGAGAAGGCCAGCCCCTCCTGGGCAGCCAGGCCGCCAGCAGGCCGCTCAGCCCCTGCAGTGCCAGGTGGGCGGGTCCTGGCCTGGGGACTGCTGAGTGGGGACTGCTGAGTGCCCGGCAGCCTGGCCTTGCTCAGGAGGGAGCCTCCCTGGGGGCAGGGGAGTCGTCCAGTGTAAGGTCAGGCCTGGTGACCAGAAGGAGGCAGATTAAAAGCTCCCGGTGAGACCCTCCAGTCCTACAGGGCGGGTCAGGGGGTGGCTCCCAGGCTTAGCCGGATTGGAATTTCATTAGGCTAAGGGCAGGACCAGAGGGCTTGGGACAGGAAAGGAGGTTTTTAGAGTCCCTTGTCCTCCTGGGGTTGGTCGAGGGATCTTGCTGAGATCAGTGTCATCAGCCCTCGTGGGTGGTGGCTCCTAAACCCCTCATTCCAGCCCTGAGCGTTCCTGCACCACACAGAAGCTTTGGGAGACTCACATCCAAGCCCAGAGCAGCTGCCTTGGCATCGGGCAGTCAGCTCACCCGCCCTGAGTGGTCAGCCCAGTGGTCAGCCTGAGGACCTGTCTCTTCTGGGTGCTCCTTGTCCACTGGGGAGGTGGCTGACTGAGATGTCCACGCTCATGGCCAGGGAGTGTGTCAGCACGGCCACACAGAGGTGGGGGGCTGGCTCTGCAGGATGCACACGTGTGTGCAAACCGCCCAGACTGCACGTGGAGCTGGTTTCCACACCCCCCCCCCCCGCCCTGGTGGGGCCTGCGAGGTGCCCTGCCAGGACCACTCCCTGCTAGCTCCCTGCGTCTGCCACTCTGCCTTCGCCCAGCTCAACTCTGACACAGAGGTCAGCTCCCCTGGGCTCCTGTCATGCTCCTCGTGAAGATCCAGACCCGAGTCTCCTCTTTGATGTGGACACAAGCTGACCAAAGGACACTCAGCCTGCTGAGGCTGGAGGGACACCAGAACACTGTCAGTTACAGGAAAGGTAAGCACTTCGCAGGACTCTCAACAGCTGGACCTTCCTTTACGCTACTGAGAAGTCCCCTGTGCAGAAACGGCCAGGGCCACCTGGGGCTGCTGTTAATGAACCCTGACTTCATGGGCTTGGGCTGGGGACCATACTTAGCACAGCCTGGGTGACGGGTCAACAACAGACATTTCTGACAGTCCTGGAGGCTGAGTCGAGCAGGGGGCCAAAGGTGGTCGGCTCTGGTGAGGACTGTCCTGGGGGTCGCAGCCTGCTTGCTGTGTCCTTGCCTTAGCAGTCAGAGAGCTGTGCTGTGAGGGTGTCCTCTCAGTCTCCAGGCATCAGACTCATGACCCAATCACCCCCAGAGGCCCCACCTGGGGCCATCACAGTGCCACGCCTGGAGCTGACACCCCAGGACCCCCCAGCTGAACACTTGACCAAAGAACGAGGGCCATCCTTAACCCCTGGCAGGGAAGGGGACCAGAGGCTAATGTCCCCCCTTGGAGAGGGAAAGCCCAGCAGGCAGGACCGAGGCAGTGTCTCCACCACGGATCCAAGAGCATCAGCTCCTCAGAGTTTATTGATTTGCTTCCTGGGCACCAGACTTATTGACTCGGAGCTGACGCAGGTGCTCAGGAGAAGCTGAAGGTCCTCCCTGGCTGTCCCTCGCCTGCCACCCAGAGCCACTCACCGAGGACACCCACAGTGAACGGACAGGAAATGCAGAGTGACTGTCCCCAAGGAGCGGGTCCCAACCATGGGGTGGACGATGGATGGGGAGAATGAGCAGCGAGCGGTTTCAGTACTGAGGCTTTTAATGTGTGAGTCGAGGTGTCCAACTGGCAGCTTCAAGAAACAGCCAGGGCGCTGTGGGAGGGACCCGCTCCAGCCCCTCATGCAGCAGCCCTGGCTGCTCCCAGCCCAGCGTCCCTGATGTCGAGGCCAGGGCCGTGTCCGTGCCTTCAGCCAAAGCCAGCACGAGTCCCAGGCTGTGGCAGCTCAGGGGCAAGCAGTGGTGAGGCTGGCACCCAGAGACCCACAGCCTGGGAAGAGTGGGCCTGCGGGGACCGGGAGAAGGGACACCGGGCTGGCCGACGCACAGAAGGCTCAGGCTTCCTGACCTAGCTTACCTGTTTTCAGGATGAAGTACTTTGGGGAAAAAAAGTTGCATTAAGTAAAACAGGAAGCTTTAGAAAGCCATGTGACCATTCTTTCTTTTGGATTTCAGGACACTTGACTCCGGCCCATTGACACTGAGCATGTCCTGCTGCGGAGGGGGAGAGGACTTCTAGAGCGTGGGTCACCATACAGGAGGTGGGTTCTGCCGTGGTCCCCCTTCACTGTGCAGTGGCCCCTGTTGGTGACTCAGAGCCGTCCATCCTGGCAGGACTCTGCCCTCTGCCTCTCCACTCCTCCCAACCCCCCCCCCCCAGGACACAAAGAGCACACATGCTTCCTCTTGCAAGGACTGAGGCCCTGCGGCAGGACTGAGCAAGGGCACTGTGACCTGTACCCAGGGGCCCTGGGCGGAGAGCTGGAGGGGGTTGGACTCAGGCCCACGCAGCCTGTTGGCAGGAACAATGAAGGTAGAGAGGGACAGGGCACAGGAAAAGGACGTCTCTAGCAAACTGCTGAAAGGTGTCAACTGAATAGATCAACCTAGTTCATAACAAAGGACACTACCTCTTTGGGGTTAATCAGGTGACCATCTGGGAACACAGGATCAAGCGTCTTGAAAATGCGCTCTGGGCCTCACAAGATGGTGCTGTGTTGACAGCTTCAAACCTCAGAGGGAGGGAGTTAGGACGGGCCAGTTAGTGAAACCAGTTGGTCAGGAGGGTCAGTCAAGCCGGTTAGCCAAGCTGTCTGTAAGAAAGGGCCGGCAGGCCTGGCTCTGGGTGGGTGGGGAAGGTGTCAGCTGTACAGAGGGTGGCCCTCTAGGCAGTGAGGGGCAGCTGTACGGAGGGTGGCCATCTAGGCAGGCAAGGGGCAGCAGTGCAGGGGGTGGCCGTCCAGGCAGGCGAGGGGCGGCTTACAGAGGGTGGCCGTCCAGGCAGGCGAGGGGCGGCTTGCAGAGGGTGGCCGTCAGGCAGGCGAGGGCGGCTTGCAGAGGGTGGCCGTCCAGGCAGGCGAGGGGCAGCAGTGCAGGGGGTGGCTGTCCAGGCAGGCGAGGGGCAGCTTACAGAGGGTGGCAGTCCAGGCAGATGAGGGGCAGCTGTAACAGAGGGTGGCCGTCCAGGCAGGCGAGGGGTGGCTTGCAGAGGGTGGCCGTCCAGGCAGGCGAGGGGCAGCAGTGCAGGGGGTGGCTGTCCAGGCAGGCGAGGGGCAGCTTACAGAGGGTGGCAGTCCAGGCAGATGAGGGGCAGCTGTACAGAGGGTGGCCGTCCAGGCAGGCGAGGGGCGGCTTACAGAGGGTGGCCGTCTAGGCAGCGAGGGGCAGAGCTTGTTAGTGTCCTTCATGTCCACTACCTTCACTCAAGTCACCCTTCTGCCAGAGTGGCCTGTGCTGTGCCACCTCTCCGGGGCCCTTCAGGAGCAGGAGCCGCCTCAGGAGGCTTGCTCGGCTGCCCCTAACACAACCCGGCCAGAGTCCTGGCGGAGAGGGCCTTGCTCGTCAGCTTGACAAGAGGTCGGGAGCTCGATGGCCCTGGGCTGGCCTTGAGTGCCACCAGGATGTGGCTCCTCCTCTCTTCCTGCTGCAGACCCTGTGCAGGGCAGCTTGGACCTTAGGGAGGAGGGGGAGCAAGAGCCCAGGAGCACACCAGGTCAGAGCGCCCGCTTTGCCTGCTCACCACCTGCTTGCTGCCCGGCGGCTGGGAGCAGAGCTCATCTCTGCAGCTGCCACAGACCAGGACTTCCCACAGGGAGGGAGGAGCACCGTCCCATGGAGGGCGCTTCTGCACTGGGCAGGGGAGCCTCACCGTGCCCAAGGCTGCCTCCAGGTCCCAGCTCCCGCAGGGCCAAGCTTCCCCAATGCGCTGGCCATCTGAGGCCTCAGGGTGGCCATGGTCCTGAGTGCCTGTGCTCTCCCCTCAGATGACGTCCTACCTGGGAGCCTTAGACTCCAGGGTGCCATCAATCCCGGTGTGGAGGCCACTCTGTGAAGGCTCTGCACTTTGCTGCAGCCTCTGAACCCTGATCCAGATGCTGCAGTCTTCCTGCCACAGGAGAGGGCACTGAGACGCAGGGAAGGACTTTCTAATGGAGGCACAGAGTAGCTGAGCCTAGTATCCGCCCTCAGAGTGGGACACTCCAGAGGCCCTGTCCACCGGCCTGGCTCCTGTGTGCTCCCGCTCTCCAGGACTTTCTGTGAGCAGCGCCCAGGGCAGCGCCACTCCTGACTGCGACACACCTGGGGACTGTCTCAGGAGGCTCTTGCTGTCGTTTCTCCTCCTCCCACAAGATCGAAGGAGTAACTGCTCCCAGTGCTCAGGAGGGTCCAGACTGCAGCCAGCCTCAAAGAAGAAGAGGTCCTGCAGTCCCCTGGCTTCCCAGGACTGCCTGGCCACCAGGACACCAGCTCAGGGGACAAGCACAGCAGATGCTTCCAGAAGAAGGTTTTGCCAGGTCAGAGGCCTCTGATGCGAAGGCGGGGGAGTCTAGCCCCACGGGAAGCCACCTGCTGTGGCCCCCATTTAATCACTCTGCCTTGTGTGCATGCAGAGGCCTGGGGACCAGCTTGCCCAGAGCAGGCCCTGTTCCCACAG